>NC_059426.1:177283754-177583754 GCF_021028975.2 Sphaerodactylus townsendi
AGCCCCACCCACAATACAATGCACTCCACCAGTGGCGTACCTAGGCAAAACCTGAGTTTGATGGGGGCACTCCCTTTGGGAGTCCATAACTTTGGACTCCCTAAACCAAACCTCACCAAACATGGGTGATATCATCAGGAGAGTCTCCCGAAAAATCCCTAAAATTGTGGTGCTGCTAGCCTAAAAACTGCGCCCTCTGCAGGTCAAAAACGGGAAAACACTGAAAATACAAAAAAATCCCACAAATGGGACAGATTTATGGAGGAGAACCTGCAGTTTTTGCGCCCCCCACAAGGGGGCGCCCTGGGCAACTGCCCACTTTGCCCAATGGGAGGAACGCCTCTGCACTCAACCACTCCTTTGTGTAGCAAATTCCACCCAAACACTCACTGATTGGTTCCCCACCCTGGGGCATGGACAATAAATACCCCACTAAACATTCCCTCCTCGCTGGACACAGTATGTAACAGACTTCCCTCTGTGATGCACCTCTGAAGATGCCAGCCACAGATGCAGGTGAAATGTTAGGAACAAGATCTACAAGATCACAGCCTCACAGCCCGGAAAGCCCACAACAACCAGATCATAAGAATATTAAGAACTGCGTTGCTGGATCAAACCAACTGCCCGTCTAACTCAGTATCCTGTTGCTGCAAGTCACCAGCCAAATGCCATGGGAATATCACCAATCTATGAACATCCCTCCCCCCCCCCCGAATTCTTTGAGTGGAACAAAAACACCAAACAGCGCTCAATTTGTTAAACAACAGATGTGAAGAGAGCCTGCTTGAAAGCTCTGAGGAACCTGATCTCCTCTCCCCACTCCTTCCAAATGTGGAAACAATGGAATTACGCTCAACAGGTGACCAGGGGGGTCTCTGACGCCAGCCCCCAGGCACAGAGGGGGAAATTAAAACCAGCACAATTATGGAACGGCATTTGGTGCACCTGGCCCACGCCCTGACCTTTAGGAGGCCGCTGGAGACAGTTTTATTTAGGACGGCATTTGGTTAAAGTGGCCCTGAGTTGTGGATTTAAATTTTGCCTGTTGAGTATTTTTATGCATTCTGTCTTGTGTGTTTTATTTATACAGAAAGCCCCTTTGACCTCCATAAGTTGGCTAATATTTGTTTTAAATAAATAAAAATGGGAAAACCCGGCTGCAAGGGAGACGGTAGAGCAGGGGGGAAATCAGCCTATCCTAAAAGTGTCCCAGTGGTTAGCCAGGAGAAAAAAGTTTGGGTGCAAAGGCACCTTTAAGACCAACAAATAAGAATAAAACTCTGTCTTAAAGGTGCCACTGGACTCAGATACTTTTTTCTGTTACTTCAGACCAACATAGCTACACACATAAATTTGGTTAAAACGGGTCTGGATTATTTATTTATTCCTATTTGTAGAATACTAGAACCAAGGGGCATACATTGAAAATGCTGGGCAGAAGAATTAGGACTAATAAAAGGAAACATTTCTTCACGCAACACGTGATTGGAGTTTGAAATATGCTGCCGCAGGAGGTGGTGATGGCCACTCACCTGGATAGCTTTAAAAGGGGCTTGGACAGATTTATGGAGGAGAAGTCGATCTATGGCTCCCAATCTTGATCCTCCTTGATCTGAGATTGCAAATGCCTGAGCAGACCAGGTGCTCGGGAGCAGCAGCAGCAGCACAAGGCCGTTGCTTTCACCTCCTGCCTGTGAGCTCCCAAAGGCCCCTGGTGGGCCACTGCGAGTAGCAGAGTGCTGGACTAGATGGACTCTGGTCTGATCCAGCAGGCTCTTTCTTATGTTCTAATAGGGCTCAGGGATTCCAACGTAAGATAGACACAATAAAATTACACGCAGCTTCCATCAATCCAGGAGCAGCAGTGGCGTAGGAGGTTAAGAGCTCGTGTATCTAATCTGGAGGAACCGGGTTTGATTCCCAGCTCTGCCGCCTGAGCTGTGGAGGCTTATCTGGGGAATTCAGATTAGCCTGTACACTCCCACACATGCCAGCTGGGTGACCTTGGGCTAGTCACAGCTTCTGGGAGCTCTCTCAGCCCCACCTACCTCACAGGGTGTTTGTTGTGAGGGGGGAAGGGCAAGGAGATTGTCAGCCCCTTTGAGTCTCCTGTAGGAGAGAAAGGGGGAATATAAATCCAAACTCCTCTTCTTCTACCTATAAAAATACATTCAGGCAGCAGTTAAAACTCTCATAAATTACAACACGGTAACTTTCCTATCAGCCAAAAGTGAAGATCAGAGGAGGGCAAATGAGGCAGGAAAGGGGGGGGGGGGGCAGACCGCTGTTGCCTTAACCATAGGCCTGGTGGAACAGCTCTCTCCTGTGGGGCCCTGTGGAAAGGCAGGAGGTCCCACGCCCGACAGAGCGCTCCACCAGGCTGGGTTGGCATCTCCGATCCCATGTTCAGCAGGTGAGTAGCTCAAACCTAATATTTCTTTTTAAAAAAACCCCAAAGAAAACAAGCTACTCTTTATGTCACCCACAACAAAACCACAACCCTTTTCTTGAGTAGCCACTTCCTCTTAGGAGGAAAGCGCTCGCTAAGTGTCAAGCCGCAAACACGGTTTCGCCCGGCGTTGTCGTGAGGCATCGCTCCCTGGCAGATCTGACCGCCTTTGGGCAGACCGGCAGGATGAAGTGGTTGAATAAGGGAGTTAGGAACGCCTGGGGTAAACCCCCACCCTACTAGGGAATTCACTGAGTGACCTCAGGACAAGTCCTTCTTGCTCAGCCTCACCTGCCTCACAGGATTGTCGCTGGGAGGATAAAATGGAAGAGGGAACAATGTAGGAGCCGGCAGTGGTTCCCCACTGGGGGGAAAAATGCGAGTGTAAATAAACAAACAAACATAATAGTTCATCCTACAGCTCAAGATTGTTTGAGGGGAAGGACATAGAAGAGTTTGGATTTATATTCCCCCTTTCTCTCCTGCAGGAGACTCAAAGGGGCTGACAATCTCCTTGCCCTTCCCCCTTCACAACAAACACCCTGTGAGGTGGGTGGGGCTGAGAGAGCCCCGAGAAGCTGTGACTAGCCCAAGGTCACCCAGCTGGCGACCGGTTCCTCCAGATTAGATACACGAGCTCTTAATCTCCTACGCCACAGCTGCCTGGGAGAGTGGCCTGGCCAACACTCCCCCTCCCCCCATATCTCTCTCTCTAGCCCCATGGTGGTGAACCTTTGGCACTCCAGATGTTATGGATCACAATTCCCAGCAGCCCCTGCCAGCATGGTCAATTGGCTGTGCTGGCAGGGGGTGATGGGAATTGTAGTCCATAACATCTGGAGTGCCAAAGGTTCGCCACCACTGCAGTCTAGCCCCTTCCACACATGCAGAATAATGAGCATTCAACCTACTTTCACAATTGTTTGAAAGTCAACCTTGCTATTCCGCACAGTAAAGTCCAGCTTCAAAGTGGATTGAAAGTGCATTATTCTGCATGTGCGGAAGGGCGCTCTCTCTCTCTCTCTCTCTCTCTCTCTCTCTCTCTCTCTCTCTCTGGAAGCCTGTCATCTACTGAAATCATCTCTCTCTCTCTTTCTCTCTGGAAGCCTCTCTCTCTCTCTCTCTCTCTCTGGAAGCCTGTCATCTACTGAAATCATCTCTCTCTCTCTCTCTCTCTCTCTCTCTCTCTCTCTCTCTGGAAGCCTGTCATCTACTGAAATCAAAGCAGTTATTTGATATGAGGGGGCGTTAAGAATCGGCAGCTGAGTTGAGTCGAAGGCCGCCTATCTGCTAACCACAATAGGGGAGTTGAGTCATATTTCCCTAGAGCTGAAAATACATATTTATTCTAAAAGCACGAGCAGAAAAGTCACGGTCCTGCATGGGCACGAATGTGTGTACTTCGGCATCCGTGCCGCCGCCTGACTGCTGACGTACAGAACATAAGAACATAAGAACAAGCCAGCTGGATCAGACCAAAGTCCATCTAGTCCAGCTCTCTGCTACTCGCAGTGGCCCACCAGGTGCCTTTGGGAGCTCACATGTAGGATGTGAACGCAATGGCCTTCTGCGGCTGTTGCTCCCGATCACCTGGTCTGTTAAGGCATTTGCAATCTCAGATCAAAGAGGATCAAGATTGGTAGCCATACATCGACTTCTCCTCCATACATCTGTCCAAGCCCCTTTTAAAGCTAAATTGTTTGGAGATAGCTTGGAGATACGGTTTGGAAATATACACAAAAGTGAAATCCCACTTAATTCCATGAAAGGAATGCAATCCGGAGAAATTCGGGCATGGCCAATCCCACTGCTACATATTTGAGTGGGACTTTAAACGGCTGCGTCGAGCGGAGCCCTTGAAGCCCGTAAGTCATGAAGGATGTGCAGTTTTTATTCATGTTTGTTTTAATTCCCTTTCTGGTTAAGGAGCCTCCCTGCCAAAGCCAAGATTTTGTTCACCAAGTTTTTAACTGGCCGTTGGATAGAAGCCAGCAAAATAGAAATGACCCTGGAATAGTTTGGTTTTAGGGATCTGCAAACGGTGCACTTAGAATCATACTATGCAGGCTTTTTCCATGTCAAACCAATGTTTGTGCTTGTTTTTTACATCAGATACTGCAGAGCCTGCTAAATGTTCAGTAACCAGCTCTTGTAATTTCTCATACACATTGATTCCTTCCCATGCAGAGTTTGCTACCATAATCTGAAGTTTGTTTTCCTCAACTGTTGGCGACTTATGGAGCAGCAGTGGAGTAGTGGCTAAGAGCAGGTGCACTCTGATCCAGAGGAACCGGGTTCGGTTCCCAGCTCTGCCACTTGAGTTGTGGAGGCTTATCTGGGGAATTCAGATTAGCCTGGGTACTCCCACACACGCCAGCTGGGTGACCTTGGGCTAGTCACAGCTCTACGGAGCTCTCTCAGCCCCACCCATCTCACAGGGTGTTTGTTGTGAGGGGGGAATGGCAAGGAGATTGTCAGCCCCTTTGAGTCTCCTGCAGGAGAGAAAGGGGGGATATAAATCCAAACTCTTCTTCTTCTCTCTTCTTAAGAAATGCAGCCATTTCCTGATCTATTTCTGTTGTCCATCTAATTCTCTTAAACTGATCCTGATCTTGGGTAGTATTTTTAATAAATCGAAGTTGACAGTTGAATGTCGTCACTATAGGGAGGTGATCGCGGAGGAAAAAATTATCGACTGCAAAAATCCTCCACGAGATGACACAAATCCGGAGAAATCGGTACGTACGTAGACAATTATGCTTCTCCCTACACAGGCTTTTAATGCAACCCTCTACAGAACGAGGCAAATAATCAATTTTCTTGCAAGATGGGAGTCGATTTTTAGGCTTCTTTCGGCTCTTCTTGCAGAATTCTTTTAATGCTCAGCCAGAAGCAGCAGCAGCAGCAGCTTCGTGAAAACGCACCCCGAAAGGTATTCCTACCCCGCCCTCCCCTGGCTCAGATCCTCGTAGCTATAGACTGAGGTCATCTGGCAGCTGCTCCGCTCTGGCTCGAAGGCTTTTTTTTAAAGGGATATCAGCCGTGTCTGTCATTTCACAGTCCTCCAGGATGGAATAATTTATTGCTGAATGCAAGAGCTGCTAGCCTTTGCGATCTCATATGCCGCACACATTCCTTGCAAAGGGAACAAAGCGCATGTGTGTGTGTGTACGGACGGGAGGGAGGGAGGGAGGGGGAAAATGCCTCAAATGAAGAGGAAATTCTGCAATTGCTAATGAGTACCACCGCTTTCGGTTGATGGGCTTGCGTTCCCCGATTTCTCAAATGCTATTTTGCTTCTTCTGAAACATTTTATTACACAAACGGCACTCGAGCATAACTTGCTTTTGCTTCACTCTGCATGAACACAAGATCGTTCCAAAAGCACAGAAAGACTCTGACTACTTTTTATTGCAGCCAAATGTATTGCAGACTACTTACTATTGCAGCTTTTGCCTTAAATATCTAGCCCCTCTCCTAGTCTTTAGAGATGGCGATCACCACAGCTAACAGCAGCTGTGTAACCCCACGCTGTGCTGTCGCCTTGCCATTTAAAACCTCAAAAAGGTCTATTCAAAAGGCAAGCAGCTAGATTTGAGTTCAGTACCACCTAAGAAGAAGAAGAATAGTTTGGAATAATAAAAGGCAAGCAACTAGATTTGAGTTCAGTACCACCTTAGAAGAAGAAGAACAGCTTGGAATAATACCCAATTCTCTCCTTTAAAAAGTCTCAAAGCAGCTTACCCTTGTGAGGTAGGCAGGGCTGAGAGATTTCTCAGAACTGGGACTAGCCCAAGGTCACCTAGCAGGTTTCACGCAGAAGAGTGGGGAAGCAAACCCGGTTCTCCAGATTAGAGTCTACCACTCTTAATCACTGCGCCATGCTTAAAGACCAAGAAGATTTTTCTGGTCGTAAACTTTTGGGAGTCAATGCTCTCTTCATATCTGATGAAGGGAGTTCTAGCTCTTGAAATCTTATACCAGGAGTGTCCAACTCTGGCCCTCCAGATGTTCACAGACTACAGTTCCCATCAGCCCCTGCCAATTGGCCATGCTGGCAGGGGCTGATGAGAATCGTAGTCCATGAACATCTGCGGGCGAGATTTGGACACCCCTGGCTTGTACTCCAGTACTGCCTAACTGTTCTGGGGCAGACCAACACAGCTCCCCTATGAAACTATCTATGACGACTGAGGCTGAGATTAAGCTTGGGAGAGCCACTCTTATCCCACCTCCGTCTCGGGTCCTTTTGGTTCTTTGTCCCCATTCCAGGAACCCATGGCCCAGAGATGCTTCTCTGACCACGTCTCAAGATGGAATTCCAAAACCTTTGTTTTCCCCTTCTCAGGAAAACTCTGTTCAGGCCACGAGGTAACTTAGGCCTTTGAAGTTTCATCCTGGCACCTTTGTATGGCTTCCTGTCCTCCCTCCAGGAGATCTAAAGGCAAAGATGCTTTTCACAGTCATATGTGACTTCCCTTTGCTGTAGCGACAGCATAATTCCATGACACGTCCCTTTTGAGATGAAGTTTGTAAACTCCATGTTCACATATTTCAGCTTCCTAATAAGACTGGTTGCATAATATCACATGTTTCTAGCTAATACATAGTTCAGCTAACTATTTTCCATCACACTATCAAATGGCAAAGAGGCTGTCCAGATATTCTGTCAATCCTCAGAATCCTGCATAAAGAAAAAAGGGGGAACTTCTTTCCTTCTTAGTGCCCACCTCAAAGTAGGAGAAACATGGCTGCTACGCGAGGGTGATGCTACGCTGTCTCACCAGCGTAAAAGAAACTTCACGCCCCAGCTCTGGAGATGGGACCAGAAACAGCTCAGCTGCTGTGCTTAAGCAGGAAATATCAACCACTGTTGACAGTGTCAACGTTAAGCAAAAAGGGTTTTTTTTTGTACTTTGCCTATAATCAAGCACTTGACCACCACCTTTCACAAGAAGAAGAAGGGTTTTGGATTTATACCCCACCTTTCACTCCTGTAAGGAGACTCAAAGGGGCTTACAAGCTCCTTTCCCTTCCTCTCCCCACAACAGACACCTGGTGAGGCAGGTGGGGCTGAGAGAGTTCAGAGAGAACTGTGACTAGCCCAAGCTCACCCAGGAGGAATGAAGGAGTACGGAAACACATCTGGTTCACCAGATAAGCCTCTGCCGCTCAGGTGGAGGAGTGGGGAATCCAACCCGGTTCCCCGGATTAGGATTCACCTGCTCTTAACCACTACACCACGCTGGCTCTCAAACAGACAAACCAGAGGAGACTTCCCAAAGTTGTACGCATTCCTCACCTCTCAGGTTCATCTGGTGAGCTGGAGTCCCACTGGATTCTTCTCTACTCTTGTAACAAGAGATAGACGTATCTTTGAACGTGCACCAATATTGCTTGTAGCCTTTGAGCGTCAGTTTCTTTGGCCTGCCAAATAAGTTCTCTGTTAGCAGTAGGAATGACAGTGGGGGGGGTGGTGGTGGTGAGAGGACAGGATCAAGCCGCGCCTTAACTGTGAAGCCCAGATGGGGCTTTTGGCCCATCAGTCGGTTCCAGAGTGGCGTAGTGGTTAAGAGCAGGTACATTCTAATCTGGGGAACCGGGTTGGATTCCCTGCTCTGCCCCATGAGCTGTGGAGGCTTATCTGGTGAACCAGATTACCTTGTGCACTCCAACACATGCCAGCTGGGTGACCTTGGGCTAGTCACAGTTCTTCGGAGCTCTCTCAACCCCACCCCCCCTCACAGGGTATCTGTTGTGGGGGAGGAGGGGAAAGGAGATTGTAAGCCCCTTTGAGTTTCCTTACAGGAGAGGAAGGGGGGGGGAATATAAATCCATACTCTTCTTCTTCCTGTCTCTTACTAGGATGGAATCTGCACTGTGCCCCATTCAAGATGAACACACATTCTTAGTTCTGCAAGCTCATGGCAGCAGGAACTCCAGCACTGCAGCATATGGTGCTGTGGAGCATATTTTATGTTTACCAGAAGAAGAGTTAGGATTTATACTCTGCCTTTCTCTCCTGTAAGGAGCTTCAAAGCAGTTTACAAACTCCTTTCCCTTCCTCTCTCAACAACAGATCCCTTGTGGGGCGGGTGGGGCTCAGAAAGTTCTGTGACTAACCCAAGGGGTCACCCAGCAGGCTTTGTGTGTGTAGGAGTGGGGAAACAAATCCAGTTGACCAGATAAGAGTACACCACTCGGGTGGAGGAGTGGGGAATCACACCCGGTTCTCCAGATTAGAGCCCGTCGCCTTTAACAACTACGCCAAGCTGCGCTTCCGGTTGCCGATCTATCCTCTTCGACACTACTTTCTGCTTTAATACCAAACAAAGCCCTCTTCCTTCCTGCTGTCTTCAAGGCACTCTCCGCTGGCTTCATTTCGGAAGTCTATGGCTCAGTCTTCCGACTTAGGCAACACTGCGAATTAATGGCCTTCAAAGCATCCGATCGTTAACAGCCTTGGCTACAGTTTCCTTGACTGAGTCAACCCAGCCCTGTTGGGTCTCCCTCTTTCGCTTCGGCCGCCTACTTTTCCTAGAATTGCTGTCTTTATTTCCCAGCCCAGAGTTCTCCTTTTCTACTTCCTGCTGCTCCTTTTTTAAAATGTGCACGGACAAGTCTTAGTTTGCAGAAAGGAATTGATAACAGACATATCCTGGAAACGATGAGAAGGCAATTCTGGATCCAGAAAGGAGGGACCAGCGTTCTCCCGGAAAGGGTTAGGCTAGAGGGGTTGGAGGGAGGTGGAAAGGGAGGGAGGAAAAAGGAAGAGAAAATGCGCCAAGAGGCAAGGAGAATCGGAGGGGGGGGGGAAGGTAATCCAAAACGTGCTACTCCCCTTGGAGGCAGGAATCAAACTGGAGCAAAGGGGGCGGGTCTCACTCCCCAGGAAGGGGAAGAAAGTTCATAGGGAGCAGCAGTGGCGAAGGAGGTTAAGAGCTCGTGTATCTAATCTGGAGGAACCGGGTTTGATTCCCCGCTCTGCCACCTGAGCTGTGGAGGCTTATCTGGGGAATTCAGATTAGCCTGTACACTCCCACACACGCCAGCTGGGTGACCTTGGGCTAGTCACAGCTTCTCGGAGCTCTCTCAGCCCCACCCACCTCACAGGGTGTTTGTTGTGAGGGGGGAAGGGCAAGGAGATTGTGAGCCCCTTTGAGTCTCCTGCAGGAGAGAAAGGGGGGATATAAATCCAAACTCTTCTTCTTCTTCTGTCTCCTTGATGGGACGATGGGAACCACCCACAAGATGTCCTCTGGGTCAGGGGAGAAATAGTGGGCAGTTCTAGGTCCTTTCCAAAATACAGAGGTACAAAAATACCTAGCTGTTGCATGTGACCAGACCAGGGCTTGGGTGTTTTTGCAAGTAAGAGTATAGGGCAGAAAAGCCGGCCCACGCTTTTCAGTCCTGGCTTTTGAGGGTTTTCTGGGCTGTGTGGCCGTGGTCTGGTACTTCTAGCTCCCAACATTTCGACCACACCTATGGCTGGCATCTTCAGAGGCATGCCACGGCAAGATAGGTTTCTCTCTGTGGCACAGTGTGGAGTATTTTTTTCCAATGCTCTTTCCTTGCCACGGTTTTTCTCACTTTAAACACCTCTCGCAAAACATTCCACATGCCCTTCTGTACCAATTCCAGAGCTTTTGGTCATATCCTTAATATGCCGGGGATTAGTTCGCGAGAGACAGCTACAGCTGCCAAAACATTTGTCAAAGTCCAGACACGATTGTTTCCAATTTCCACATGCCTTAATCCAAGATAACTTTCCCTTTCCCCGCCATTCTAAAATAAAATAATATCTTAAAAGTCAAAATAAATCTGACTTAAGAACAGCGCAATTTGCCTCAAGCTGGTCGTTTCTGGCAGTCTGAATAGAGCAAAAACAGCTTATTTATTGTCCACCTACACCCTCAATGAAGCCCAAAATACTCAAGGAAGATTTGTAGCTGTAAACACAGCCCTTAATTTGAGGACAGCTTGGTAAACATTCCAGCACCTGTTATAGATATTAAGAATAAAAAAGAGCTCTTTAACTGAGATGCAGAAGAAGAAGAAGAAGAAGAAGAAGAAGAAGAGGAGGAGGAAGAGGAGGAAGAGGAGTTTGGATTTATATCCCCCCTTTCTCTCCTGTAGGAGACTCAAAGGGGCTTACAATCTCCTTGCCCTTCCCCCCTCACAACAAACACCCTGTGAGGTAGGTGGGGCTGAGAGAGCTCTGAGAAGCTGTGACTAGCCCAAGGTCACCCAGCTGGCGTGTGTGGGAATGCACAGGCTAATCTGAATTCCCCAGATAAGCCTCCACAGCTCAGGCGGCAGAGCTGGGAATCAAACCCAGTTCCTCCGGATTAGATACACGAGCTCTTAACCTCCTATGCCACTGCTGCTCCTTAGGACAATCGAGTCCAACCCCTTGCAATGCAGGACACACGATCAAAGCGCTCCTGACAGATGGCCACCCAGCCAGTAGCAAAGACCATCCTTCAAGAGGGATATTTCCAAGCTGAAACAGATTTAGAGGAGGGCAACCCAAATGGTGAAAGGTCTGGAATCCATTCCCTATGAAGAGAGGCTGAGGGAGCTGGGGACATTTAGTCTGGAGAAGCGAAGGTTAAGGGGGGACATGATAACTTTGTTTAGATATCTGAAGGGATGTCATGCCGAAGGGGGAGCAAGCTTGTTTTCTGCTGCCTCAAAGACCAGGACCAGGAGTAATGGATTCATGGGGCAGGAAAAGAGATTCTACCTAAACATTAGGAAGAACTTTCCGACTGTCAGGGCTGTTCGACAGTGGAATTCACAGCTTCGGAGTGTGGTGGAGTCTCCTTCTTTGGAGGTTTTAAACAGAGGCTGGATGAACATATGTCGGGAGTGCTTTGATTGGTGTGCCTGCACAGCAGGGGGTTGGACTTGATGGCCCTCAGGGTCTCTTCCAAATCTATGAATGAAGTGATGGGCTGAATCACATGTGCCTGTTCCATCTTGTGTGGCTCACAGCATGAAGAAGACCCCTCCCCTGGATTATGTCCTTATTTATCTCATTGCAGGAGTACTCTAGACCAGTGATGGCGAACCTTTTTGAGACCGAGTGCCCAAACTGCAACCCAAACCCGCTTATTTATCGCAAAGTGCCAACACGGCAATTTAACCTGAATACTGAGGTTTTAGTTTAGAAAAAAACGGTTGGTTCCGAGGTGTGTGTTACTCGGGGGTAAGCTTGGTGGCAGTCAGTGGCTTTGCTTTGAAGCAACCGAGCAACTCTTCCAACGGGTGAATCACGACCTTAGGAGGGTTTACTCAGAAGCAAGCCCCATTGCCAGCAACCGAGCTTACTCCCAGGTAAAGGATCGTGCTTTTAGTTCTTTGCATGAAAATCAGTGGGTTTTAACAGTGCTTAACAGGGTTACCTACACTGTTTCCCCAAAACTAGGTCTTAGGTTTAATGCTAATAATCAAGCCCAGTGGCCCAGGCCAGCCTAGATGGGGTGGGGGGCACTCTGTTAGCACGTGCCCACAGAGAGGGCTCTGAGTGCCACCTCTAGCACCCGTGCCATAGGTTCGCTATCACTGCTCTACACAAAGCATTTCCGTACACGATTCAGACCAATATGGAAAAGATATCTCTGATTATTGCTGCTGAACATGACGCTCAGCAAGTACTTCCCAGTCCTGCTTCACACATTCCTCAACGTTAAAGAATCACTTTTCTGCCAGCACAAAATGTTTAAGTGGTCTGTAACAGCAGAAGAAATATATTTCCTAAGTAGGTGCCCCAGAAGCTCCTTTAAGTTGTAAGGCAAGGCTGAGGAATTCTCATCTCAGGAACCCAGGAGAGGCCAACAGTACTTACTTGAACACTTTAATGTAGTCAGCAAGCTCAGGGATCGAAGTGATGTCACCCTGGGAACAAGAGAGCAGCTGTTATGATTGGTGTGCCAGAACCGAGACTCAGCACGAGGGAAGGCGGGGGTGGGGGGTGGGGTGGGGAGGAGAGAGGAAGGCTTTGGGGACAGTGATTCAGCTTATTGAAGAGGTAGCATCCTTGCCCAGGACGAAAAAGGCTTCACAGCGACAAGGCAAGTACTGGACAGTACTGGACAGAAAGTAAACAGTCTCACACCACGAGTGGGCTACTAATACTGTAATTAATAAACAGATGCAGATACTTAATTCAATACAACAGTCACTTTTCTGATTCTTTCAAGCAAGAAGGTCACAGGCCTACTTTAATTGCACTGGCAAGTTGTCGAAGGGAATTGTTTGGCACCGGGGTACCACATCCCCAAGAGTTTTCCAGATTCTGGGGATCTCTTTTTTTTTTTTTTTTAGAACAAGCCAGCTGGATCAGACCAAAGTCCATCTAGTCCAGCTCTCTGCTACTCGCAGTGGCCCACCAGGTGCCTTTGGGAGCTCACATGTAGGATGTGAACGCAATGGCCTTCTTCGCGGCTAAGGTTGCTCCCACGATCACCTGGTCTGTTAAAGGCATTTGCAATCTCAGATCAAAGAGGAGGATCAAGATTGCAGGCTCATAAATCGCATTCTCTCCTCCATAAATCTGTCCAAAGCTTCTCCCTTTTAAAGCTATCCAGGTTGAAGTGTGGCCATCACCACCTACCTGTGTGGCAGCATATTCCAAACACCAATCACACGCTATGGAAGAAGTGTTTCCTTTTATTAGTCCTAATTCTTCCCCCCAGCATTTTCAATGAATGCCCTGGACCCCCTTAGTTCTAGTATTGACAGAGAGAAAAATGTCTCCTCTGTCAACATTTTCTTACCCCCCATGCATACAATTTTGTAGACTTCAATCATATCCCCCCCTCAGCCGCCTCTCTCAAAACTAAAAGGAGTCCCAGAACGCTGCAGCCTCTCTCCCTCATAGGGAAGGTGCTCCAGTCCCTCAATCATCCTTGTTGCCCTTCTCTGCACTTTCTTTTTTTCATCTCCTCAATATCCTTTTTGAGATGCGGCAACCAGAACTGGACACAGTACTCCTGGCAGAGTCGGGTTCTCCATCTTCACTGCTTTGTATATAAGGGCATGACAGTCTTTGTAGTTTTATTATCAATTCCTCTTTCTAATGATGATCCCCAGCATAGAGTTTGGCCTTTTTCAGCTGCTATGCATTGAGTTGACATTCCCATGGAACTATCAACTAAGACTTAAATCCCCTCTTTCCTGGTCTGCTGGACTGATAGCACTGACCCCTGTAGCGCAGTATGTGAAGTTTGGATTTTGCCCCTATGTGCATCACTTTTACAGCCTTTGCCACATTTGAACTGTGCATTCTGCCATTTCTGGAGCCCACTCACCTGAATTTATATCAAGGTCCGCTTTGAGCTCTTCGCTTAATCCTTTGTGGGACCTCCCACCAATCTCTACATAATTTGGTATCATCTGCAAACTTGGTCACCACATTAATGCTACCTGGCAATTCCCTACTTCCAGGTCATTTCATGAATAGGTTAAAGAGCACTTTGGTCCCAAACGGATCCTTGGGGACACCACTCAATTCCCTACATCTCCATTGTGAGAACTTCTCCCATTTTACACCCACTCTTTGTTTCCTGTTTCTCAAATCCAGTTTTTTAATCCATAGGGAGGGGACTTCTATGAACATAAGAAACATAAGAACAAGCTACAGCTGGATCAGACCAGAGTCCATCTTAGGTCCAGCTTTCCCTTGCATACTCGCATGATGGCCTCACCAGGTGCTCCTTTTGGGAGTTCACATGTAGGATGTGAAAGCAATGGCCCTTTCATGGCCTGTTGGCTCCCGAGCACCTCCCGAAAGCACTTCCTCTTATTCCTTCTTCATTGCTGAGTTTTTCTCCTCAACAGTCTCTGGTGAGGAACTTTGTCAAAAAGTCTCTTTGGAAATCCAAGTAGACAATGTCCACCGTTCACTCCCTGTCCACATGCCTGTTTACACCCCTCAAAGAACTCTCTAGTAAGTTTGTAAGACATGTGATTTGCCTCCTGCAGTGCTTTTCATGCTGACTCTTTTCTCAAGCAGGTCTCTGCTTTTCTACACATGTTCTTTTATAATTTTATCTTTTAATGATAGATTCCTACTAATCTTACCAGGAACAGATGTTTTCAAACTGGACTGGCCTAGGGAATTTCCTCGGGTCCCCCCCTAGATCCTTTTCTTAAAGATTGGTGTGGACATTGGCCATCTTCCAGTCTCTGTCAGGGGATGGAGCCTGATTTCAGGGATAAGTTGGCATGGATGGTATGGAGAGAAGGATCAGCAATTTCATGCTTTGAGCTCTTTAAGAACTCTTGGGTGAATGCAATCTGGGGCCAGGGATTTGGGTGTAACATTTAGTTTATCAATGGCTGCCAGAACTTCTTCCCTTGGTTCTACTACTATCTCGCTAGTCTTCCCTCGGGATCTCATCTCCTAAGAAGCTTGGATTTCAGGTGCAGGAGATGTTTCCTCACCTCCTCTTGGGTGAAGACAGATGCAAAAGAATTCATTCAGCTCTTCTCTGCAATCTCCTTGCCATCTTTTAGCACACACACCTTTGCTCCTTTTGTCATCTAACTAGCTCTAACAGGCTTCCCTTGCTGGCTTCCTGCTTTTGATGTACTTGAAGAACTGTTTGTTGCTCTTCTCTGCTGGTCGAGCTTAGGAGAGCCACGTGCTGTTGTGGTACAATATACAGTCGAAGGCTTTCACAGAGATTATCGACTGGCTGTATGGCCATGTTCCAGCCTGGAAAACCCACAACAGCCAGTCCTGTGGTACAGTTAGATATGAGAGTCCAGTAGTCACCTTAGAGGCCAACAAGATCCTCCAAGGGTGGGAGCCTTCAAGAGTCAGTCCTGCTGATCTCTATGATGTAATTAGCTGTTCTGTTGCAGACCCACACGGCTACCCTCTTGTGGTGTGCAAGCCATTAAGTAGACACATAGACAAGCCTTTATTGGCATACCAAATTACAATAAAACAATTGTCCATACAAGACAGATAAATGCAACAAACATTCAGGAGTCTTATCAATGGTGTAGTCCAAATGAACTCATCAAAAGTGCCATTCCCATACACCTTCCCACAGACCAGACTGAAGACTCCGCACCAACAGAACTCCAGGGCCAGTCTCACAACAACATACAGTATCAACACTCCACTTATAAGAAACACAGAGTTTGTTGGGGTGGCGCCAAACACTAGAACAAAGGGGATAGGGGGACAAAGGAAGTGAGTGAACAATTCCATCTGACCTCAATAGGGTTGCCACAGTCTTCAATTGTCACACCTGCATCTGGCAATCCCGATAACAAAGCTAATGGCATATCTCTCTATGAATCACCCGCAGGAGTTATTTGACTTGGATGACCATAAACCCACAGGTTACTGGCAGAGGTAGGCACTGTATATCAGTAGCAAATAAGAAGGAATTTGGAATTCTGGTTTTGGATTTATATCCCCCTTTCCTCTCCTGCAGGAGACTCCAAAGGGAGCTTTACAATCTCTCTTGGGTTCTTCCCCTCACAAACAAACACCCCCTGTGAGGTGGGTGGGGCTGAGACTTGAGTCTGGAGGTTATGATCCCAGCTCCCAGGGGTAGGGAAGCCTGTAGTTTTCTCCAGATGTTCAGGAACTACAATTCCCATCAGCCTCTGTCAGCATGGCCAATTGGCCATGCTGGTAGGGGCTGATGGGAATTGTCGTTCCTGAACATCTGGAGAGCCGCAGGTTCCCTACCCCTGGACTAGCCCAAGGTCACCCAGCTGGCGTGTGTGGGAGTGCCCAGGCTAATCTGAATTCCCCAGAGAAGCCTCCACAGCTCAGGCGGCAGAGCTGGGAATCAAACCCGGTTCCTCCAGATTAGATACACGAGCTCTTAAGAACATAAGAACATAAGAACATAAGAACTAGCCTGCTGGATCAGACCAGAGTCCATCTAGTCCAGCACTCTGCTACTCGCAGTGGCCCACCAGGTGCCTTTGGGAGCTCTGGCATGCAGGAGGTGTAAAAGCAATGGCCTCTGCTGCTGCTGCCAGCTCCCGAGCACCTGGTCTGCTAAGGCATTTGCAATCTCCTTGTGGATCAAGGCGAACCAAGATTGGTAGCCATAGATCTAATTTCTCCTCCATAAATCTGTCCAAGCCCTTTTTAAAGCTATCCAGGTTAGTGGCCATCACCACCTCCTGTGGCAGCATATTCCAAACACCAATCACACGTTGCGTGAAGAAGTGTTTCCTTTTATTAGTCCTAATTCTTACCCCCAGCATTTTCAATGAATGCCCTCTGGTTCTAGTATTGTGAGAAAGAGAGAAAAATTTCTCTCTGTCAACATTTTCTACCCCATGCATAATTTTATAGACTTCCCAATCATTATCCCCCCTCAGACGTCTCCTCTCCAAACTAAAGCAGTCCCAAACGCTGGAAGCCTCTCCTCATAGGGAAGGTGCTCCAGCCCCTCAATCATCCCTGCTGCCCACATCTCTGTAACTTTTTTTCTATCTCTTTTCTGGTATCCCTTTTTTTTTTTGAGATGTGGCGACCAGAACTGGACACAGTACTCCACCACTGCTTTATATAAGGGCATGACAATCCTTGCAGTTTTATTCTCAACTCCTTTCCTAATGATCCCCAGCATAGAGTTTGCCTTTTTCACAGCTGCCGTGCATTGAGTGGACATTCCCTCTTAACCTCCGACGCCACTGCTGCTCAATCTAATAGTTGATGTAACCAGCATTGTTGTTGTTATGATGATAGCAGTCTAATGCTTAAGCTATTAAGTACACTCAGTAGACTGCCTGCTCATATCTTACGGCAGGTGTGGAAGCTAGGTGAACCTCCAAATTACTGCTGGTTTCAGAAAAGAAGTTTGACTCCAGTGGCACCTTTAAGAAGAGAAGAAGAACAGTTTGGGTTTATACCCCGCCTTTCTCTCCTGTAAGGAGACTCATGGTGGCTGACAAGCTCCTTTCCCTTCCTCTCCCCACAACAGACACCTGGTGAGGCAGGTGGGGCTAGAGGAGAGGTTCGGAGGGAACCGAAGGACTGGCCCAAGGTAAGCTCTTGCAGCAGGAAATGTAAAGGGAGTTTCAATCGTTCCATCAGTCAGTATTGCCTACTCAGCCTGGCAGCTGCTCTCTGGGACACCAGGTAGAGATCTTTAACTATCTCGAGCCCTTTCAACTGGACACGCCACAGATGGAACCCGGAACCTTCCACACGCAAAGCAGAGGTTTTTGCACTGAGCTGCCTTCTCTTGGTTTATCAACTCAGCTCAACACTAGCGGGCCGTGAAGATTCAACAGTCAATTGTACGGAAGGCTGAACTCAGCGGACCAACGCTTCAAGGCATCTACACTCATACGCCTCTCTGCAGTGTGTTGTCCTTAAAACAGCAGGGTCTTATGCAGTTTCTGGCTCTCAAGGGGTGGGTGAAGCTGGACTCGACTTCTCTGGCGGGTGCAGACGGGGTGGGGAGTGGGGGGCTTATCACCCCTTTTTTCTCTCACAGCTGTTGAGAAATCAGAAGCTCCCCCCGGCTAGCTATAGGAGCATTCCTTTGAAACTTCTGGTGGAGCTCGAATGGATATAGATTTCAACAGCTCTCGTCTTTCAGACAAAGGAATTCCACCAGATTGCATGCAGAGCCTTGCCTTGCCAATGGAACGTTTTCTTTCTCCATCTGTCTAAATATGTGCACATTTCTAGAGGCAGGTTTCTGATAATCTGAGACGGGCTTTCCCCTATGGAGGTACAGGGTTGATGCAGACAGACAGAGAAGGAGCCATCTTGGCTGAGCCTGCAGGCCCTCGAGTGACACCTTGACCCAGTAAAAAAACAGAGGGCTGTGAGGTCAGTGGTCTACTCTGTGACCTCTGCCCATCTTCTCCTAGCTTCTCCTCCTTGGCTGGGAGGGAGCTCCTGGAGCAAAGTTCCTCTCCCAGGGTCTGTTTGCTAAGTGGCCCTGTGGGATATAGCCTGCCTTGTGCCTCTGTTCCCAGTGAACACGCACAGTTACTGGGATTTACAAAGCTTTTTACCTTTGCCTTTCTGCTCCTCTTCTGGGCCCTCACATGAAGAGAAAAGGAGAGAGTTGAGTGCTCTATACCCTGCTTTTCTATAGAAGAAGGAAGAAGAAGAAGAAGAAGAGAAGAAGAAGAGTTTGGATTTATATCCCTCCTTCTCTCCTGCAGGAGGAATTCTAAAGGGTCTGGTAATCTCCTTGCCCTTCCCCCCTCACAACAAACACCCTGTGAGGTGGGTGGGGCTGAGAGAGCTCCGAGAAGCTGTGACTAGCCCAAGGTCACCCAGCTGGCGTGTGTGGGAGTGCACAGGCTAATCTGGAATTTGGAATTCTGGTATTTGGAATTCTGGAATTCTAATCTGGTATTTGGAATTCTTGACACACACTGGATTTATGCCTAATAAAGGTTTTGGATTTCGATTTGGAGCAACTCAGGGCTTAGGCACATCATGAGCTACTCTCTATCTCAGGGGTCTTCAAACTATGGCCCTCCAGATGTTCATGGACTACAATTCCCATCAGCCTCTGCCAGCATGGCCAAGTGGTAGGGCTCATGGGAATTGTAGTCTATGAACATCTGGAGGGCCATAGTTTGAAGACCCCTGCTCTAACTACTCACCCCCGCTGGCCTACTCAGTGAATGGCTGCCTTAAAACCGCCAATCTGGCGAATACAGACATATCCTGAGTGGGATGAAGCTTACCCTTGCCAGCTCTTACCAGAATTGTGGACGTCTTTCCACCTTCCAGAGTGATCTCCAGGTCCGAAAGGGCAGCATCCACTTCGTCCACCTCTTTGTCACTGTTGTTCAAGTGATTCTCGGAGGACATGATCGATAGCTTATTGATGTGGTACTGAAATGAAAACAAAGGGAGGGGAAGCCAGAAATCATTGACCGGGCTGATGAGAAAAAAAACAGCCAAAGACTGCTGCGACAGACATCATACCTTAGCAAACAGAAGGGAGCGTGTACGCAAGCCATAAGGCCGTAACTGACACTCCGAGCCTTATCTTCCCATCTCTTTGCATGGGGCAAAAATCACACCTGGGAAACACCTGCAGGGGAAAGCGATTCATCACCGCGGCCTGACAACAAACTATGAACCGTGACCCGGCTGATGCTCAGGGTTGGAGCGGGAAAGGCTTTATCGTGTTCCAGCTCTTTTGTGAAGCAAGTCATGTCTTCTTTCCTTACGACTTGCAGCTCCCCCATTTGTGTTCGTATGGACATAAGGTTCGGAAAGCCTTTTATCGGAAGGTCTGGCAGCCATATGGGAGGAGACGTCCCTCCCCCCATATCTGCCTATTAAAACAGCCAGGAAATACAAACAGGACACACACATGCAAATTTGCCTGTTTTCTCTCTTCTGCTTATACCCCATCTTTCTTCTACAAGGGGTGCTTCAAATAATATACTTAAAACTATTTCCCAGAATAATTAAATGCACTGTGTATCAAAATATGTTTAAAAGGAACTTTAACAGCCTACTGGGAAGACTTCTCAAAGGGAGTTACCCACAGCTACCAGCCCTGCACAAAAGTTCTGTCTTGCAATGTTTCCAGCTGCTCAACAGAGTAAGAGTTTTCTTCACATTCTCTACAACCGTGGTGGCGAACCTTTGGCACTCCAGATGTTATGGACTACAATTCCCATCAGCTCTAGAACAGTGGTGGCGAACCTATGGCACGGGTTCCAAAGGTGGCACTCAGAGCCCTCTCTGTGGGCACGCACAGAGTTCATCATGTATGGAAATCAGCCCCCCAATAATAATAATAATATCTAGGCTGGCCTGGGTCACGGCTGGCCCGATTATTAGCATTAAACCTAAATGACCTAGTTTTCAGGAAGCAGTGTAGGTAGCCCTGTTTAAGCGCTGTTAAACCCCACTGATTTTCACACTACGAAAAGAACTACAGAGCCGCATCCTTCTTCATCTGGGGAGTAAGCCGGGCTGCTGGCAATGGGGCTTGCTTCTGAGGTAAACCCTCCTAGGGTTGTGATACACCCGTTCGAAGAGTTGCATGGTTGCTTCAAAGCAAAGCCACCGACTACCACCAAGCTTACTCCCAAGTAACGCATTCCTCAAAGCCAACCATTTTTTCTAAACTAAAACCTCAGAATTCAGGTTGAATTGCCGTGTTCGCATGGATTGTAAGGTTTGTGTTCGCGATAAATAAGTTGGTTTTGGGTTGCAATTTGGGCACTCGGTCTTGAAAAGGTTCGCCATCACTGCTCTAGAAGATGCTTCCACTATCTGTGGGCCGCCAACGGTTGTCCCGGTCGGTTGGCATGAGAGATAACCGGTTGATCACTACAAAATTAATTCCAGCCGAACTGGAATTATTCAGATTGAACATCCCACTGCTCTCGTTCTTTCTTACTGGCGCTACAAAAAGCACGCAGAATAAAATAGGGCGCTGGTTTCATAAAATCATAGACTTGGAAGAGACTCCCAGGGCTATCAAGTCCAACCCCCTGCCATGGAGGTACACACAATCAAAGCACTCCTGACAGATGGCCATCCGACCTCTCTTTAGAAATCTCCCAAGAAGGAGACTCCACCACACTCCGAGGTACAGCATTCCGCTGTTTCTTAACTCCGTCTGCATGTACAGTTGCATCAGGCACTGTTCCGTGTATTTCTCAGGGAAGAAAGCAGACTGGGATTTGCTTGAAATTTCAAGGATTTGCTTGAAATTATCCAGAAGCATTACTGTAACAATGCTACAGCGAAATACTTCCTGCGAAAGGAGAACCTAAAATCGTCTGTAGTCCCTTGTGGTCTCTCCCTGCTTTTTATTCCAGGACAATTATTTTTTCTGATGATGACAGCTGAGCCTCTGCTTTTGATACTCGGAAGTGTCTAACTGGATTACTGCCTCTGGAATCTAAATAGCAAGTGATTTCAGCAACAATACTAGAGTCAAATTAGAAATGCTGATGCAGGTAATCTAATGACGATTCCCCGAAGGCTGCATTTTTAAGAGCAAATGAATCCAGGGTACAACCTTCACAGACCAGAAAGCCCAGCGACAGACCTTGAGTTCACGTCAGAAGCAATCGTTTTTGAGATAGCAGCGTGCGTTTCTAAGCACTGTGTCTGTGTGGCAGACATGGCACATAACACAGTAATGCGCAATACATATACATTTGGAAAACCCAGGGATTAACTCCAGCTGCTGAAGAGGCTCAGTGCCAGGGTTTAGTGGCTCAGTAACTTAGCATACTTCTCCTCTGTTTAGAAATCAACCCAAGGAAAGATGGATGCAAACATGTTTGTGAAAAATGATCCAAATTCCTTGGCATGAGACATGGCAAGAGGAAATCTATTTTAAATTACCTAAAAAGGTTCAGGCAAACTTTGCTGAGTGGGAAACGGGCCAAGTTTTGTTAGAACAAAACGTTCTGGCTCCCGGGGGAAATACAGGACCGGGTTTTTGAATGCTCAGAGAGCGATACACTGAGGACTCCCAACCCTTTCTGTGGACTCTGTGTGCAACGCTGACCAAAAAATGATTTCTCGCTGGGAGCGAGCTTATAGGCTGGATTGTAATCTGGCAGCCCTCCAGATGTTATGGGATTCCTCACGAAGTTCCCATCATCCCCTGCCAGCAGGGGATGATGGGAACTGTAGTTCATAACATCTGGAGGGGCGCGACTTTGACACCTGTGCTTTAAGGGGTCTGGATCTGGGGTCCTGCCCTTTACCTGCAGAGCTGCAAACATCATCATCTCCTCTTCTGTGCACTCGATTTCTTCCAAAAGAATGGGGCCCCACTGTCACTGTCTCGAGCTGGTTGAAGGATTCCTGGATGGCACTGTCGTACTTCGTGGAGGCAAAAATCAAAGCCGTGAGTACAGCACCCCGCCCGCGCACTGAAAATTACGACAGACAGATCATTAAGAACAAGAAAGGACCTCAGTTTCTGCTTGCGAGCCTAATACGGTATGAATTTGACATGCCTCAGTTTATTGTCAAAGGTTTTATGGCCAGAATCACGGGTGCTGTGTGGTTTCCGGGCTGTATAGCCTTAATATTCTAGCAGAGGCATTCTTTCTCCTGATGTGTTTCATTTCCAGCTTCTGTGATCAAGTGCATCCTCTGAAGATGCCAGTCACAAATGCAGGCGAAGCATCAGGAGAAAATGCTACTAGAACACAGCCATACAGCCCGGAAACCACACAATACCTCAATTTGTTCCCTTGCCAGAACAATCAAAGTCCTTGCCCCAAATCACATGGCCAAAGAGGACTTCCTGAGCATTGAAACTTTTCCAAACTGAAAAGCCACAAGCCCCTCCTCATGGGAAAAGTACTTTCTACAACTCTGGGTGCATTTCTTTCTCTTCTCTCCTCTGCAGTGTGATGTAGTGTGGTTAAGATCAGGTGTGAGTCTAATCTTGAGAACCAGGCTTGAGTCCCCCACTCTTCCACCTTGGGTGGCGAGGAGGTGGCTTCATCACAATGGTGAACCAGATGTGTTTCCGCGATCTCCTACATTCCTGATGGGGTGAATTGGGCTAAGTCAATTAGTTCCTCTCTGAGCTTCCTCTCAGCCTCCCACCTACTCCTGCCACAAGTGTGTCTGTTGTGTGGGAGAGTGGGAAGGGAAAGGGAACTTGCTAAGCCACTCATGAGTCTCCTTTACAGGAGAGAGAAAGGTGGGATTATAAATCCAGAAACTCCTCCCTCTTCTTCTACACAATGCCTTTTTTCAAGCTCACTGCCAAACAATCAGTCCTGTACATCTGTATTCCCAAATGAGGCCAGCCACCATAGATCTATGGGAAGAGCAGCAGCACTTTAGAACAGTGATGGTAAACCTTTTGAGACCGAAAGTGCCTGTAAAACTGCAACCTCCAAACCTCACTTTCTATTTATGCATAAAGTGCCAATCGCGACAATCTAACCAGGAATACTGAGTAATTTTAGTTTAGAAAAAACAAACATTACCATCTTTTGTCTTAAAAGGCATTGTTTTAATAAGGAGACAGGGCTTGTATTATATTTGTATCGGTTTTAACTTTCCCCTGTCTGTATATGCTTATTTGTACACCACCCTGAGCCCTCTGGGGGAGGGTGCTATGAAAATCCAATGATAGATAGATAGATAGATAGATAGATAGATAGATAGATAGATAGATAGATAGATAGATAGATAGATAGATAGATAGATAGATAGATAGATAGATAGATAGATAGATAGATAGATAGATAGATAGATAGATAGATAGATAGATAGATAGATAGATAGATAGGGCTCTGCCACACACTCGGACTGCGGCATAGGTGGTGGGGGAAGGCGTGCTCTCTGTGGAGCTGGCATGGTGCCCAAGTGAGCTCAGGGTTACTGGTCTGCTGCCTGGTCTGGTAATGAGGTGGGGGAGAGGGGGTACTCGCGGGGCAGTAGATGGTGCTTACAGCAAATCAGGTTGATTCAAGAGGACTTCCCTGAACCTCAGCCCCAGCCAGCAACAGCCTCTGGCGGAGGGTGAGGAGAAGAGCAGGAAGGGGAAGGGCTATGGAAGAGTCTGTAATTGGTAGATGCTGCATGCGTGCCCACATAGATGGCTTCTGAGTGCCACCTCTGGCCCCCGTGCCATAGGTTCGCCACCACTGACTTAGAAGGAGGATGCATTCAGTTCCCCCAACAATCACTGGCCGATTACCCACTGGCACTCTGGTGCGCAGTGGGAGCGGAAGTGCACCAGGGCAAAAAATCTTGTTCCGATGCACTTCCTCTTGCCCCGTGCGTGCTTGTTTTCCACGGAGTCATGGTGTACGCCTTGGCGAGTGTGACTTCTCGCCAGAGCGACAGATGGAAGCGGCGAGAAAGTGGGGAACAGACTGAAGTGGGTAATCAGCCACTGCGTGCAAAGAAATCAGGGAGGCAGCAATCCAGTTATTGCTGGATAAATAGAACTTTGGAAACGTCTATCAAACTGGTCTTATCTGGTGAACACAACAAACACACTTGTCATGAAACTTGTAATCACAAACTTGTAATGCTGTTTCTCCTTAGCACACTAATAGCTAACAGACCGCAATGGCTGCCACAGAGGTTCCCCCAGGACTTGCAGGCACAGTTGCGTACCTTGGGATTCAGATCAAAGAAGCTGTGATACTTGAACCGGAGAAATTAAGGCTCGCTACTCTTTTCACTTCTTGCTCCATGTTTAAGCCCCTGTGAAGAGTCGTACAGCCACCTGCCAATCATTTCCATATGACTACATGGGGGGAAATGACTATTTCCTTTCCTTTGAATATTTTATTAATTTTCTCAAATATAATTCAAGTAGAAAAGAAAATATAGAAAAAGAAAAAAATATAGGTACCCATAAACGATATATAAATTCTGTTTCCACATAAAATAAGAAGACCTACCCCCGGAAAATAAATAAAGCCCTTCAGCATGATTTTTTTTGGGATTTCAGAGGATGACTTGGAACCATATAAGCCCTACTCCATGTAAATAAGACCCAGGTTACAGATTCCTTGGTGCAGCTTGATCTTGGTCACAAGAGTGCAAAATCATGGAAAAAAATAAGTACATCCCCCCCCTGAAAATAAGTTTTTTTCTCCTAATGCATCTTTTTGGAGGCAAAAATAACAGGCATAGACCCTGTCTTATTTTTGGAGAAACACGGTATATATTAACTAACATGCTGAATTTTACAATTACAACACTCAGAGAGAGCATCACATAGTTTTAAAATTTGTTACCCTCCAACATTTAATTCCAAAACAGCAATAAGTATCTATTAGTAAGCAGTTACTTATATCTTAATCAATAACAAATTAATCTTCTTCTTCTTCTTCTTCTTCTTCTTCTTGCATGATTCAGTCTCAAATAAGAACTACAGTTCCCATTTCTCATCAAGCTCTTGTTTTGACCGTCTGTTTACAAGATTTGTTAATTCGGCCATCGTGGCACACTCTCCAACTTTATCTTCCCAAAGTTGGGTTAATATTTCTTTCAGTTTTCCAACAGGGTGCAACTATTCCCCTTGCAGCCGTTAATAAGTGCCACATAGTTCATTAAGCTTCAAGGTAAAACGACTGTTTTCTAAGTCATTATAAAACATCAAATGGTCAGATATAAATCTTAGGAAATGAAATTAATAAAAATATACACAGCTGTTCTAAAAAGTAAAAAAAAAAGCCTACCCTTGATTGATCTTGGCCTTGTCCAGAAGCGTCTGGGGCTTGTACATTTTTGCCAGAATTTCTGGAGAGGTGATTGGCTGGCTGACAGCAAGTATACCTGGATTGCCTTCTGATAACACACTGTCTCCAAACCAAGCAGAAGTCGGCGACAAAGGGCTTCCGTCATGAGAATCGTATGTTGGCGTCATGGTTTTGCTATAAAGTCCTGGGCTTGAGTAAATGCTCCCTAATTGGTCAGAAGGATAAACGGACAGCATTAATACTGACTGTTCGGTTCGTCCAGCACAGAACAAGCATTACTCGAGGGATCTACAAGTCAACGTAGGTAAGGAACGCTGCAAACGTAAGGGCAAAATTCATGGTGGCAACTTGCATTCCTCTTATCTGACTGCCCTATTCCCCATGCAATGTGCAGGAGAGGGCTTGCGTTTCCAGATGACCACTGGAGCTTCAGGGTTTTCCAGTAAGCCGGTTTCGGTTTATTGTCTATTTAGTATATATCAAATTTATAATTTATAAACCACCGCGAAGGGCTCTATTCTAAGCGGTGTACACTGGAGCCAAACATACAATGGCCAAAACCAACAATACACCAACTAAAATAAATTAGAGCAAGTTAAAACAATTTACAAAATTCATAAAACCAGCAGCATCAATACATAACAATAAGATTATAAAATTATGTGGCGCCCGATCCCGAGGCCGGGTGGGGATAGCAGTGTCAATTAGATGTAATATTGGGCGTGCCGATGATGAAATGGCACGCAACATAGGGGCATCCCCGGAGAGAGAGGGGGGTCCAAGCGCCGGGCCTCACCAAAAAAAGCCCAGTGGAACAAGACCTGCTTTTACAGGCCCTGCGTGGACTCTCAAGGTCTGCTAGGTCCCAAGAAATTCAAGCATATCTGATGGAAGGGTGTAAATGCCCTGGCCCTGGTAGAGGCCAGTTGCATCATATAGGGGCCAGGGACCACCAGTAAATTGGCCTCTGCCGACCGCGGAGGCCTACTTGGGACATATGGGGTGATGAGGTCACGAATGTTGGTAAGAAGATTTGCAAGCCATGATTTCACACACTCTGTCAGTTACAGGTGACTTGAAACCCTGCAACCCAAACATATATGTAGTATCCCAGCCAACTTTTTCAGTGCTTTAATGACCAGATTCTAGTTCTACATATTTACCAAATGGAAAAGACACCCTGTGACCCTGCTCCCATGTCTTGGTAGCAGAGGCCAAACCACTGCAGGTTCTAGCAAGGGAGAGCAACTGAGAACACCTTGCGGCATAAGAACTTTCAGGGTCGCGGGTTAGCGAGAGAAAGAAAAACAGCCACAGAAAAGTCACAGGAGACAGGAAGTTTCTGTTCACGAGAGGCTCACCTTTCACGGGGCCGATGTAAAGAACATCAGAGCCTACAGAGAGGGAAAGGAGAAAGGTGGAGACAAAGGGAGAGTGAAGTGTGAGTGACAGAGGTGAGATAAAAGGCAAAGAAGATAATCAAGGGCGCAGCCTGGCACCCAGCATGCGCAAATTCTTCGAGTGGCGCACGGCATCGTTTGTTCTTCCACAGGACCCCTTGAAGCAGCATACTCTATACTGGGTTACAACACAAATGTATGACTAATCAGTAAAGAATGGTGAAATCCATGGGGCACCACACATCAACAGAAAACCCTCTCCCGCAATTTTTTTTTACAGTTCAGCATATGTACCCATCCCAACTAGGAAAATAAAAGCTTCATGTCAAGTCAGTGGTGTTTTTTTTTCTGAGTAGTTGGGAAGATAACTGTTAGAAACTCATTTTCACAGTTAAGGAAGAAAAGAGCAGAAATGTCAGAGAAAAGCGGCAGGAAGAGATTTTTTAAAAAATGTCTCATGCACTGGATGCTTAATTCCCAAGGCGGTCTTGTATTCACTTGAAAGGAAGATGATATTCCTTATTCAGCTTTCTTTAAAAAAAAAAAAAAGGGGGGGGGGTAATCTTTTAGTCCAGACTACAGATCGGCTGAGTGATGGGGAGATGATGCAAAATTGATACACATTATTCACCAGCAGAGAGAAGGAATACAGAAAACGAGTTTCAGGGGGGAGAGGGGGAATCACAGAATCATAGGCTCATTCCGCACAAGCAGAATAATGCACTTTCAAACTGCTTTCAGTGTTCTTTGAAGCTGTGCAGAATGGCAAAATCCACTTGCAAACAGTTGTGAAAGGGGTTTGAAAACGCATTATTTTGCGTGCGGAAGGAGCCATAGAGTTGGAAGAGACCAGAAGAGCCATCCAGTCCAACCCCCTGCAATGCAGGAAGACACAATCAAAGCACTCCTGACTGATGGCCATTCAGCCTCTCTTTAAAAACCTCCCAAGGAGACTCCCCACCACCTCCTCGGTAGGTCAGGTCGCAGTATTCCACTGTCGAACAGGCTTCCTGACTGTCGTGAAGGGAAAGTTTTTCCTGATGTTTAGGTGGAATCTCTTTTCCTTCACCTTTATGCCATTACTCCTGGTCCTAGTCTCTGGAGCAGCAGAAAACAAGCTTGCTTCCTCTCTGATATGGCATCTCTTCAGATTTTTAAACACAGCTCTTATGTCACCTCTTAACCTTCTTCACCAAACCAAACATCCCCAGCTCCCTAAGCATCTCTTTGTAGGACATGGATTCCAGACCTTTGACCATATTGGTTGCCTTCTTCTGGACCCGTTCCAGCTTGTCAACATCCTTCTTAAATTGCGGTGCCCAGAACTAACCACAATGCTCTAGGTGAGGTCTGACCAATGCAGAGTAGGGTTGGGTAGATTTGCTGGCTTTGGAAATTACAGTGGGATTTTCATCATTAGAAGTTTCTAAGTACTGATCGGAAATCTTGTTGGGGATTTTAGAACTAGTTTCTGCACTGGGAGGGGGTTGGGCTACATGACGAGTCAAGACGAAGACACAAAGACAGGAGGACGGGTAGAAGAAATCAGTCTCTAGAAGAATTCTGGTGCAGAGAACCAAGAACTTTGTGCACTCCCTGGCGAGGCAGGAAAGAATACTGCCTAAAATGGCCTCCAAGCCTCGACAGGAAGTGAAAAAAATCCTTTTCCTGCCTCCCTGAGATGGGGTGGAAAGCACCCCATCAAGATGCCTTTCGCCTCCAAGAGAAGGGGCACCACTGGTGGGTACAGCTTGGTGCCTGTACTAGTACTGACTGACCCAGGTCTCTGGATTAGAAAATTTAAAATTTTACCCCGCTCTGGCATTTGCTTCTTCCCTTGTGCTTTAAGGAGGAGTTGCCTAGTAGGAGCTGCTCTTTTTTTATTTCAGGAGGAAAAGCCTGCAAGTTTTACAGCAATTTAATACAACACTGGGTATAGCGACAACTGCTATGAACCAGTGAACGTTTTAGACAGAGAAAGATCCCTGCTGGATGGGTAATTTCAGAGTCTCTTGGGAAAGAGGGGCTTCCTCGCTCACAGAAAACACTGTGACCAGGTTTGTGAGGGCACCGCTGAATGTGTTGATTTCAATGCACTTAGAAGGACATATTTCGTTGCTTCTTCCATGAAGTCTATAGTAGTAGCCCAGACCTGCGGGTGCTTCTTCCCATCAGCCTATGGATTCATAATTCCCATCAGTCCCTGCCACCATGGCCAATTGGCTGATGGGAATTGTAGTCCATGAACATCTGGAGAGCCGCAGGTTGCAGATCCCTGGAGAATTGTAGGCCATGAACATCTGGAGAATTGTAGGCCATGAACATCTGGAGAGCTCGAGGTTGCAGCAGACCCCTGGTCTATAGCATGAGCTGGCAGAGGGCGCGGGCTCCAGTGGGCAACAGCATTCAGCTTAGAATTGGCAGGAGGAGCCTCCCAGGGAGTATCTCCAGGATACCATGGATTACACTGTTGACAGCCCCTGCCAGCATCGCCCAATTGGCCAGGCTGGTGGGGCTGGGATGGGAATCTGTAGTTCATGAAACATCTGAGTGCCAGGGTTCGGGCTCATCACTGGCTTAGAACATGGACGATTCCAGGTTCAGTCCCCGGCATCTCCGTTGAAAGGACCGGGCAGCTGGTGATGTGAAAGACCTCTGCTCAAGATCCTGGAAGCTGCCGCCAGTCAAAGTAGACAATACTGACTGTGGGTGCTGTGTGGTTTCTGGGCTGAATGGCCTTGTTCCGGTAGCATTTTCTCCTGATGTTTCGCCTACATCTGTGGCTGGTATCTTCAGAAGATCCTCTGAAGATGCCGGCCACAGATGCAGGTGAAACGTCAGCAGAAAATGGAACGTGGCCATACAGTCCGGAAACCACACAGCACCCAAGTGATTTCGTCCGTGAAAGCTTTTGACAGTACAATACTGGGCTTGTTGGACCGCTGGTCTGATTCAGTCTAATGCAGCTTCATATGCTCATATTTTATACTGATCACTACTCAATAAAAAAACCTTTTTTTAAAAAAAGCAGGGGTCATTTTAAATCCAAACTTGTCTTCCTTGCAGATAAAAACAGTAATGGCCACCCCCTTAAATTTGCACGAAGGGCCACGGGCAGGACACAGAGGCCACATAACAGGCGGCCACGCTGGATGCAAGAAGCCATATAAAGAAGACGTGCCTGCTGTTTTCATGTTTGCATCGGAAGGCTAAGCGTGAGAAGTGAGCATTGAAACCGGCCTCCAAATAGCTGCCGGGTGGGTTCGGCTCCCTTGGCTGCACTTCCAGAGAGACAGGCTGCCTGGGTCCCAGCACAGTGTGTGTGTTTCCCCATCCTCAAAACCGACACTTCTCAAAATAGTTCATGGGAGTCTGAGCCTCCTGTTCTCTTTGTGGTTAGCTATGTAAAACCTTCTGCTATGTATATGTGGCAAGGATCATTCTGCAAAGTTTTGGAATATTTGGCCTCGCCACCAACCCACGATGCACTACCGAAGTCTACCAGAGGGCAAGACGCTCCTTCCAGAGGCGCAAGAGGAGGATCCGATCCAGGGCTCGATTCAGATCCTTTGTTTATTTGTGTTCTCTCCGCTTCAACGGGCGCCAAGCTGCAACATAATCCAAACTAAACGCTTTCAGCCGTGGAGCTTCTTTGAAAAGTCTTTAGATTTCCTTGCCCGCTCTTCTTGCCCTTTTGAAAGTGTTGCCATTCCCAACACTAATACTGCCAATAAGCCTTTCTTAAATAAAGAAAGCTGTTCTGTTTGCTATAGGGAATCTGGGGGCTTTACCAACAGCCGAAGGAGAAATTCAGATAGCCGGCTTCTCCGATGTATCAGAGAGATAGAGCTGGCATATTTCTGATCCGCTTAATCTTGGGACGTCGCTATTAGCCGCAGGACACTTGCTAACGTTGCGATGTATTCTGCACAACCACACAACAAAAACTGCATCAGGATATGCATCAGCATCTCCTGCAGTGTTTACTGGCCATGACAGTTTGACAGAGATGCCGAAAGGAAGGTTTGGGAGCTCACATGCAGGATGTGAAGGCAATGGCCTTCTACTGCTGCTGCTCCCGAGCACCGGGTCCGCTAAGGCATTTGCAATCTCAGATCAAGGAGGATCAAGATTGGTAGCCATAGATCAACTTCTCCATAAATCTGTCCAAGCCCCTTCTAAAGCAATTGAAATTAATGGTTTAAAAGGCTGCCGCCTCTGCTCAGCATTCCTCTGCTAGGATGTTGTGTGGTTTCTGGGCTCTATGACCGTGTTCCAGTAGCACAGTGGTGGCAAACCTATGGCACGGGTGCCAGAGGTGGCACTCAGAGCCCTCTCTGTGGCCACGCGCAAACAGAGTGCCCCCCCCCCCCCATCTAGGCTGGCCTGGGTCGCTGGGCTCCACTATTAGCATTAAACCTAAGACCTAGTTTTGGGGAAGCAGTGTAGGTAACCCTGTTAAGTACTGTTAAACCCCATGGATTCTCATGGGAAGAACTACAGCGCGATCCTTTACCTGGGAGTAAGCTCGGTTTCTGGCAATGGGGCTTGCTTCTGAGTAAACCCTCCTAGGGTCGTGATTCACCCGTTGGAAAAGTTACACGGTTGCTTCAAAGCAAAGCCACCCACTACCACCAAGCTTACTCCTGAGTAACACGCGCCTCGGAGCCAACCATTTTTTCTAAACTAAAACCTCAGTATTCAGGTTAAATTGCCGTGTTGGCACTTTGCGATAAATAAGTGGGTTTGGGGTAGCAGTTGGGCACTCGGCCTCGAAAAGGTTCGCCATCACTGCAGTAGCATTTTCTCCTGACATTTCGTCTGCATCTGTGGCTGGCATCTTCAGAGGATCTGATGGTAGTAAAGCGAGTATAGATGTCCAGGGTGGGAGAAAGTAGAAGAAGAGGAAGAGTTTGGATTTATATTCCCCCCTTTCTCTCCAGCAGGAGACTCAAAGGGGCTGACAATCTCCTTGCCCTTCCCCCCTCACAACAAACACCCTGTGAGGTGGGTGGGGCTGAGAGAGCTCCGAGAAGCTGTGACTAGCCCAAGGTCACTCAGCTGGCGCGTGTGGGAGTGTACAGGCTAATCTGAATTCTCCAGATAAGCCTCCACAGCTCAGGTGGCAGAGCTGGGAATCAAACCCGGTTCCTCCAGATTAGATACTCGAGCTCTTAACCTCCTATGCCACTGCTACACTACCATAAGAAGTGTAAAGGGTGCAATTAGCAAGTGTACAGAGGGACACTCTGCTTCGTCCTTGGTGTTAATTAATGCCAGGTCCATCAATAATAAGACCATGGTGCTCCGAGACTTTCTCGGTGCCCAGCAGGTGGACCTGGAAGGCATTACCGAGACCTGGGTGCGCGAAGGTGAGACCGTCGCCTTGGGCGAAGTCGCTCTACCGGGTTTCAAGGTGGCCTTCACCGGGATCACTGCAACACAGGGCCGGGGGGGGTGGGGTGGCATTGCTCGTCCATGAGTCTATTCCCTTTAGGGCAGTCCCCGTTCCGGAGATCACTGGCATAGAGTGTGTCGGCCTAGAGTGGTTGACCTTGGAGAGGGTGGCTGTTCTTCTGGTGTACCGGTCGCCTAGCGCACCGAGGGACAGCCTGTCGCGGCTGCTGGAGGTGGTGTCGGACTGGGCGTTGCGGTTCCCCAGACTTATTGTCTTGGGGACTTCAACGCCCATGTCGACGCCACCATGTATAGCCAAGGCCGACCTAGTGTCATCCATGGCGACGCTAGGCCTCTCCTTAATAAACTTTGGCCCCACTCATGAGGCCGGGCACACGCTGGACTTGGTCTTCGGGTCGGGGATAAACTTGGTCGTGATCCTCTACTGGATAGAGTGCCATGGTCCGACCATTATGCCTTTGAAGGTCCGGATGGACCTGCCACAACACCCCGCCTAGGCGACGGGCTGATTTTACCGCCGAGACTCATGGATCCACTTGGTTTCCTGGAATGCTCTTCGGGACCCTGAACTCCGCTGGCACACTCGATGAGCAGGTGGAGGACTGGAATGCCCGGCTCTCCGATGCCATCGATGTTGTTGCTCCTCGGCGTCCTCTACGCCTTCGCTCTCGACGCCATCCGTGGTACCACGGAGGAGTTAAGGCCAGATGAAACGGGGTCTTAGGACTCCACTCAGAGCGGCATGGAGGAAATCTCACACGAAGCTGCGCAAACATCTTATAGGACGCTTTATGAAAGCCTATGAGATGGCGGCGTAAGGAAGCGAAGAGGGTTTTCTTCTCCTCCTCCCTCGCGTCCGCTAGCTCGCGCGCCTCAACTGTTCCAGATAATTCGTCACTGACCTCCCTGTCAGAGAGGTCCGCAAATCCTCAATTGGATATTAGCTATGAGGCTTTTATGAGCTTTTTTGCGGATAAGGTTGAGTCGCCCGCCACGACCTTCCACCTACGTTGGATACAATTAGTGAACTGGACACCTTGCCGCCTTCAGGCCCTTGTTTGGCCCAGTTTTCCCTGCTCCGCGGAAGCCGCTTGCCTACAGGACCTTAGCTGCTGTTAGACCTACTACCTGTCCTCTGGATCCGTGTCTGCCTTGGCTTGTGAAAGCCTGCCGAAAGTGGAGCTACGGCCCCATCTGTTGAGCATCATCAATAACTCCCTTTGAGCAAGGAGTTTTCCCGGATGGGCTGAAGGAGGCAGTGGTCCACCCACTCTTAAAAGACCATCATTAGATCCTGAGATCTGGCCAATTACCGCCCCGCCTCAATCTTCGCTTCTGGGGAAGGTAATTGAGAGAGTGGTGCTGGAGCAGCTTCAAGGCTTCCTGGATGACGCATCGGCTTTTGACCCCTTCCAGTCCGGCTTCCGTGCTGGGCATGGGACGGAGACTGTCCTCGTCGCCGTCACAGACACACTCCATCTGCAGCTTGACCAGGGCGGATCGGCGCGGCTGGTATTGCGAGGTCTTACCGCAGCGCTTGATGTGGTCGACCATGACCTTTTGGCCCACCGCCTGGCTGCCTCTGGAGGCGGGCACTGTCCTTCAATGGATTGTCTCGTTTCTCCGGGGGCGGAATCAGCAAGTGAGGTGCGGGGATGAGGCCTCCTGGAAGTGCCTGCTTTATTGCAGCTGCACTTCAGGGGGCATTATTGTCCCCGCTGTTATTTAACATCTACATGCGACCCCTTGCTCAGCTGGTACGGAGTTTTGGGCTGTCCTGTCATCAGTATGCGGATGACACTCAGCTCATTCTGTTGATGGAGGGGGGAACAGCCGCCGCCCCTGCAGCTCTACAGCATTGTTTGGAGGCGGTTGCTGGTTGGTTGCGACAGAGCAGGTTAAAACTGAACCCATCGAAGACAGAGATCCTCTGGCTGGGCCGCGAGGGGGGATGTTTCAGCCACCGGTGTGGGAGGGGGTCACATTGGCACCGACCCCCTCCGTACGCAACCTGGGGGTCCACCTGGATTCGTCTCTATCAATGGAGACCCAGGTGGCCTATATTACCCGGGTTGCTTTTGTCCACCTTCACCAGGCCCGGCGGTTGGCGACCTTCCTCTCCCAGACCGACCTGGCCACAGTGATCCATGCAACGGTCATCTCCAGATTAGACTATTGTAACTCGCTCTACACGGGCCTTCCCTTGCGCTTGATTCGGAAGTTAAAGCTGGTCCAAAATGCAGCTGCGCGTCTGCTCTCAGGTAATGCCACCTGGGATCATATCCAACCTGTGCTACGCCAGCTGCACTGGCTCCCAGTGGAGTTCCGAATCATCTTCAAGGTGTTGGTGTTGACCTTCAAGGCCTTACGCGGCCTGGGACCTTCGTATCTTCGGGACCACATCACCCCACATGTCCCAATACGGCCTCTTCGCTCAGCAGAGGCCAATTTACTGGTGGTCCCTGGCCCCTCGATGATACGGCTGGCCTCCACGCGGGCCAGGGCCTTTACAGCCCTGGCCCCAGCCTGGTGGAACGCTCTTCCACCAGCTGTCCGGGCCCTGCGGGACCTTACAGAATTCCGCAGGGCCTGTAAGACGGAGCTGTTCCGCCGGGCCTTTGGAGGTACCAGCCGTTGATGGTGCCCCCCCTCCCGTGGCCTTTACATCTGTGCCTTTGCCATCTTGGGATTTGCTGCCCTTCCCTCTCTGAAAGAGGGTGAAATTAGATTGTCGGACGCCATCTTACAAATTAACTTAATTATTTTTTTAGTCCTTTATCTACTGCTGCTTTTAAAGGTTTTAACTGTTTTTATCTGTATACAATGGTTATCGTGTTGTACACCGCCCAGAGCCCCTAGGGGATGGGGCGGTCTAAAAATCTGAAAAATAAATAAATAAAAATAAAAAATGCTACTAGAACACGGTCATACAGCCCGGAAACCCCACAACACCCCAGTGATTCCGGCTGTGAAAGCCTTTGAAAATACTCCTCTGCTAGTCAGTTTCTTCCATCCACGTTTTGCTGAATCGTAGCACGGCCAAGCCCTGCATTGAACTCCTCAAACTGTGTTTGTCATGAAACTGTGCCAAGTACCACATGCTTCAAGTTTCATACATTTTGTAACTTAAAAAAAAAGCCCTAATCATCATCTAATTGGTTTCTCATATTTTGCGGGGCAGAGGAGCAAAGGCATTCTTGCAAAGCAATTTGCTGGCTTATCTATAAATTCTGGGTTTTGTGGAAGAATGCCAAGGAGGGGGGACTACAAACAGAGATTGCTTAGCTGCTCCTTTCCTAAAACAACAGCTGATCTGATCTTTCAAACACACCAATAAAGAATGCCTGCGAGCATCACGACGACGCGAGGGAAGGGGAAGAGCTGGTATAGACCGACGCTTCCTATTGAGAAATCCTAACCCCTTTTTATCTGTGTACTTTAAGATAGCGTGAGGACTTTAGTTGAGGAGGGCAAAGAATCCCAGGAATTAGCAGGCCATCTTGATCGAACCACGGACACAAACACAGAGCACGGGACATTCTGCATGTTGTCGGACAAGGATGGGGAACCTGTCTCTTGCAGAAATCTTGACCTTGCCACTTAGAGGCGGTGACGGTCCAAGGGTCTTTTAAAAAATAGTCTGTCCAGTTCTCACGATTGCTAGGTTTGCAAAACAGCTGCAAAGTTCCTGCATGACAAATCTTTTGCTTTTACAAGAACGGATGCAATTTTTCACATTTGAGGTTCGCGTTCTCTGTGGCTGCCCTCCTGTGAAATATGCGCAGAACACGAAGGGACAAGAATTTGGTGGCCAACGTGCACACGAGAACCAGCTATGCAATCCGGCAAACAAAGCATACCTATAAATCTGCCACCCCCACTGCATAACACATTTTTGGCTCAACGATCAGGGATGGACAAGTTGTTTCTTACCCCTTTCCAGCTATGTGCATCAGGTCTTAGGAGCATACATGTTTTTTTAAAAAAGACTCTTTACTTGAAGTTTAGAATAGAACAGAATAGAATAGAATAGAATAGAATAGAATAGAATAGAATAGAATAGAATAGAATAGAATAGAATAGAATCTTTATTGGCCAAGTGTGATTGGACACACAAGGAATTTGTCTCCGGTGCATATGCTCTCAGTGTACATAAAAGAAAATACATTTGTCAAGAATCATAAGGTACAGCACTTAATGATTGTCATATAGGTCTAGTAAGCAATCAGGAAACAATCAATAGTAATAAAAACATAAAATGTAAAATCATAAAATAAAATGAAATGTCAGCACAGGCTATAGTCATACAGTCATAATTGGGAGGAGATGGGTAATAGGAATGATGAAAAAAGTAGTGCAGTAATTATATAATAAATATATAATAAATAGTTTGACATTATCGAGGGAATTATTTGTTTAACAGAGTGATGGCATTCGGGAAAAAACTGTTCTTATGTCTAGTTTAGCTTATAATAGCAACAACAAGAAGAAAATAAAAATTCAGCAACAGTATAAGCATAAGCATTTTATTGTCAGAGATTCGTCTCATTCAGCACACTCTCTTTTTAAACTGTTATCATCTGGCAGACGATACAGGCCTATCAAAACTAGGACAAAGAGGCTTAGAGATTGGTGTTTGGAATATGCTGCCACAGGAGGTGGTGATGGCCACTAACCTGGATAGCTTTAAAAGGGGCTTGGACAGATTGATGGAGGAGAAGTCAATTTATGGCTACCAATCTTGATCCTCTTTGATCTGAGATTGCAAATGCCTTAACAGTCCGGGTGCTCGGGAGCAACAGCCGCAGAAGGCCCTTGCTTTCACATCCTGCATGTGAGCTCCCAAAGGCACCTGGTGGGCCACTGCGAGTAGCAGAGAGCTGGACTAGATGGACTCTGGTCTGATCCAGTTGGCTTGTTCTTATGTTCTTAGAGACAGCTTCTACTCTAGAGCTGTGGCTATGCTGAACTCCGTGGCTTCATGTTGATGTGTTTGGGGCTGTGTAGGGATGGGTGGAGGAAGGGGAAAGTGAGGATGGGGCATGAGTCTGAAATTGTATGCATCGAGGAATGCTGCTGTAAATTTCGTATTAGTACAGTCGGAATATGTTCCAGTGCTTGGTCTGCCATACGCTAGTGCTTGTCACCGTTTGTTGTATTCGTTTAGCAGAACATAAATATAAATCATACAATAGTTTTATGAGCATTATTTCCTTTGTGATGTCCCCGTCTCCATGCATTCTAAAAAAGGCAGCCGCTTATTCAAATAATTTGTAAAGTAAGGTCAGTTGTTTAAGTTGTGAAGACATCTAAAATTAAAAGGCTCCACGTCTTCTCATACTGAGTGTACATGGAATCGGAGCAAGTCAAAAAGTTCACAGTCCTCAACTTTAATTGTACAAATGACAGCTGGCTGGCGGGAAAGACTTTGAAAGCTGGGTCCTGGTTTTTAACACAACAAAGTTCGAGTGGAAGGTGAATGGAGCTTTCCAACATTCCTCTTCCCTCCTGCAGAGTCTCCAATTTATTTTTATTTGTTTGGAAAGTGTAGAGGCTGCCTCTCCACAGTCTTGCTCAAGTTGGCTGACGACTGAGAAAACCAGTGAAACGCATCCGTTAAAAAAACATGCCCACCCTACTGATTTTTGGGATTGTGGTAAAACAGCTACATGGGTCCAGAGGTACCTGAAGAGCATAACAGGACAAAATCACACTCCTGCCTTTCTTGCATCAATTACTGATTTACTTTAGCTGTACCCTGTCTTTCTCCCCAATGGGGGAATAAGAGTTTGGATTTATACTCCATCTTTCTCTCCTCTAAGGAAATTCAGGCCCCTTCCACAGAATAACACACTTTCAATCCACTTTCACAATTGTTTGCAAGTGGATTTTGCTCCTCCGCACAGTCAAATCCAACTGTCAAGTGCACTGAAAGTGCATTATTCTGCATGTGTGGAAGGGGCCTCAGCAGTGGCGTAGGAGGTTAAGAGCTCATGTATCTAATCTGGAGGAACCGGGTTTGATTCCCAGCTCTGCCACCTGAGCTGTGGAGGCTTATCTGGGGAATTCAGATTAGCCTGTACACTCCCACACACACCAGCTGGGTGACCTTGGGCTAGTCACAGCTTCTCAGAGCTCTCTCAGCCCCACCTAACAGGGTGTTTGTTGTGAGGGGGGAAGGGCAAGGAGATTGTAAGCCCCTTTTATTTTATTTATTTATTTATTTATAATCAATTTTATATACTGCCCCTCCCCCGAAGGGTTCTGGACGGTGAACAGTCTCCTACAGGAGACTCAAACATATCTTTTAGTCTCCTGTAGGAGAGAAAGGGGGGATATAAATTCAAACTCTTCTTCTTCTTCCCTTTTCCCCCTCCCCACCAACACCTTGCGAGAGCGTTTGGAGAGGACCGTGACTAGCCCAAGGTCACCCTGCAGGCTTCATGTGGAAGAGTGGAGAATCAAACCCAGTTCTCCAGATTAGAGTCTGCCTCTCTTTAACTTCTACACCGTGCTGGTTGAACTACTGCATCATGGCTGGGTCTTCTGGATACAACACGGATGTGAGGAAGAGGATGCAGGCAATTTCACCCCCTTTGTCCTCCTCGCTCCCTCCCCCTAACCTGTGCTGTTCCACACAAGTCCCACTATGTCAGGAAGGATCTTTGTGGGTGTGAGGACAGCAGGAGTGGAGAGGATGGTAGGATAACTGCACAAGCCTGTCGGCGCATGTTTTTTGGCTACAAACTACTGTTTAAAGTTCATGGTCTAGTATTCCCTTTGCAAAACAGAGGTGAAGGACGTTCTCTGGCACCGGGCAGAGAGCGCCTTGCCAGTCCTGAGTTTTGAGAGGCCAAATTACTACCTTCAAATTGACTCTGTACGAACACGAATACTTTGGCTAGCCAGGTTTTGCAGAAAGGGAGTGTTCCAGAGGTGAGCTGTAACGTACCCTTCGTTTCTCTGCCAGAGCTTTTAAAATGCTTCTCACAGGTTCATGCAATAACACCGAGGATAGAATGTACTAATGGCTATACCAGGGGTGGCTTCTGGAAGCTTCACGCTTTTATATCGGCATTATGAGACGTGAAGCTGCAAGCAGGCACACCCGTACAAGTTACTTGGATCCAGAGAGTCAAATTAAAAAGCAATCCATCATCAGCTGTCCCAACAGGAACTAAAACTTATGCAACGTCTCAGCGTATGAAATAATCTGGTGCTCAGCACTTCCCCAGAAGTATTTCTGAATTAGCACAAGACAGTCATGAAGTCCCGTCAGCTGTGAGCGTAACAGTAACTTGCAGCTGCCCCAAAACAAGCATCCAACCTGAACAAAGAGACTGTTCCCATCCCTTCTAGGCTCAGCAAGATGAGAAGGAAACATTTTTTCACGCAACGTGTGATTGGTGTTTGGAATATGCTGCCACAGGAGGTGGTGATGGCCACTAACCGGGATAGCTTTAAAAAGGGCTTGGATAGATTTATGGGGGAGAAGTCGATCTATGGCTCTCAATCTTGATCCTCCTTGATCTGAGATTGCAAATGCCTTAGAAGATCAGGTGCTCGGGAGCAGCAGCAGCTGCAGAAGGCCATTGTTTTCACTTCCTGCATGTGAGCTTCCAAAGGTACCTGGTGGGCCACTGCGAGTAGCAGAGTGCTGGACTAGGTGGACTCTGGTCTGATCCAGCTGGCTTGTTCTTATGTTCTTAAAGTTTGAAGGCATCCTTCTTCACCACATTTTAAGTTGCATGTAGAAGCAAACACCTAAACTGAAGCCAAAAAGCAGCCCCGTGGCCCAGAGGGATCCGCTACACTACCGCCGTCAACGCTCTGCTCACGACCTGAGTTCAATCCCGACGGAAGTCAGGTTCAGCTAGCTGGCTCAAGGTTGGCTCAGCCTTCCATCCTTCCAAGGTCAGTAAATGAGTACCCAGCTTACTGCGAGTAAAGTGTAGATGACAGGGGAAGGCCATGGCAAACCACCCCGTAAACATAGTCTGCCTAGTAAAGGTCGTGATGTGATGTCACCCCATGGGTCAGTAACAATCCTGTGCTTGCGCAGGGGATTACCCTTACCTTTAAACTGAAGCAAACACCTAAACCAGTGATGGCGAACCTTTTTGAGACCGAGTGCCCAAATTGCCACCCAAACCCCACTTATTTATTGCAAAGTGCCAACCCGACAATTTAACCTGAATGCTGAGGTTTTAGTTTAGAAAAAAAGGTTGGTTCCCTCTTCGTCCGCCCCACCCGCTCGAGCAGGGGCCAGCCTGCTCTAGCCTCCAGCAAGTTCCGCTCGCACCGCTGTGTGCCTCTCTAGCATCTCTGCCTCCTCTGCATCCCCCCCCCCCCCCCCACCCCGGCAGCAGCCACCCAGAGCATAGGCACCAGGCCTCCCTGCTCACTGCTGAGTCCTCCTTGCTCACTGCGGTGCGCGCACGTCGTGCTCAGTGGCCTAGGCCAGCCTAGATGTGTGTGTGGGGGGGGGGGGTGATTTTCCACCCCCCACATGATGAACTCTCTGGGTGCGTGCCCACAGAAAGGGCTCCGAGTGCCACCTCTGGCACCCGTGCCATAGGTTCGCCATCACTGACCTAAACTGTCTCAAATGCAGGATTTGAGACAGTTTAGGTTTTTGAGTCTTTGAACCTGCGTACTGAACACAATAGAACAGGGGTAGGGAACCTGTGGCTCTCCAGATGTTCAGGAACTACAATTCCCATTAGCCTCTGTCAGCATGGCCAATTGGCTGATGGGAATTGTAGTTCCTGAACATCTGGAGAGCCGCAGGTTCCCTACCCCTGCAATAGAAGAAGATATATAAGGAAAGATGTTGGATTCCAATAACTGCAAAACCTCCCTGGTTTGGGTATTGATTTTATGTGCACTGAAGCACATGGGCTTGAGGGCTGCTCAGAAGTTTCGGGGTCTGTGGAGTCGGAATGCCCTGTGGATATCTGTGCTCCAGTGAGTGAACTCTCCTGGAAATAAAGAAGAGGCCTTCGAGCCAAGGTCAGTTCTTCTTTGTACCCATGCACAGGAAAGCAGGCGCATGCCATAGAGACAGTACAATTCTTTCGCCTTAACTCTTCCTGCAAGCATGACAGGTTTGACTTCCGTAATCAAACCCTTAAAAAAAAGAGAACGTCAATAAAATGCACTAGAAATACATTACACCAAACCTAACATGCCTTTAAAATATATTACAGCGTACCAGGAAAGGAGTCTGCTGCGGCAAAAAATATGTCAATAGAACCTCCCTACCTGATCTTGTTTACCAAGAAGTATTTTGGCCACTCAGATAACGTACCATGCTCTGCACAGCCACCTCTAGCCGATGTAAAAATATTTTGCGTTCGTGATAAGGCCACGATCATTCAGGCTTCAACAGTTAGGCTCTTGAGAAGATACAACTGTGATTTTGGAGTTACCCTTGGTGCTATAGCCCAGCAAATCCATTACTGGGCGTAGTTTTAAATTCATACCCACATTCCTTATGATTTTCCGTCCAGTTACAAGTACTGCCCACTCTCTAAGGGCTCGGGATGAGAAAGAGCCACTCTAGATGAGGGGTATGCAACACCTTTGGCCAAAATGCCCCAAACTCCACAACAGATGTTGGGATGGTTGCACTTTTTTGGGTGGGGGGGGATACTTGGCCACAAACAGTTGAAGTAAGCGGAGTCATAGAGGTGTCTGCAACCCTTTGGAAACTCCTCTCAGTTCCTCAGTTGGAGAATTGTGTTGTGTGGCACCAAGCTATGACATCTAGTGGGCCTGACCACACATCCTAGGACAGTGGTGGCGAACCTTTCTGGACAACAATTCCCAGCAGCCCCTGCCAGCATGGCTAATTGGCCATGCTGGCAGGGGCTGATGGGAACTGTAGTCCATAACATCTGGAGTGCCAAAGGTTCACCACCACGGTCCTAGGAGTTACCTACTCCTGCTCCAGATATGCCACAACGTAACATAAGTAGAGCTTTGCGGGATCAGGTTGAAGGCCCCCAAGGGCAGCATTTTGTCCACACAGTGGCTGACCAGCTGCCTCTAGGAAGCCCATGAGCAGGTCCACGGCCACGGCATCCTCCAACAGCCCCTCGCCGCTCAGCAACCGATATAAAGTGGCACCGGGAGTTCAGTGCTGGCGGAAGCGGACAGCCACCGTGACTAGCAGCCATCAATAGTCCTGTTCTCCATGACTTCACCCCCTCCCCTTTCAAAGCCTTCCCAGTTGGCGGCCACCACCAACCACATCCTGTGGCAGCGAGTGCCACAATTTAATTACGTGTTTAAATTGCAAAGCAGAAGAAGAGTTTGGATTTATATCCCCCCTTTTTCTCCTGTAGGAGACTCAAAGGGGCTTACAATCTCCTTGCCCTTCTCCCCTCACAACAAACACCCTGTGAGGTGGGTGGGGATGAGAGAGCGCCGAAAAGCGGTGACTAGCCCAAGCTCACCCAGCTGGCGTGTGTGGGAGTGCCCAGGCTAATCTGAATTCCCCAGATAAGCCTCCACAGCTCAGGCGGAACCGGGTTGGAACCGGCGGCAGAGCTGGGAATCAAACCCGGTTCCTCCAGATCAGAGTGCACCTGCTCTTAGCCACGACGTCACTGCTTTCCTTAGCCACTGCGCCACAGTACTTTCCTGTTCTGTCCTGAATCTCATCCCATTCAGCTTCAATGGATGACCCTGGGTTCTAGAATCATGAGAGATGAAGAACTGCTTGACCATGATTAAAACTACCAAAAAAAATTACGTGATGGGGAGCTTTGAAAAACAAGCCATAAATAGTTTCCTGGAAGTCAACAATCACTAGGAAATGAGAACAATCGGGAGGAGCTTGTAGTACATTCCTTTATTTCCTTTGGCTTCCTGTATCTTGTCCCGGCTACTCTTCGTCCGTTTTAGCTTAGGAGAGTAAAGAGGGTCAAGAAAGGGGCTATAAATTCTGCTGGGCTTGGAGATTGTAGACAGGGAAAAGCACATTTATTTATTATATGCTTTTCCAACCTATCTGGGCAACCCAGAAGATCCAGGACAATGGAAGTATTTGTGGAGGAATTGACTCTTACTCTACTTTGCCTACAAGAAGGTTTATCTCAGAGGTTTGCTCTACTGAGTTCAGTGGGACAGATCTCCTAGAACAGTGATGGCGAATCTTTTCGAGACTGAGTGCCCAAATTGCAACCCAAAACCCACTTATTTATCGCAAGGCGCCAACACAGCAATTTAACCTGAACACTGAGGTTTTAGTTTTAAAAAACCGGTTGGCTCCGAGGCACGTGTTACTCAGGAGTAAGCTTAGTGAAGCAACCGTGCAACGCTTCAAATGGGTGAATCACAATCCTAGGAGGGTTTACTCAGAAGCAAGCCCCATTGCCAGCAACCGAGCTTACTCCCAGGTAAAGGATCATGCCCAGGCCAGCCTAGATGTGTGTGTGAAGGGGGGGTGTGATTTTCCACCCCCCTCCCACATGATGAACTCTGTGCATGAGTGCCCACAGAGAGGGCTCTGAGTGCCACCTCTGGCACCCGTGCCATAGGTTCGCCACCACTGTCCTAGAAGGGATGCATAAGACTGAAGTCCCTCTCACTGGATTTCAAGTAAACAAAAATCAAAAGTCAGACTATATTCAGCAGAGAAGACTCTGAGAAGCACCCGGCACTTCCTGTTGCCACTTAAAGAGGCGGCTGGCATTTTAAATGGAGACAGACAGGAAAGATGTTTCGGGCGTAAAGTTACCACTCATGTTTGCATTGGTAAAACGATCCGCTAGACGCTGCTCCGCAGGGGTTTTTCTTGGGACTGGCCCCAGCGTGCTCTCCCCCCACCTCAGACAGTTCAACTCCAGGACTTCCTGCCGTGACGCAAAAGAGGATACACTTCCTTCTCAAGCTACTGACCCACAATTAAAATTAGGAAGGTGGCGTAAGGGCAGGAGTCGCAGAGTCTACGGATCGTCAAGGGACCCTGAATTTGTTCCCGATGGAGCTGCTTGTGATGGACAGAGCCAAGGTTCCAGTCATCGGCAGCGATGGCATGCGCCTGACAGAACACAACTGTGCCAACACCGTGTCACAACGAGTGACATTTCTTACTTGTAAAATGGCAATTTAAATTTAAACACAGTGGTTGGTATTGACGTCCCAGTCTCCCCAGCCACCTCTGGGCCTGTGCCAGGAATCTCAACCTGACGGCTATTAATACTCATCTACCATCTGCTGTCAAGGTTAATGATGGATTCTGAACGCCCCGGCGTGGAAACTGTCCCTGGAGAATCTGTCCCTTCCTCCCTCTCGGCCGTCCCTCCTCTCTGCTGATCTTTAGACAGACCTGGAGAACATTTGAAAGGGCTTTTCAGAGAATCCGTTGCTGGTATTTTACTTGATTTTTACATTTTGCTTCAAATAAACAATACACACTCGCCTTTCTCTTGCATTATCTCAAGAACCAAAGCAGCGTAAGCGGATTCCTTCCTTTCCTTAACTGTTGCTTTTTTTAACAAAATAAAAAAATAAGGATAGGTCTTATATAGTTTTATTGCAGTTTTGCATGTTAACGTTTAGCACCCTGAGCTCCGCTTGATGACTGTGGTTTTATACAGACACCTCTGCTCGACATACAATTGTTATATATTAAAACAGGGGCGGCCAGTGTGGTGCAGTGGTCTGTCAGACAAGGATCTTGGAGACCGGGTTCGAATCTCCATTCTGCTGCAGAGGCTTACTGGATGACCCTGGGCCAGCCCTGTATTTGCAGCCTAACCAACTTCACAGGGAAAAAAGCGTTTGGGTCCAGGGGCACCTTTTTAAGACCAACAAAGTTTTATAAAGTATAAAGGGTGCCACTGGACCCAAACTTTTTCGGCTACTCACCCACCTGAATCTAACTCACAAGTTTGTTGTAAGGATAACATGCACATGCAGCCTTTCCTTGGTTTCATTTCCGCTTTTGCGATTGGCCAGCAGAAGGGCATGCAAACATTAAACAGTCAAACGCGTAACTTTGAATCGTTCATGGTTTACACAGGTAACAATTAACTGTTTGCACAGTTAAACAGTTAAACGTTAAACTTTTACACGCTGGTTTTTTTTATCACACCCCTACAATGTAGGTTTCTGCAGTGGGAAAAGGTCCTGCCCCATCAAGGCACGCCAACCAATCAGGGGAGACCGGCGAAGCGAGTTTGCCTGGTAGTGGGGATTGCTAAGAGTTCTGCAACCGGGTGTGTCTGCTGTGTGCTCGCTGCGGTGGGGAGGGAGAAACTCCAATGAAGAAGACACAGTTTCACAATGAACAGGTTTGGATCTGCGTGCAAATTTCAAGTGGGGATTCGACCCTAGAAGGCTTCGAGAGGACAAGCTGAGAATCAAACCTGGTTCTGCAAATTAAGAGTTCACCACTCCTGATCACTTCACCAAGTGGGCTCTCTCGCCACGACTGACACGGTCCGACTGTTTAATTGCCAAGCAATGCAAAGTACTAAGCAGCTCTTTGGTAGCTTCTGCATGCTTAAGCTGTAAAGCCATTTCCTACCCAGCAGTCACTGACACGGCCATCAAGAAATTAAGTGTGACTCCCACATCCTTCCCTCGAGTATCTGCTCCATTTCTGACTTGGACCATCCTGAGGTGTCCCACACCATTCCATCATCCTATTCCACTCAAACAAAGAGACAAGACTCCTACCTGATCCAGGGGTAATTAGCGGCCCTTCCAGCTCAAGCGTCTCATCTTCATACTGGTCGTCTAGTTTTTTCTTTTTCTTCTTGGTGGGATCTCGGGGCTTCCTTAAGAGGGAGAGTTCTTCCGGATGCCTGATGTCTGGGGAAATAAAATGAAGGCGTTAACGTTAATATAATTTGGATCATGTTCAAGATTTTAGTCTTAACTTTTAAGGCCTTGAGTGGTCTGGGATCCTCATATCTTCAGAACTGCACCTCCCCATATTGCCCAAGGAGGGCACTTCAATCCTCCAATGGAAACCTGCTGGCAGTCTCTGGCCCCGAGGACATTAGGCTGGCCTTGATCAGAGCCAGGGCTTTCTCAGCCCTGGCTCCAGCCTGGTGCAACTCTCTGCCAGCTGACACCAGGGCCCTGCAGAATCTTAACCAGTTCCATGGGGAATGTAAGATAGAGGCCCCTTCTGCACATGCAGAATAATGCACATTCAATCCACTTTCACAATTGTTTGAAAGTGGATTTTGCTATTCCACACAGTAAAATCCAGCGAAGAAGAAGAAGAAGAAGAAGAAGAAGAAGAAGAAGAAGAAGGAGGAGGAGGAGGAGGAGGAGGAGGAGGAGGAGGAGGAGGAGGAGGAGGAGGAGGAGGAGGAGGAGGAGGAGGAGGAGGAGGAGTTTGGATTTATATCCCCCCTTTCTCTCCAGCAGGAGAGGCCTCAAGAGGCTTACAAATGCTCCTGCCCTTCCCCTCTGCTCACAGCAAACTTACCCTGTGAGAGGCCAGGTGGGGGGCTGAGAGCTCCGGCTCGACTGGAAGGTCACCCAGCTAGGCGTGTGCAAGGGAGTGCACAGAGCTAATCACAGAATTCCCCAGATAAGCCTCTACAGCTCAGGCGGAAGAGCTGGGAATCAAACCCGGTTCCTCCAGATTAGATACACGAGCTCTTAACCTCCTACGCCACTGCTGCTCATGCATTGAAAGTGCATTATTCTGCATGTGGGGAAGGGACCAGAGATGTTCCACCGGGCCTTTGGTTCAGGCCACCCACTGTCCCTGTCCCCTCTTGCCAGCCAGCTTCCCAACCACCAATCATCAACCATCACTTTTCAGTTACAATCTAGGAGCGTGCATTTAATCTGAGCGCCTTCCCCCCACCTTGTTTTGTTTGTCCCTACAGTGTCTCCCCATCGCTATGACGACATGCACGCAATAATGACGTTTTGTTGTCATTGTGCGCTTTAACAAAAGTTACAGCAGCATTCCTCGATGCACACAATTTCGAACTCGCCGCATCATGTCTCCGCCCATCCCTACATTAAATGCAATATGAAGCAGCCGAGTTTAGCATAGCCACGAGCTACAGAGTAGGCATCTCTAAACCTCTTTGTCCTAGTTCACGAAGGGCCCTGTATGGAGTCTCTGCCAGATGAGCAGTTTAAAAAAGAGAGTGTGCTGGATAGAGGCGGGTCCCTCAGAATATTTTGGGCTTTTATTATTTGGGAAGCCGGGCGTATAGATTTCTTCCAAGGAGGAGAGGGCAGCCGATAATCCTTTATTGCAGTGGTGATCACGCTGGGCGCCTTCCTATTCGCCACTGTGCAACTGGAGAACCATACACAGATGCAGTAGGTTAGGACACTCTCTATAGCACAGCGGTAAAAGGACACCAGGAGTTTTCCATCCAGTTGCTGCTTCCTTAAAGTCAAGATATTTTTAGTGCTTTGCTAGGGCTCTTAATAACGATCTTTGCTGGGCTTTCTTAATGACGACATCGGGGTAGGATTATTGAAAGATGGGAGATGTTGATTATAGGCTGAATGAAACCAATTCGATGACTTGCCATCTGTGGATATATTTTAGGTTGTTAGTATTTTTAGCTGTACTCGAGAGTGATACTTTTATGTGTGTTGATTAATATGTGAGCCTGGCTATGGTCAGGAATGGGCGGGGCATAAATGCAAATAAATAAATAAAAGTTTTCCTGATGAAGGGATCTTTGACTCTTGAAACCTTACACCCCAAAACATCTTGTTGGTCTCTAAGGTGATGCTGGACTCAAACCTTGCCGATCATTTTGGTGGTTCTTTTCTGCAGCTTTTCAGGTGTAGTGACCAGAACTGTACACAGTATTCCAAGTGCGGTCTCACCACAGATTTGTATCAGGGTAGCCTGGTAGCCATGGTTTTATTTCCTGCTATCAATTAATCCCAGTCTTACCATTCCAAGCACCAGTTCCTTCCCCCCAACAACACTGCTGTGTCTTACAACATACCACAGAATCATTTTTGGAGTGCCTAGCATGGCCAGAGAGGCAGGCAATGCCAAACCACCTCTGCAGCTCTCCTGCTTTGAAAACCCTATGGCCGTGGTGGCGAACCTTTGGCACTCCAGATGTTATGGACTACAATTCCCATCAGCCCCTGACAGCATGACCAATTGGCCGTACTTTGGCGGGGGGCTGATAATCCCTGCAGGTATAAGGTTCGCTCACCTATCAGAGATCACCGTAAAATCAGCTGTGACTTGACAGCACAACCACACCCACAACATGGCCAGTGTCACTGAAGGTAAAAAACAGCAATAAGAAATACTGCGTACATTGTTTTGGCCTTGCATTATCAAAACAGAGTGCGCAGCTGAACAAGTCTTGCCCTGTGTTTCATGAGCCCTCTCTTCAAATAATTTTGTCAGGGAAACAAAGACTATCAACAGCATTTCGGTTACCTCACAACCTTTCAAGAAATATTATTCCCCGAGGTTGTGAAGCAAGCAACGGGACTAGAGGAATGACGCCCGCAGGAGTTGCTACCTAAGAGACAAACACAAACAAAAACTCAAAAAGTGTTGCAATAACGTGTCGCCAAATTAAGTTTGCTCACATTTTGACTAACAGGCCAAGGGGCAACAGAACCTTGTCAGCTACAGAAGGAATTAACGCGGGTTGGCTTTCCACGCTAGCTACATCCCACAGCAAAATTAAATCGCGACCAGTGAATAACAATTTTTTAAAAAATGGATACTTTTTAAAAAAAGTTAAGGCCAGTTTTCCTCAATGAGGGAAATGGCTTAGATCAGTGATGGCCAACCTTTTCGAGACCGAGTGCCCAAATTGCAACCCAAAACCCACTTATTTATCCACAAGTGCCAACACGGCAATTTAACCTGAATACTGAGGTTTCAGTTTAGAAAAAATGGTTGGCTTTGAGGCATGCGTTACTTGGGTAGCTTGGTGGTAGTCGGTGGCTTTGCTTTGAAGCAACCATGCAACTCTTCGAACGGGTGTATCACAACCCTAGGAGGGTTTACTCAGAAGCAAGCCCCATTGCCAGCAACCAAGCTTACTCCCAGATAAAGGATCATGCTTTAGTTCTTGGCATGAAAATCAGTGGGGTTTAACAGTGCTTAACAGGGTTACCTACACTGCTTCCCCAAAACTAGGTCTTAGGTTTAATGCTAATAATCAAGCCCAGTGGCCCAGGCCAGCCTAGATGTGTGTGTGTGTGGGGGGCGATTCCCCCCCCATGATGAACTCTGTTTGTGCGTGCCCACAGAGAGGGCTCTGAGTGCCACCTCTGGCACCCGTGCCATAGGTTCGCCACCACTGGCTTAGATGCAAAAATCTAACGTATCTATAATGGCTACAATGCCAAGATGCAGAAGATTCAGGACACGGTTTTCAGGGCACTTTGTGCCAACATTCCTGTGCTCGATTTTGCCAGGTGTGCAGTTATGTAGAAGTGTTGCTGCTGTCTACTTAGTGGGGGAAAGATGGTTAATGAGGCATAGGGCAGAGGTTTGTAAGAAGAGTAGCAGAAGAAGAAGAGTTTGGGTTTATACCCCACCTTTCTCTCCTGAAAGGAGACTCCAGGTGGCTTACAATCTCCTTTCCCTTCCTCTCCCCACAACAGACACCTTGTGAGGCGGGTGGGGCTGAGAGAGTCCTGAGAGAACTGTGACTAGCCCATGGTCACCCAGCAGGCTTCATGCGGAGGAGTGGAGAATCAAACCTGGCTCTCCAGATTAGAATCCACCTGCTGTTAACCACTACACTACAGTGGCTCTCAACAGGAGACCCGCCAGTCAAGTTGAGTAGAAGGCCACCGGGTCTTTGGAGAGACCAGCTGCTGATGTGGGTGCCCGAAACACTCTAAGACCCACTGTCCTTCTCTCAAGAGGAGTTTTAATAGCCGGATGCCATCTATTTTAATTGGGTTTGACAATTGAATGCTGCATTTTAATTCTTAATTTGTATTGATTTTGTTTTTACTTGTTTGTTAGTGTTGTTCACCGCCCTGAGCCCTTCGGGGGAGGGCGGTATAAAAATGAAATAATAAATAAATAAAAAGAAAGAAAGAAAGAAAGAAAGAAAGAAAGAAAGAAAGAAAGAAAGAAAGAAAGAAAGAAAGAAAGAAAGAAAGAAAGAAAGAAAGAAAGAAAGAAAGAAAGAAAGAAAGAAAGAAAGAAAGAAAGAAAGAAAGAAAGAAAGAAAGAAAGAAAGAAATAGGACAGACAAAAGGGAATTCTTTTTTTCTCAGTGAGTAATTAGGCAGTGGAATTCACTGCCAGTGTGCCTGGTTATGGCCATGAGCATAGATGGCTTTAAAAAAGAATTAGACGGGTTAATTAATGACTACTGGCGATCATTACGAGAGTCAGAGGTTGCAAACTTCAGAATGTTCTTTGCATGGATTAAAAATGTGTTTAAGTGACGGGAACCAGAGAGTAGGAATAAGTGGACAGTTTTCACAACGGAAAGAAATAACAGGGTCCCACCAAGAACATAAGAGGAGCTCTGTTGGATCAGACCAGTGGTCCATCTAGTCCAACATCCTGTTTCACGTGGTGGCCAACCAGTTGTCCTTAGAAGAGAGCCAACAGACAGGGTGTGAAGGTCAAAGCCTTCCCTTGAAGTTGCCCCTAGCACTGATATTCTGTTTTTAGGATGACTGGTAAGTTTACACTCAGCTAAAATAACTAAACTGAGGCTATTGTACTTTGGGCACGTAATGAGAAGTCAATAATGCTCGGAAATGTTGAAGGCATCAGGAAAAGAAGACCGAACACGAGATAGATTGACTATATAAAGGAAGCCCTGGCCCTCAGTTTGTAAGACCTGACCAAGGCTGTTAACAATTAGATCAGGAATGCCCAACTGTGGCGCTCCAGATGTTCATAAATTACAATTCCCATCAGCCCCTGCTGGGAATTGTAGTTCATGAACATCTGGAGCGCCACAGTTGGGCACCCCTCAATTAGATGTTTTGGAGTTAATTGATTCATAGGGTCACCATGAATGAAAAGCAACTTGGTGGCACCTGACACACACGTTCACACAGGAGTCTTTGGTAAGGAACATTTTAAAAGCCCTGTAGGAGTCCAAGTGTATCATGTCTAGGTTGTTAACCTACTCAGAATAACTTCAGAAAGGCAGGGCTGAGCTAAACTGTTTTACCTTCAGATGGTTTTGTCCCCCAGGGTGCTTCAGAATTATAATAACAGTTCCAACTGAATGGATATTAGGCCAGCTGGCCTGTAATTTCCTGGATCTCCTTGAGACTAACTGGTTACTTTGTTACTGGTTACATTTGTTACTTTCGAGTCCTCCAAGGAAGAGGTTAGTTTTAGCGACAAGTTACATAGGCTGGTCAGCAATTTCACATTTTCTTAACAACCATCCCCTCAGTTGGATTCAGACACCATTCCCCAAAACAGCATATGCCCGACACTTTCCACAGGGAAAATGCATGCAAAGAATTTATTGGGTTTCTCTGAAATCTCTCATCTGTCTTTCTTAGACAGTCCTTTCTTTTCCTTGCAATCCATCAGCCAAAGTGCCTCTGACTGGTTTCCAGCTCCTGATAGATCTGAGGAAAAATGCTTTTAGCAATCTGCTCCTATCCTTTTGTTTGTCTAACTGTCAACTAACATTTGTTTTGTTGGGGTCCTATCTGTGCAGCTGAGAAAACCTTTGTTTTCTAACTTGAGATGCGCGTTCTGCTTGAACCTCTATTATTGTGTTTTTAAACTACTTTCGCCAAGGTATTTCCCATGATAATAAATGTCAGAAGAATGAAGTTCTAAGAACATAAGAACATAAGAACAAGCCAGCTGGATCAGACCAAAGTCCATCTAGTCCAGCTCTCTGCTACTCGCAGTGGCCCACCAGGTGCCTTTGGGAGCTCTAGCACAGTGATGGCGAACCTATGGCACGGGTGCCAGAGGTGGCACTCGGAGCCCTCTCTGTGGGCACGCACACACAGGGTTCGTCATGTGGGGGTGGAAAATCACCCCCACACACACACATCTAGGGTTGCCTGGGCCACTGAGCACGACATGCGCGCCCTGTGGTGACCAGGGAGGATTCAGCTGACGGGCCTGGTGCTTGTGCTCCAGGTGGCTTCTGCCCGAGGGGGGGGGGGGCGCAGAGGAGGCAGAAATGCTAGAGAGGCACAGAGCAGTGCACCAGGACTTGCTGGAGGCTAGAGCAGGCTGGCCCCTGCTTGAGTGGGTGGGGTGGAGGAAGAGGGAGCCAACCGTTTTTTCTAAACTAAAACCTCAGCATTCAGGTTAAATTGCCGAGTTGGCACTTTGTGATATATAAGTGGGGTTTGAGTTGCAATTTGGGCACTCGGTCTTAAAAAGGTTCGCCATCACTGTTCTAGCATCTGATGCCACTTTTTTTGTATCTTTATATGCATAGACCCAGAAGTCCATTTTTAATATATACTGAGCCCTCTTCCAGCATTTGGTTCTTTCAAACATGGCCGCTTAGTGCGGGAGGAGGCTGTTTTCCTCTCCAGGAAAAAGAATACCTGCCAGGCTTCTTGACAGAGCAAGTGAGCGAGCGGCAGCTCTTGGCATCTCAGCCAGAGACTAAGGACTCTTAATCCTTTTAGACGGATGTGGCAGGTCAGATTCCGATGACTGGACAGAACAGCTTCTGTGACGGCTTTTGGAAACGTGTTCTGTACTTTTACGCACTCTTGAGCTCAAGTTTACTGACACTTTTAACCAATGGTGTGGATGCCCTGCTTCAGAAAACAAGGAAAGAAAATAGTTGTGATCTATCATTTACGATGATGATGATGATGAAGAAGAGTTTGGATTTATACCCCACCTTTCTCTCCTGTAAGGAGACTCAAGGTGGTCTACAAGCTCCTTTCCCTTCCTCTCCCCACAACAGACACCTGGTGAGGCAGGTGGGACTGCTTATGGAAGATGTGCATTGTAATACTGTGGGATCACAGGGCTGATGTTTGTTTTTTAATCTCAGTTTCTAGTTAGGAGGTGAACAAAGAGCAGGACAACCAAAAGAAAGCCGTTCGCGGTCTCGGACCTGCATACCTGAGGGACCGCCTCTCCCCATATTGCCCCAGTAGGCCCCTCCGCTCCTCGGAGGAGGACCTACTCGTGATCCCTGGCCCACAAATGATCAGGCTGGCCTCGACGAGGGGCAGGGCCTTTTCAGCCCTGGCCCCTACCTGGTGGAACAGGCTCCCTAGGGAGATCAGGGCCCTGCGGGACTTACAGAGTTTCCTTACAGGGCCTGCAAGACGGACCTGTTCCGCCAGGCGTTTGGCCAGCCTGGTTAAAAATACATCTACCGTGTTATCTGGCCTCCCATGGGCACAAGGGGGGGGGAGGGGGTAGCCAGACACCATCCACATTTTTAAATGGGTTCTGTTTTTATGTAATTAATATTTAAATTATGTTTTAATGTATGTTTTAACCTTGTTGTGAACCGCCCTGAGCCCTCAGGGGGAGGGCGGTATATAAAATTAATAATAAATAAACACTTGGAAGATTAGAGAATTGATTTACAAAACTGTTTGCAGGGAGTGGTTGGGATGGGCCAAGAATCTTTCACGGGTAGGTCACCACATCTTGGAAGAAGGTGAAGCTGAGCTGATAAAGGAAGGTGAGGAGCCTGGCAGCAGATCTGGGTTTGCCACTGCAAAATGGCCATGAAATATATATTAGGCATGGAAAATAAAATACGAAGTTGATTGTTAACTGATGTACATTGAAAAGAGGGAAAGCTGAATGGAGTTACGTTGGGTGTGGATCCCAAAAAGTGGTAAATTTAGAAGTGGATCCCATATGGAAACAGTCAAGAACATTGGTTTCACTGACCAGATTAGATCTTTCAGTCTAACTTTTGAGAACTCAAGTATTTTTTACTCTTGAAAGAGTTCATCAATTGTACTTTTAAAGTTCCTATCAACATTATATCAATTTTGAGAATCTTCCTATTGTGTTCCTTTCTCCAAACTGATAGAATAAAATCTCAAACAATGGTTTTATGGCCTCTACCTCAGAAATGTTCAGTCATGGAAGAGCTGTGAGTGGATTATTGAGTTTGGACACAGGAAACCCAATCTTGTATCTTGATTGGACTGCAAATGATAAGAACAAGTAACCTCCAAAGATCAATGTGAGGAAGAGCCTTTGAGGTTCTTACTGTGGAAGAAGGTGGTTCTCCCCAACTTCCCCTCTTTTTTCCCCCGTAGCATCCTGTTTCAAAAGGAGTTCTGGCGAACTAGCTGCTTTGTGTTATTTCAGTTGGCCCAAAGTGGACTGTGCTTTGTTTCTGGATTTGGATTTTGCACCAACATGACCGCAAACAACTTTTATCTTCTGTTAAGAAGAAGAAGAAGAAGAAGAAGAAGAAGAAGAAGAAGAAGAAGAAGAAGAAGAAGAAGAAGAAGAAGAAGAGTTTGGATTTATATCCCCCCTTTCTCTCCTGCAGGAGACTCAAAGGGGCTGACAATCTCCTTGCCCTTCCTCCCTCACAACAAACACCCTGTGAGGTAGGTGGGGCTGAGAGAGCTCCGAGAAGCTGTGACTAGCCCAAGGTCACCCAGCTGGCCTGTGTGGGAGTGCACAGGCTAATCTGAATTCCCCAGATAAGCCTCCACAGCTCGGGCGGCAGAGCTGAGAATCAAACCCAGTTCCTCCAGATTAGATACACGAGCTCTTAACCTCCTACGCCACTGCTGCTCTTAACCTCCTACACTACTACATATATGCTGCCATTAACTCGACTTTCCGCCTGTAGTGCTTGTGAGACACGTTCTATTTATAGCTTATTAGCAGTCCAGGACTCTTACTAGGAGGAAGCGGCTATTTCTTTCTAGGGCAAAAAAGTATTCCATTATCATTAAGATGACAGAATGGGGCTTCCAAGGATTCGGCTACAAGCCAGGTCAGATTTCTGAAATGGCACCCACCTGGAAATTAGCCAGCCTCCTATTATCTAAATGCACAATTGGAGTCCTCGTGTGGATACATGTCATCGGCATATTTTGAAAGCTTGGTGGCAAAGGAGGAAATTGCAACTTCAAGGAAAGCGCAGGGAAAACCGGCACATCGATGCTCGGTTACTATGCCAAACGTTTCTACATTCTCAGTAACGGGAGCTTCGTGAAAGCTGTTGCTGACAGAGATTTTCCGGTTTCTGGGTAAACCCTTTTCAAACAGTGGCTTTACCATGGTTTGCATCGCAAGTGTAAACCAGAGTTTGCGGAGTCGGATGCAAAGGTAAACCACGGTTAGCCACAAAACCAGAAATCTCTCATTAAGTGGCTGCAGACAAGTAAGAAAAACAGCAATGAAGCCTGAGGGACCCAAGTCTTGTTCATGCTGCACCAAGTCAATTAAGTCTCAGCCATGCCTTACAGCAGGGGCACCAAAAATGCAGCGGGGGAGGGATCACCTCCAGTCCATGAGAGGGTTTATCAGGCCAGCAAGCTAGCTGAGGCAAAAAAACCCCCTCCCGATCTGGCCTGGCAAACCTACAGTGGACTCCCCAGCCACCCCCTGCTCTCGGTCTGACCCAAACAAGTAAGTTTTAAACAACTTTTGTTTTAAAAAACTTTTGTTGTTTTAATCTATATTGCTGCATAGGTTTCAAGGGGTTTAAGTTTTATGTTGTTGATTTGCTGTTCATTAGAACAGCCGTATTGTGAGCCGCCTCGAGCCCTTAGGGGATGAGGCGGCCTGTAAGTCTAATAGATAGATAGATTAGATAGATGATAGATAGATGATAGACAGACAGACAGACAGACAGACAGACAGACAAGTCACATCCAGCCCTCGTATCAAATGAGTCCAGCCCCCTTGCCCTGCATGTTCTCCGGCCCAGGGCTGCACCTGGAGAGAAGCAGGGAAGATATCCCACCGGGTCTATGAAGCGAGGGCACAAAGCCAGCCTCTACAGCTCGAATCACAGGAATCCGTTCCATTCACGCCAAATAATCTCTGCTGTGGGATGTGTCATGGTTTTCAGTGGGCTCTCGAACAAATGGAAGCGGCAGAGTAAAAGGGAGTGGACTCCGCGGAACAGAACATCCGGCATGTGTGGAAACTGTTCACGGGATCCAAGTCCAAGCATTTATATCTGGCCAGAGACCTCAAATTTCCTAATATTGCCACTTGTGTGGGGAAAAAAGTCCCGTCCCTTTAATGGGATGAAGGAGGAGGAGGAGGAGGAGGAGGAGTTTGGATTTATATCCCCCCTTTCTCTCCTGCAGGAGACTCAAAGGGGCTTACAATCTCCTTGCCCTTCCCCCCTCACAACAAACACCCTGTGAGGTAGGTGGGACTGAGAGAGCTCAGAAAAGCTGTGACTAGCCCAAGGTCCCCCAGCTGGCGTGTGTGGGAGTGTACAGGCTAATCTGAATTCCCCAGATAAGCCTCCACAGTTCAAGCGGCAGAGCTGGGAATCAAACCTGGTTCCTCCAGATTAGATACATGAGCTCTTAACCTCCTACGCCACTGCTGCTCCTGGATGGTATTTATCTCCTAAGGATGAAAAGTTTTACCCGCCCATTTCTGCACATTTAAGCCACTGTTAAAGGGACAGGACATTTTTCTCTAGGTTTTTTGACAACTGTATCTTTACCTATTCTGGCACACACATTAGCAAGCTTCCTCCTAACACCACGTCAAGATCCCAAATTCAAACGCCCGGATAAGGGCAGAACTCAGAGTAGACTGGATAATCACAAGAGAATTGGACGTACAGGGAGAACGAACTCATTTTACATGTTTTATTGAAGGATTTTTAAATCACTCGCTCAATTTATTGGGAAGCAAAGGAGCCTGCGCTTCCCTCCACATTTTATGTGATTAATAAACTTTTCAGAAAGGTTCCTAAAACATGTTTTGAATAAAGAGAGTCTTGGCGAGTGCCGAGTTTAGTTTTTGTAGCTAAAGCACAGAAATTCCAGGATTTTAAAGACTACCAGATGCCAGTGCTTGCTCCGGTTTGTAATTACTGCAGGAATTGGAACCTAAAGCAGAAGCACGAACGCAAACCGTTGATATATTTCGAATGGTATATAGCAGCAAGAATCTGCTTGAGAGGGGCCTCTGAGAAAAGTTTACTCTTGATCAGATTGTCTGGATCAACAACTTTTGTTGCTTTGTTTAGTGGAATAGTTTACTAGCAACGACACCCCTTTGGGTTTTAAAAAAATGCTGCTACACAAACGGTCATTAAAAAGAACTTTGAAAACCAGCTTCATTTACAGCCCCATTTTCTGCATTGGTCCCATAAGGAGGAGAAAGTATGTTTTCTTTGAAAATTCCCCCTAGTCCCATGGTGGCGAACCTATGGCACTCCAGATGTTCATGGACTACAATTCCCATCAGCCCCTGCCACCACTGCCCTATATCACCCCCAGTTGAATTTGCAGCACAGATATATGCAATTTCATTCTAGGGTGCTGTGTGGTTTCCGGGCTGTACGGCCGTGTTCTAGCAGCATTCTCTCCTGACGTTTCGCCTGCATCTGTGGCTGGCATCTTCAGAGGTAGAGCAAGGGAGTACAGAGGTTGTGAGGCTCGAATAGAGTAGCCCGGCATGTGAGACTTCTTTGTGACTTCTCTTTGTGACTCACGCCAGGCTATCCATCCATGCCCTACCCTTTTGGACTCCTACAGCATATATACTCCACTCTTTAAGCTTTCCATTCCTACTATCTGATAGTAGGAATGGAAAGCAAGTGGAGTATATGTACTGTGAGGTCAAAAGGTGAGGCCCTCTGAATAGAGTAGCCTGGCATGTGAGACTTCTTTGTGACTTCTTTGTGACTCACATGCCAGGCTACTCCATTCAGATGGCCTCACCTTTTGACCTCACAGTATATATACTCCACTTGCTTTCCATTCCTACTATCAGATCCTCTGAAGATGCCAGACACAGATGCAGGCAAAACGTCAGGAGAGAATGCTGCTAGAACATGGCCGTACAGCCCGGAAACCACACAGCACCCCAGTGATTCCGGCCGTGAAAGCCTTTGACAATTTCATTCTATATTTGATTTGATTTCTAGCACTAGTACAGGTAAGAGTTTTAGAAAGCTTGTGAATTAAACAGTAGGTATTAATTCACCCACAATGGAAGCCTGCAAAGCCACAGGAAAAAGCCTAGCTCTGCTGAAAGCTTGTGGGAGGTTTTTTTTTTTTGGAGTTTAATTCACTCAGCATATTCTGCTCCCTGGATGAATGATGGCCTTTATTTCTTGCCCTTTAGACTTGGAGGCAAGAGCTTTCAACTCAAGACAAGCTTCCACAGGGAATCAGTCTTTGCCTGGATTCCCAAAGTGAGGGTACTGCTCCCCTGGGGGTGATGGAAACATAAAGGGGGAGAGCGGTGAGGAATTTGGGGGCAGCAGGGGGCAGCGGAGCATTTTGGGGTGGGAGGGGGGCAGCGATTTCTGGGCCAGCTAGTGGGGAAAAGGCCTTGTCCTTAAGAACATAAGAACAAGCCAGCTGGATCAGACCAGAGTCCATCTAGTCCAGCATTCTGCTACTCGCAGTGGCCCACCAGGTGCCTTGGGGAGCTCACATGCAGGAGGTGAAAGCAATGGCCTTCTGCTGCTGCTGCTGCTCCTGAACACCTGGTCTGCTAAGGCATTTGCAATCTCAGATCAAGGAGGACCAAGATTGATAGCCATAGATTGACTTCTCCTCCATAAATCTGTCCAAGCCCTTTTTAAAGCTATCCAGGTTAGTGGCCATCACCACCTCCTGTGGCAGCATATTCCAAACACCAATCACACGTTGTGTGAAGAAGTGTTTCCTTTTATTAGTCCTAATTCTTCCCCCCAGCATTTTCAATGGATGCCCCCTGGTTCTAGTATTGTGAGAAAGAGAGAAAAATGTCTCTCTGTCAACATTTTCTACCCCATGCATCATTTTATAGACTTCAATCCTATCCCCCCTCAGACGTCTCCTCTCCAAACTAAAGAGTCCCAAACGCTGCAGCCTCTCCTCATAAGGAAGGTGCTCCAGTCCCTCAATCATCCTCGTTGCCCTTCTCTGCCCTTTTTCTATCTCTTCGATATCCTTTTTGAAAAAGTATGTTTTCTTCCATTCTTGCCACTTGGTGACTGGTGTGTTTTAAAGGAAAAGCAGGAGCACTCTCCTTGCAATGTAGCCCAGGGTGGGGGGTGGGGGGAGCCAAGGCAAAGAACCCTGTTGCCGCTGTTTTGCAAGGCAATACTTTTTTAAAAAAGGAAAAGCCGGAGCACTCTCCTCACTGTTGCCTTGAATTGGCAGTAGATCTAATGCCCAAAAAGAGGTGTGTGTTTGTGTGTGTGTGTGGCGGGGGGACAATGGGGATGTGGCCTGGGAACCAAGGCGGTGGCAGTCCGGAAAAGTTTCAGAACCACTGGCCTAGATGCTCCCAACGTATGCCCTACCAGTCAAGAACTGCAACAGGTTACAATAGGGCCCTCCTCTAATACCACGCAACTGTGATTAGCAGTAATAAAAAAGAGAGAATGTTTTTTTGGATTCAGGTTTATTGCTCCTAAAAATAAACATATTCATGACAGTCCTGAATTCCAATACTGATACAGAGGTTTGGGGTTTTTCTCAGGTTTCTGAATTTTGGGGTCCATTTTCTTGCGGGGAAACTTTTCAGGTGGCCGCGGGTGTGGTGTGGTTGTTTTTTTAACAGTACAGGCATCAACACTGCAGGGAACAGCTAGTGCCTGTTGTTTAAATAACTTGCATATTTTAAGTAGATTGGACCAAGCACACACACACCCCATCCACAGGGAATCATAGAGGGTGGCTGGGGGCATCCTGTTCAGGGGGCCGGAGAATTGATGGGCACCTTGTGAGGTAGGTGGGGCTGAGAGAGTTCAGACAGAACTGTGACTAGCCCAAGATCCCCCAGCAGGAATGCAGAACTGCAGAAACACATTTGGAAGCCACAACCCTCAGCCTGGAAGAACCAAGCAAGGCAGTTAACAAGACATTTTATTTCACAGTCACTGAAAGTTGGAAGTGACTTGATGACACTTAACACACATACGCATGCAAATAAATGCCAAGAGTAGTGATGCGGGTTTTCTGGGAAATTCCAAATTGGAACACTTCCCAGAAAAAAATCGCCATTTGCATTCAAATAAATAATTTAAACAATGCTAGCAAAAAGAGGCAACAAAACTACAAAGAAGCTTGATCAGATACAACTGCTATGATCTGTCTACGCATCACTTCCCGCATTCAGCCCACTGAACACACCTGATCCCCACATTCAGCCCACTGAACACACCTGATTTCCAGCACAACAGTCCCACTGAACACACCTGATCCCCACATTCAGCCCACTGAACACACCTGATTTCCAGAACAACGATCGATAAATATATGCAGGGCAGAAACTCTTCCACGGAAAAATACAGCATCAGAATTTTTTCCGCCACACTCACTGGTTAAGTGTGAGCGGAGGGTACGACCTGGGACCGTCTCACCCCATATGTCCCGGGTCGTACCCTCTGCTCAGCGGAGGCAAACTTGCTGGTGGTCCCCTGCCCCTCTATGATGTGGCTGGCCTCCACGCGGGCCAGGGCGTTTACTGCCCTGGCCCCCGATTGGTGGAACGCTCTTACTCCAGCAGTTAGGGCCCTGCGGGACCTTGGGGAGTTCTGCAGGGCCTGTAAAACTGAGCTGTTCCACAGGGCTTTTGGGGGGACCGGCCGCTGATTCCGCCCCTCTCATTGCCCTGTTTACTGGCTGTGCACCTGACCATCAGACCATCTGCCAGCCCCCTTCCAGAATTTGTCCACTCCCAGGTTTTGATCGTTGGGGTGTGATGCCAGACGCCCCTTATTATTAATTATTAACTATTTATTGTGGAATGCTGCTGCAATAGTTTTAAGATTTGTATTTTAACTGGGGTTATTCGATTTGTTTTATTATGGTTGTTGTTGTTTTGTTGTACACTGCCCTGAGCCCTTCGGGGGTAGGGCGGTTTATCAAATCGAATGAATGAATGAATGAATGAATGAATGAATGAATGAATGAAGGAAGGAAGGAAGGAAGGAAGGAAGGAAGGAAGGAAGGAAGGAAGGAAGGAAGGAAGGAAGGAAGGAAGGAAGGAAGGAAGGAAGGAAGGAAGGAAGGAAGGAAGGAAGGAAGGAAGGAAGGAAGGAAGGAAGGAAGGAAGGAAGGAAGGAAGGAAGGAAGGAAGGAAGGAAGGAAGAGGTAATGAACGTGAGAATTTTGTTACTAAGAGCAGGTCATTATGAATACAGTGCCTGCTTTTATTTCTCCTGCTGGACACAACTACCTATTGTACGCTAGATAACAAAACTCTAGCGGCCCAAAGATGACCCACCTTGAAAACTTTGTTATCGTACATAAAGGTGACCGGGGTTACGATTTCTACAGGGTTTCACGGCTGATATTCATCCCTCATTCATCATCCACCCCAGGAAGTGAGAGCGAGAGGGAGTACATCAAGTGGTGGGATTCAAATAATTTAACAACTGGTTGTTTGCAAGCACCATTTTAACTACCGGTTCTGCCGAAGTGGTGCGAACCTGCTGAATCCGACCACTGAGTACATTTACTCAACTACTTAAAAAAATGAAATCAAACTAAATAAATCACCACTAACAAACTGGCCGAAAGATGAAGCCCCTTACCCAATCATTTAAGAAAGCAACTTCTTTTAGGACCTTTCCACACGGGCCACTAAACCCAGGTTAAGGGTGGGATAAAACCCAGGATGGGGCGCACCACGGTGACCAGGGAGGACTCGGCTGGCTGGCGGGCCTGGTGCCTGTGCTCCAGGTGGCTGCTGCCCGAGGGGTGGGGGGGCGCAGAGGAGGCAGAGATGCTAGAGAGGCACAGAGCTGTGCGCACGGGACTTGCTGGAGGCTAGAGCAGGCTGGCCCCTGCTCGAGCAGGTGGGGCGGAGGAAGAGGGAGCCAACCGGTTTTTTCTAAACGAAAACCTCAGCATTCAGGTTAAATTGTCAGGGTGGCACTTTACGATAAATAAGTGGGGTTTGGGTTGCAATTTGGGCACTCAGTCTCAAAAAGGTTCGCCATCACTGGACTAGCCAGTTGTAGGGGAACTTCTCCTCCCCAGCCTTCATGACATCAGCGAAGAAATCCAAATACATGAAAAACCCCAAGGCTCCAATAACATAACCATTCCAGTCATCAAGGGGCGCAATAATATTTAGTTCTATTGTTCCAACAAAGAATGAAACCTGGGAAAATCCACTTTAGAGTTGAAGAAATGCCCTTGAACTAGAAAATGCAACTCTGTATTTCTCACCACAGCCTGGCTTCAGTGAATCATTACTGATACAGAAGGCAAGATTTGCAACTAGACTGTTGGTGGCTACTGGAATCAGACAGCTCAGGTTACATCTGGGTTAAAATTTTCTGCAGTTAACCAACAAACTATCAACCGATCTTTCAGGGAAAACACTCCTTCAAAATCTGCCAGCCTCAAATGACCCACAAATAAGATTACCACTGTCAACAACGGAAGGTAACAATTGCAGCTAGGCCTCCCATGGGTTCGGGGTGGTGGTGGTGGAAGGGAATAAGTCGCCTCGGGTGTTCATATAAGTTGTCATAATGAGAATTTTAAACTGGCTTATACTGATTTTATTGGAATTATTGGAATTTGATGTACACCGCCCTGAGTCCTTTGGGGGAGGGCGGTATAAAAGCGTAATAAACAAACAAACAAACAAACAAACAAACAAACAAACTGTTCCTAAAAGCAACAGGCAGTGCAATACCTGGGTTCAGGTGAATTAACTCTTGCAGCCACCCTGCTGAGGGGTCTGCATCCTCCCCAGAGAGCAGTCTGCCTAAATCTTCTTACTAAATTACTTCTTACTAAAGAGAGCCAGCATGGTGTTGTGGTTAAGAGCAGGTGCACTCTAATCTGGAGAACTGGGTTTGATCCCCCGCTCTGCTGCTTGAGCTGTGGAGGCTTACCAGTGAACCAGATTAGCTTGTACATTCCAACACATGCCAGATGGGTGACCTTGGGCTAGTCACAGTTGTTCGGAGCTTTCTCTGCCCCACCCACCTCACAGGGTGTTTGTTGGGGGGAGGGGAGGAAAAGAGATTGTAAGCCCCTTTGAGTCTCCTTACGGGAGAGAAAGGGGGGATACAAATGCAAACTCTCCTTCTAAATACAGAGGCAAAATCTGAACTAAAAATGTACACACACAATTCACTATAGTATTGTGCGAGAAGCCTTTTCTGTGTTAGAACTAGAATCAAGTTAATTTGTTCTTCATTACGTTTATTAGCCTAATTATATGGTACATGCAGGGAAAAGAAAGCATCTGGAATTCTTCATGAGGGGCTCTGCAGCTGCTGCTTGAAAACATTCATTTGAATGAAGGCCAAACACTTTCCTTGGGTCCGAAGTGGAAGCTGTACTTTGGCAGTGCTTTTTTCGAGGGGAGGGTCTCTCGCCGTGCCAGTGAGCTTTCGGGAAGGAGGACTGACTGGAGCCGTCCCAACAGTCTGCAGACACAGAGACAGCAAAAGCGGAAAAAGAGAGAAAGAGAGAGAGAGAGCTGCTTCCTGCCAGAACAGCCAAGCCGGCCGTCCACCTTCTAGGCACATCTCCACACAGCTTAAGGGTTTTCTGCATTAAATTTCAAAATGCGTGATTTGTGTGTGGAAAATATTCAGCTGAAGAGATTGCAAGTGACAAAAGAATGGAAATACTTAGGGTAGATGAAAGAATTCTGTGCCACTTTGAAAGACCCATCAATTACTTTCATACTCAGGAAAAAAGGTGAAATATTTCCATTACCATGATGATGATGATGACGACGACGACAACAACAACAACAACAACAATGGAGGAGAAGAAGAAGAAGAAGAAGGAGGAGGAAGAGGAGGAGGAGGAGGAGAGGAAGAAAAAGAAAAAGAAGAAGAGGAGGAGGAGGAGGAGGAGTTTGGATTTATATCCCCCCTTTCTCTCCTGTAGGAGACTCAAAGGGGTTTACAATCTCCTTGCCCGTCCCCCTTAATAACAAACACCCTGTGAGGTGGGTGGGGCTGAGAGAGCTCCGAGAAGCTGTGGCTAGGCCAAGGTCACCCAGCTGGCGTGTGTGGGAGTGCCCAGGCTAATCTGAATCCCCCAGATAAGCCTCCAAAGCTCAGGCGGCAGAGCTGGGAATCAAACCCGGTTCCTCCAGATTAGATACACGAGCTCTTAACCTCCTATGCCACTGCTGCTCCTTTGTTTGTTGACCTTGACTTGAGACCCTGGAGAGCAGCTGCCAGTCCGAGTAGGCAATACTGGCCTTGAAGGACCAGGAGCCTGATTCAGTAGAAAGCAGCTTCAAGTGTTCCTGTATGTTCAAGGAGTTTGGATTTATATTCCCCCCTTTCTCTCCTGTAAGGAAAATCAAAGGGGCTGACAATCTCCTTCTCTCCCCCCCCCAAACACCCTGTGAAGCTCCAAGAACTATGACTAGCCCAAGGTCACCCAGCTGACTTGTGTTGGAGTACACAGGCTAATCTGGTTCTCCAGATAAGCCTCCACAGCTCAAGTGGCAGAGCGGGGAATCAAACCCGGTTCTCCAGATTAGAGTGCACCTGTTCTTAACCACTACATCATGCTGGCTCAGGTAAGGAAGGAATCATGATTGATTACGGGAGTTTCTTCCCACTGAAAGTCAACAAACAAAAAATCTAACATCAATTCTCAACGGCTCTGGCTCAGTGGTCAAGCATCTGCTACGCATGCAAAATTCCAAGGTTCAGTTCCTGGTATCTCCAGCCAGAAGGATCACTTAGGAGGTGATGGGAAAGACCTTGACTTGAGACCCTGGAGAGCAGCTGCCAGTCCGAGTAGGCAATACTGGCCTTGAAGGACCAGGAGCCTGATTCAGTAGAAAGCAACTTCAAGTGTTCCTGTATGTTCAAGGTTGCCCTTCTAAAAAGATTTTCTTGGAAATAAGCCCCACAGAATAGATATACTTGGTTTGCTCCCAAAATGTACCCGTTGTTTCTTGGATGTTAAGAATAAGGCCAGAGGTGGGATCCAGCAGGTTCTCACATGTTCCCGAGAGTAGGTTACTAATTATTTGTGTGTGCCGAGAGGGGGTTACTAATTGGTGATTTTGCCACGTGATTTTTGCCTTAGTTACGCCCCTCCTCTCAGCAGTAGCGCGCAGAACTTGTAGCAGTCTAGCAGGAGGTGCACCGGCGTGCGTGGCAGCCTGCGCCTGCGTGCATTCGTTTCCTGCCCAAGGACCGGCGCAGTGGCTGCGTCCTTGCCACAGCCCCGCCCAGGAATGCCCCGCCCCCGGAATGCCCGCCAACGCCCCCGTCGTGTCCCGCCCAGCCCCATTGGCGCTACGCCACAGTTTGAATCCCACCACCATGGGAACCTGTCACTAAAATTTTTGGATCCCACCACTGGATAAGGCAAGACCAACAGAAAGCAGGAACTCCTGTGACCACGGGAAGACCAATGACACTAGGAACAAGGTGATCCTGAGCAGACACAGAGCTCTGGGCAACCGGAAGCTGTTAAATTGGGCAGGTGGAGGAAACTATGATTGTATCAAATGGACAGTGCTCCCCGCCCCCCAACACCACCACCACACCACCAAATTACACTTAGGTGCCAAGCTGGAAACTTCTTATCATCTGGTGGGTACAGAAGAGACGCTCTCCTCAGGAAGCACTTGGTACAGGGATGCCTCAAAAATAACGCTCCGGGGCAGCTTGAAAATGAATGCCAGGACAGCCACTGGCCCTGTTAATTCCCTGTGATATGCGTAGTCTGTAAGAAAGACAAAACTTGAGGGATAGATGAGTTTTTCATTCTCTCCCCGAGGGCGGAGGATTTCCAGGCAGCACCGAAATGAGGGGTGGATTTATTCCACTGCCAATTCCACAAAGGTCAATAAACAGAAGGAATTCGTCCAAGTGTATCTATTCCTGGTTAGTTGGCAGATCAGGAAAAGAGCATGTATTGTGCCTGCCGACCAAGGCAATGGCATGCGTCTAACCGCACATTTCCTCCGCCAGAAAGGCATTTCTCTTTACAGAAGAGGGGACAGTTGTTTCCTCCCCCCCCCCCCCACTACAGAACTCTACTTTATCTCCTAATCCAGTGATGGCGAACGTACGGCACGGGTGCCAGAGGTGGCACTCAGAGCCCTCTCTATGGGCACGCGCAAACAGAGTTCGTCATGTGGGGGGGGAATCGCCCCCCACACACACACATCTAGGCTGGCCTGGGCCGCTGGGCTCCATTATTAGCATTAAACTTAAGACCTAGTTTTGGGGAAGCAGTGTAGGTAACCCTGTTAAGCGCTGTTAAACCCCACTGATTTTCATGTGAAGAACTAAATCGTGATCCTTTACCTGGAATAAGCTCAGTTGCTGGCAATGGTAAGTAGTAAACCCTCCTAGGGTCGTGATTCACCCGCTTGAAGAGTTGCATGGTTGCTTCAAAGCAAAGCAAAGCCAACAACTACCACCAAGCTTACTCCCGAGTAACGCGCGCCTCGGAGCCAACCATTTTTTCTAAACTAAAACCTCAGTATTCAGATTAAATTGCCGTGTTGGCACTTTGCGATAAATAAGTGGGTTTTGGGTTGCAGTTTGGCACTCGGTCTCAAAAAGGTTCACCATCACTGTCCTAATCTGATCTGGAGGATCTTGCCAATGCCAAGGAATAAAATTTCAGGGGGTGCACTGGGGTGCAGCAGATGGGAAACAAAGAAGTCCTGCTCTGTAAAGACCTCAGCTGGCTTGATAGACGTCAATTTCACAATATCAACCTGCACCACTCTAAATCACCGGTACCAGTGGACGGCAACTTAGAGACTAAGAAAACTTAATCGGCAAAAGGTTTCCTGAATCAGAGCCCACTTTGTTAGGCACAATTCCTAACGCGGTGTAGTGGCTTACACTCTAATCTGGAGAACTGGGTTTGATTCCCCACCAGGGGCGTACTGCCCAGGGGGACATACGGGGTCAAATGTCCCTGGGCTGTGGCCATTTAGTCACATGGGGGGGGCAGAAAATCACCCCCACACACCCCCTCCTTCCCCCTGGGTTCATACACTGACTTGGTCCTGGTGGGGGTGGGCGGCTGACCATTCAGGGCAGGGCAGGGCAGGGCAGGGCAGGGCAGGGCAGGGCAGGGCAGGGCAGGGCAGGGCAGGGCAGGGCAGGGCAGGGCAGGGCAGGGCACTCAAGATTTTGCACCGGGCTGCATTTTTCCTAGAGATGCTTCTTTTCCCCACTCCTTGGGAAAATCGGGGTATAAATCCAAACTCCTTTTCTTCTCCCTCCTTGGATCACCAACTTCTGATCAATGCCTCCTGACAGTGCGTGCCTCACTTGAGAAAGCTTGTTGCCTTGACAATCTTAGAACAGCATGCTCAGTAGTAAGCAGAAGGAAATCCTGAATCTTGAGATTAGCCACATTTGACATCAGCATCTCAGTGGAGCTGCTGGGAGCAGGGGCCAAACCAGACATTTAGAACTGTCAGCTACTTGGTCTACAGCAGGGGTCTGCAACCTGCAGCTCTCCAGATGTTCATGGACTACATGCTGGCAGGGGATGATGGGATTTATAGTCCATGAACATCTGGAGAGCCGCAGGTTGCAGACCCCTGGAGAATTGTAGGCCATGAACATCTGGAGAGCTGCAGGTTGCAGACCCCTGGAGAATTGTAGGCCATGAACATCTGGAGAATTGTAGTCCATGAACATCTGGAGAGCCGCAGGTTGCAGAACCCTGGTCTACAGATGCCGAAGGCTCACTGGGAGAGTTGAAGACTCTCTACAAACGATCTCACAAGGGAAATGATGAATCACCCAAGATGCATGCAACCGTCCAGATGTCAGGTCGTGGACTGAAGCCAATGAACAGGCTCTGGGTACTTGATCAGAAGTCTTTACTGAACACAGTTAGTACCTGGCTTGGCAAAGCCAGTTCTGGTGGGCTATAGTTAAACGGTTACGTTTATCCCTGTGGTTTCCATGCCAGAATAAAGCCGTGGTGCGACCGCACTTGGAGTACTGTGTTCAGTTCTGGTCGCCACATCTCAAAAAGGATATCGAAGAGATAGAAAAAGTGCAGAGAAGGGCAATGAGGATGATTGAAGGATTGGAGCACCTTCCTTATGAGGAGAGGCTGCAGCGTTTGGGACTCTTTAGTTTGGAGAGGAGGCGTCTGAGGGGGGATAGGATTGAAGTCTATAAAATTATGCATGGGGTAGAAAATGTTGACAAGAGATAAATTTTTCTCTCTTTCTCACAATACTAGAACCAGGGGGCATTCATTGAAAATGCTGGGGGGAAGAATTAGGACTAATAAAAGGAAACACTTCTTCACACGTGTGACTGGTGTTTGGAATATGCTGCCACAGGAGGTGGTGATGGCCACTAACCTGGATAGCTTTAAAAGGGGCTTGGATAGATTTATGGAGGAGAAGTCGATCTATGGCTACCAATCTTGATCCTCCTTGATCTCAGATTGCAAATGCCTTAGCAGACCAGGTGCTCAGGAGGAGCAGCAGCAGCAGCAGGCCCTTGCTTTCCCATCCTGCACGTGAGCTCCCAAAGGCACCTGGTGGGCCACTGCGAGTAGCAGAGTGCTGGACTAGATGGACTCTGGTCTGATCCAGCAGGCTAGTTCTTATGTTCTTATGTAGGACTGCCCCAAGGTCAACCAACAAGCTGTATGTGAAGGGGTGGGGGACAGAACCCAGTTCTCCAGATTAGAGTCCGCAGATCTTAACCACTACACCACACTGACTCTCAAACATACATGGTTCTCCTTAGGTCTCCTCTATCCTTGCCGTAATTGTTGAAACCCTGCCTCTCCCCTGCCCCTGTACTCACAAACACTGGAGATGGTCAGTTTTCATGTATTTTCTAGTTAATTCTGCTAGCATTTTGAAGCTCCTCTGTCCACTAATTTGTATTTCATAAGCCAGTCCGTTTTCTGTCAAGCTCCACGCACAAGAGGAGCGCACATGAGCTAGACTTCTTGTATTTGTGCCCAGTTGCAATTAAAGTTATAGCTTGCTGCAATATCCGAGTGCAGCCTACAGCTTTGGCAAAAACCTGCAACAGCTTTCAATATTTCATAGCATGGGGAGGAGGAGAACACCCTATTATGTCCTACCTTCAGATTCTGAAGGCAGAATTCACATCTGCAACGTAATTGTTCTATCAGGCTTCAAGGAAACGGCTTTCAAGAGGTTTCATCCCTCCTTGGCCTTGCCATTTGCAGACAACGCCACTCCGTTCTAACATGGCTAATTGGTGTTCTTTCTGGGAAGAACGCACCGTCAGGCATATTTATAGCCATAACTAATCAGAGGCACACTTAGTCCTCAGTAGTTATGATAGGAGAATTCACTAGGCCTAATTACACTGAGGACAGCCAACGGTTTGCAGCACATATTTTAACTTGATTTGTAAAGATTTTTTTAAAAAAAGTTTTCAAGATGGCGCTGGAGCAGCTGCATGGCAATTTTTAGGAATTCAGTTCAGTGACACCACCAATGTATCCTATTTAATCTGCTCTTGAATTACCTTCCCGCAAATATGCTTTTATGATGGCCAGATTGAATTCCTTTCCATTATCCATTGTTTCTGGAAGATTTCTTGCGTTCCATATGGCAAACAACTCTGTGTATTGGGGGTGGGTGGATGGGGGGATGCCAGATTCCCACATACTGCTGGACTGGCACTAGAGGTAGTGTGGTATAGTGGTTAAGAGCAGGTGTAGTCTAATCTGGAGAACTGGGTTTGATTCCCTGCTTTGCCACTTGAGCTGCGGAGGCTTATCTGGTGAACTAGATTAGCTTGTGTGTAGTAATGCACTGCTGACCCAGCAGCACCGTGGTAGAACGTTGGGACGCCAACGGACCTACGGCCTTGCTGGTCGCACCGCACCCCCACTCCTCATCCCCCCATGAGTCACGGGTCATGAACTGTCTGGCTCAGTCACCGGGCGCAGGGACAATGGTCTTGCCCCCAGGTGAGGATTAGGCTCAGACGCTTACGCTCCTTCCTCCTCAAGACGTAGCCAGGTGGGAGATCATGCATCACATGATGCTCTCCAGGTATCCCCGTCTCCCACTTATCCCCCTACCCACCTCCTTTACACGCCCCAACAATGAAACCTCCCTTAATAAAAGGTGCCAGGAGACTTCAGCACAGGGCAGAGTTGTCAGGATCACGAAATCCCGCGCTTCCTGTTGCTGACGCTCTCCACCAGATGAAACCTCCTCCGCTGGCCTCGCTTCATTCCTTATAGCTTAATGGTTCCCTGCGGGACGATTTTCACAAGCTGGTGCCGAAAACCTCGTAAATCTCCTCAAACTCTCCACCTCTGCTTCACCGTCGGCTTGGGAAGGGGTCATGCCATACCGGTCCGCTGGATCGGCGCGATCCAGGGACCACTGCTTCGCACGTATCGCCTGTCCTCTGGATCGGGCGCAGAGATCCAGAGACACGCGCCCTAGGACACTCTCTCGTCCGGACGGAACACCGGTGGAGTATGGGAGCTTTGCAAAAGCAGGGCTTATGACAAGCACGCTGGATCTAACTGGAAAGCTGTTAGCGAATAAATGCGCGGCAGGGTCCCCAGAAGAGAAGGGAGCTGCGCGAAATTGGTTGAGGAGATTGAAGCTCAGTGTCCATGGTACCCAGAGGGGGGGACATTGAATCTTAAGGACTGGGAAAACATCGGGCGCATTCTTCGCGACAGCAGAGCCTCGCGCGCCGATGTCACTGCGTTACTGACGCGGAGACAATGTTTTGTCGCCATCAGCCTCCAGCGGCAGAGAGACCTATGGCTCCCTTGCTGTAGGCCTCCTTCTTCTCGATCTTTCACCTTCAATTTCAACCCCCGAATTTCTCTTATCCGCCAAATTGGATCGCTTCGTCCTCCTTCTGCCCCTCCTTGCTCCTCTTCACCCATTTTCTAAATCCTTCTCCCGCTGCTCAGCCAGCCTCCCCTGCTCCGCTTCTTCATTTTCCTCGAAGCTACCGTTGCACCTCCGGCCAGCTTCATCTTACGAATGGCGCTACGGGTTTCAAAACTCTCGCGAGAACGATAGCCAATGCATCTGCAGAAGAAAAGAAACTCCTTGGACGGAAGACGATGCCGAGATTCTTGCATTGTGCCCTCTCGCCCCATTTCACAGATACCGAGGGGAGGGTGAAGCGCCATTCGGCGGGTTGTCGAGTATCGCCTCTCTTTAGTTGCTACTAACATCCTCACTGAGCTCCGCAAAGCTGTAAAGCGGACGAGGGAGTCACCAGCCCCTTATGTGAGAGGCATGCTAGAGGCGGGTCAGCGAGGGATCATCACTTAATGGTTCCGGACGCACTGGAAGACCACCCTTCCTCGTGATGCCTCCTGAGCCCTGCACAATTTGTGATCTGGGAGAGCGTGAAAGTTCTTCGGCCAGCAATGCTTTAGCAGGGCAGCGGCCTCGGGCGGCGCTCTTTCACACACAGCCGGGCCTTCAGCTTTACGGCTGGATGCCTTTCCAGCTAACCCTGCAACAATCAGATCGTCTCTGCCGGTAATGGCCACCCTCACGGGTCGCCTTCTTGAATGCGCTCTCGGGCAAGGCGCTGCTCTTGAAAGTCCCCTAACACCGACAGCCAACCCAAAGTTTTTCTTAGCACCCGCAGAAGCCTCAAGAGCCCCATATGCTGAGTTTGTGAACAGGCTCCAGGAGGCCCTCAAGAGGCAGGTTGACAATGAGGGAGGCTCCAGGGCTAACTCCTCTTAAGTCGCCTCTTTGCCAAGCGAGAACGCCTCGGCTGAGTGCCGCAGTTTAGCCATCACAGGCTCTAGGGAAGGAACTCCGAAGCTGGCCGACATGCCTCAAAGCTTGCCAGGATATCGGCCTTTCGCCCATCAAGCTGCAGCCTCTCTTCTAGCCGCCGCCCTCTCCGGGCTGCCATGAGACAGCCCCGAGACGAAAGTGTCTCTACCATCTGCGGCAAGCCAGGTGACATTTCTCGGAGGAATTCGTAGGTTGCCCGACCGGGGGGCCTACAACCCTGACGGAGGAGGGTCTCTCCCCAGAGGGCTAAGACCCCAGGAAAGTCTAAGACCGGGCGCCCTAATGCCCGCTGGGGAGGCCCAGCGCCCCAGGCATCTCCCCAGCCCGAACCAAGAGATCCGCGACCTCAAACCCCTTCCCCCCCGAGCTCCCATGAGATCTTCGGCTGCCCCAGCTTCAGTATAGTGATCCCATCCCCACGGAGCATCTCATTGGGCTGGTCTTGCCAGCTTGCTCCCCCCCTACGCCTATACTTCCTGCTCTGATAACCCCTTTCTACTTCCAAAGTCACTCATGCCTCCTCGCCAGTGCCCCAGAATGGCACGCGCGATTTCAAAAAAATCTCTGCAGAGTCCACAGTCACTGAATTGCAGCAGAAAGGAATGCTGACGGGAGAGGACTGCCAGTTTTGAGGCCTCCCTCAGGAATGCCCCATAGCCAATCTACAGGACAATGAGGCATGGAAAGGGGAAGATGCTCTCGCACAAATGGCCTTTTAAGCCAAAAGTCCTTTCGTGGAAGAAGAAGCCCTCCCTTGGCCCCTCTCCCAGCTGTGAAGGTTCAAACCAGATCTCATAGCCTCTGAGCCTGTGCAAAGCCCTAAGCCCTCAAAGCTCCCCCAGTGGCAGCAGGGAAATCAAGCCAGCACCTCAGAGAGAGCAAAAATCTCTGGATAAATCAGAGTTGCAATCCTCCTCAAGCATTTTATATATGTGCTCTGTATGCCTATGTATGTTCTGTATGGGGTCTTGCCCCTTCTCAAGAGACCCCTAAAGTTTTCCCCCATAGGGGGGATTTTTTTTTCCATTGCTTCTAAGCTAAGTGCTCTTGTGCTTCAATTAAAGTTTTTCTCCTTCTGATTATGTGTGTGCTAATGTTCCTTGAAAGGCTTCACCTATTACAGCATCCTACTTTTAAACGTGGGACACAGCTCGTATAAGTGCGTTCTCAGGATAAATCGGGATGGGGACCTGCTTCAAGCCAGCTACTTCCATCTTAGTTTAAACCTTTCAAAAACTTTTTCTTCAAACCTCTCCTTGAGAACCTTTTCCTTCTGGCCCATCTGGAGCCTCCACACTGCCACATTGGCGCATGCCAGTTTACATATGAAGCCAAAATCATTTTCATGCTCCCACATTCTCTGCTGAGCGCTCCCTGGCTAGTCACAGTGCCAAGGGGGGTCTCTCAGCCACACCTATCTTACACAGCCTCCGCTGTGAAGGTAGGAAGCGAGCTCAAACCGGCCAAAGTCCCTTACGGGAGGGAAGGTAGAGCTGACTTCCAAACCCTTTCCCCTGCCTTCCGTTCTGCGCACCCTCCCTCTTTCTAATGGGCTGACGCGCCCCACCTCTAGATCTAGGATCTGATAAAGGGGTTTTTGCAAACCCCTCTCAATTTGCTCCTGTGATCAAACCTCAAGCCCAGGAACTGTTTTCTTTGCATCTTCTCTGTATCTTTCCTATAGATGCTATATTACGATATGACTATAATTGTGAATTGTTCAAGTTGCTTTGTAAAACCCACACCTTAGACGGTGATTGGGATTGTTTTACAAACAAACATCCGACCTGGATATGACCTCTCCCTTCTCCTAAGCCTTCGGGCAATTCCCTTGCCTTGTATCTCTTAACGCCTTGAATGTTGCAAGTGATCGTTGTCGGAATGGGGCCAACTGCGCTTAACGAAAAGCTTGGCCAAAACAAACGAAAGAAAGGGGAGAAGTTCCCCCCTATTGACCCAATCAAGGTCTCATCCAGCAGACCATATCCAAAGTACTCTTCTCTATTCTCTTATCAAAAATTGCCCGCCTCCCCACTCAGGCTCGAGCCTTCCATTGTCATCTATAAGGACTAACTCAGCCAGCACGCAAAACCTCCCTAGGGGAAAAGCTTGCTTGTCTTTTCTCTTCCATACAGGAGTCCAGCTCGCCATGCCAGACCAGCCCCATCCCGAGATGGAGCGGGGCCTCCCTGGAGGATCCGACCCCGCCGCCTCTGTCGAGAGGGCCCGGGATTGCCCCCCAGCCTGGGCCGAGATGGGAGGGATCTCTCTGGAGCCAGCACACCCATTCTTCCACAGGATCACAGCTCGCTGGGGCCACCCCCCTGGGGAACGGCAGCCTGGGCCAGCTGTGGCTCAGAGGTTGATGCCGCGTGTTGCTGCTCCTCATCTACAATCGCTATTCTCTCTCCCTCTCTGCCGCCCCCTGGCTGAAGCTTGGAGTTGCAGCCAGGGACATTCCTGATAGATTAACCCTTGGAACTCTCCACTGTTCTCAGCCGCTTGAATATTGTTGGAACACGCCTTCTCTCACAACCTTGCTCGTGAGAATCACTGAACCTGCAATGCTAAAGACTATCAGTAGCTCTCCCTACGCTCTTGAGAAATCCATGGACTCTAACGCCTTATCGCTTCTGTAGCTTTGGTAGTCAAACAGCAAGAGCCATGCATTGGACAATTATGTAACCACGGGTCGCCTTCCTTCCGCATTAATCATCCATCCCAGGTATCGTTTAGTGATGTTTTATTGTTTAAATTTATTGCATGCCCTAATTTTTGAAGTTATGTTATTTGTTATTGCTGCATTTCCGCCTGTCTGTCTGCCGGGACTCTCTGCTACCCCAGGCTCCACCCCAGGAGCCCGGACGCCGCCGCCGCCGCTCCGCTCTGCCTTTCGATCCTCCTGTCGAAACGACGTCGCCCTCTCCAAGGCGGAGCCTGTCTCCCTCGCAACTTCCCTTGTGGGAGCCCCCGGACTTGTTTCCTGTAACACCAAGACTATTGGCCGGCTGGCCTGTGCCCTTGCGAAGTCCATCAACTCCACCTCCACCGCTCTGGACGCCCTGGCCTCCGAAAGCAGCAGGAACTTCGCCAAGTGACCCTAGACAATCGTTGTGCTATTGATTACTTGTTGTTGTTACACCACCAAGGTTGTGAGAATGTACATAATATGTGTTGTTTTAATCTTTCTGATAATTCCCAGTTGATTCACATGAAAGTGCGTGAGCTGCAAGAAGTTGTATCTAATCTGAAGTATGATGTTTTGCCCCACTGGTGGTCAGCCCTCTGGAGCTGGCTGCCGGGAGGATGGTTGAGTGCTATTGTACAGCTCTGTATTGGTTTAATTGTGTGCCTTATTATCGGATCTTGTTTCGTTCAATGCGTGTCTAATATTGCCTGTAACGTGTGTAAGAAGCCCCTCGAATTTCCCTTACCCCGCAGCCAAGTTCTAATGTTACACAAGCAACTTGGTCAGCTTGACCGACGGGCGGAGGAGGTAAGCGTCCCTTTAAATCGCCTTTAGCGCTGCCCCCCTTTTTCTAAACTGTAAAAAAGGAGGAGACGTAGCAACGCACTCCTGTTACAGCAGCACCGTAGTAGAACGCTGGGACGCTAACGGACTCCGCGGCCTTGCCGGGTCGACATCGCACTCCCACCTCATCCCCCCATGAGTCACGGGTCATGAACTGTCTGGCTCAATCACCGGGCGCAGGGACAATGGTCTTGCCCCCAGGTGAGGATTAGGCTCAGACGCTTACGCTCCTCTCCGCACGTAGCCAGATGAGATCATGCATCACATGATGATCTCCCGACCTCCCGCTCTCCCGGAACTCCCCCCAGTCCTCCCTCCTACACGCCCCCAATAGGATAACAATAAAAGGTGCCAGGAACCGGCAGACGGGAGACTCGCTAGGAACACGGACCTCCGGTCTCCCGTTGCTGGCGATCTCCACCAGATGTTATCTCCGCCCCCAGGTGAGGATTAGGCTCAGACGCTTACGCTCCTCTCCGCACGTAGCCAGGTGAGATCATGCATCACATGATGATCTCCAGGTCTCCCGGTCTCCCGCTTATCTCCCTACCCACCTCCTTTACACGCCCACAATGAAACCCTAATAAAAGGTGCCAGAGACCAGCACAGGGCAGAGTTGTCAGGATCACGAAATCCCGCGCTTCCTGTTGCTGACGCTCTCCACCAGATGAAACCTCCTCCGCGTCTCGCCTATTCCTTAGCGACGACCCTGCGGGGACGACTACAAGCGTGCACTCCAACAAATGCCAGCTAGGTGACCTTGGGCTAGTCACAGTTCTTCGGAGCTCTCTCAGCCTCCCTGCCTCACAGGGGTTTTGTTGTGAGGGGGAAGGGAACGGTCCATTGGTCACTTACCATGAAGGGTTCTTCTCTTGGTAGTCAGGAGGCCATCTTGGTGGGTGATTTCCACCCCATCTCAGGGAGTCAGGAAAAAGAATCCGTCATGAAAGAACAAAGGAGGAGTAATAGCAAAGTCAAGTCCCAAAGAATCCGTGCACTCCCTGTCGAGGCAGGAAAAATACTGGGGAAAATGGAGTTCTAGCCAGAACAGGAAGTGACAGATTCTTTTTCCTGCCTCCCGGAGATGGGGTGAAAATCACCCACCAAGATGGCCTCCGCCTCCAAAAGGAGTTTGTAAGCCTCTTTGAGTCTCCTTACAGGAGAGAAAGGGGGATATAAATCCAACTCTTCTTCTTCAGACTGATCTGTGAGAGAAACTAAACTGGAACAAAATGGCTGAGCTCTACAACTATTAATCTATTTATAATGTACTGATCTTACTGTTCAACAGATTCTAATTTATTTTTGTATGCCATTGAAGGGATCTCAATTCTGGAAGGGAAAAAAAAGACATACAAGTCACGGCCTCTGCCATCTCCAGAAGCAGACAGGCTGAGGTGACTGCCACTAACCAGGTGCAGGAAAAGCTCTTTCATTATCTGACCTCTGAATCCCACTAAAAATCCAAGAGAACCTGAGGCCCCTTCCGCACATGCAGAATAATGTACTTTCAATCCACTTTCAGTGCACTTTGCAGCTGTGTGGAATAGCAAAATCCACTTGCAAACAGTTGTGCAAGTGGATTGAAAGTGCATTATTCTGCACGTACGGAAGGGGCCTGAGTGGAACACAGAGATGCCAACACCTTGCCCGCCACCAGCAAAAGATACCCTTTTACAGAGCAAATCTCTCTTCTTTTCTGCCGCCTTAGTCAGTTCCATCATTTTCCAACTCCATTTAAAAGCAATTCTGGATGTGTAACGGCAAACAAAATCCTAAGGTATCTATAGAAGTTAGTGCCTTTTTTATACAGAACTGTTAATCTGCATGGCACTTTACAGATCGCAAGAAGACAGATCCCTGCCCCAAGGTACTTACAAAGTAAAATTTGAGACAAGGGAGACAGACACGGTGAATAGGGAACCAAGATGCATTTAATTCTGATTATATGTCCTTAGGTGTAGTTTTAGTAGTGGGGCAAGGGTGGGGAGAGAGTTTGGGCCAAAGGCTTCATGGAAAATTGAAAATGCTGGGGGGAAGAATTGAAAATACATTGAAAATGCTGGGGGGAAGAATTAGGACTAATAAAAGGAAACTCACGCAACGTGTGATTGGTGTTTGGAATCTGCTGCCACAGGAGGTGGTGATGGTCACTAACCTGGATAGCTTTAAAAAGGGCTTGGACAGATGTATGGAGGAGAAGTCGATCTATGGCTACCAATCTTGATCCTCCTTGATCTCAGGTTGCAAATGCCTTAGCAGACCAGGTGCTCAGGAGCAGCAGCTGCAGAAGGCCGTTGCTTTCACCTCCTGCACGTGAGCTCCCAAAGGCACCTGGTGGGCCACTTCGAGTAGCAGAGTGCTGGACTAGATGGACTCTGGTCTGATCCAGCTGGCTCTTTCTTATGTTCTTATGTTCTTAAAATACACACATGGGAAGCAGAAATCCCTGGCATGTTGCTAACATTGTATGGTCGGGGCCTTTAAATGCCAGCCACATGGAATCCATCATGATCAGTCTATTGGTCTGAATTGCCTAACATCCCTTCTAAACGGAGTGCAAACTGTTCTGGTCTTCTCCACGGCATTCAGCAATATTTCAACAAAAACAAGCAACAACCAAAACCCAGCAGCCTAAAACCCAACGATACGAACAGCAGAGAAGTGTATTGAAACAAAGTGAAAAATCAGATATCGGAGGTATAGCTTGCAAACATTTGCTTTCCCCTTTCTTCAATCTGCTATCAAAATATGTCCGGTTTTTAAGATGAGGAGCCTGCCTTGGCTTCCTCTGCTCACTAACTCTACAGCATAGGTGTCAAACTCGCGGCCCTCCAGATGTTCTGGACTACAGTTCCCATCATCCCCTGCCAGCATCAGGGGATGATGGGAACTGTAGTCCAGAACATCTGGAGGGCCGCGAGTTTGACACCTGTGCTCTACAGCTTCCCACACTCGCAGCATTTAATGGTAGTGTGGATTGTGAACGAGCAGCTTTGCATCCCTTCAGTCATGCTGGGAAGATTGCTGGGCTGTCGCGGCAGCTGTCCCCAAAGAACCATTCAGTTTGAATCACTTTGGGGAAGTATCACTCTGTGCTCAGAGGTGCCTCGCGTCACACCTTAACAGGAAACAAGACAGATGGTTAAGTGAAGACAGGTGAGTTTTATGAAACTGGCCAACATAAGGTAGTCATTGCCAGGGGGCATTCATTGAAAATGCTGGGGGGAAGAATTAGGACTTATTTATTTATTTATTTATTATATTTATATACCGCCCTCCCCAAAGGCTCAGGGCGGTGTCCATCAATAATAAAACAGTTTAAAACATCATCATAATATATAAATTTACATAAAAGAATACATAAAATACCAATAAAAGGTATATAAAAGGAAACATTTCTTCACGCAACGTGTGATTGGTGTTTGGAATATGCTGCCACAGGAGGTGGTGATGGCCACTAACCTGGATAGCTTTAAAACGGGCTTGGACAGATTTATGGAGGAGAAGTCGATCTATGGCTTCCAATCTTGATCCTCCTTGATCTCAGATTGCAAATGCCTTAGCAGACCCGGTGCTCAGAAGCAGCAGCAGCAGCAGGCCCTTACTTTCACACCCTGCATGTGAGCTCCCAAAGGCAACTGGTGGGCCACTGCGAGTAGCAGAGTGCTGGACTAGGTGGACTCTGGTCTGATCCAGCTGGCTTGTTCTTGTGTTCTTATGTTCTTAATCATACAGGAAGAAGGCAATAACAAAGAGACACGTACAAAACTCTCTGGGGAGGGGAGTTTCTGCACCATGCCTAAGAAGGCCACTGAGCACCCATCTAGCCCAGGGTCTGCAACCTGTGGCTCTGCAGCTGTTCATGGACTACAGTTCCCATCAGCCCCTGCCAGCATGGCAAATTGGTCATGCTGGCAGGGGATGATGGAAATTGTAGTCCATGGACATCTGCAGAGCCACAGGTTGCAGACCCCTGATCTAGCCTCATCAAGTGAGGGCACCCAAAGATGCGTGGAGTAGGCAGGTTGGTTCATATAGGACAGGGGTCTTCAAACTATGGCTCTCCAGATGTTCATAGACTAAAATTCCCATGAGCCCTACCACTTGGCCATGCTGGCAGGAGCTGATGGGAATTGTAGTCCATGAACATCTGGAGGGCCATAGTTTGAAGACCCCTGATATAGGAGAAGGTGGCCCTTAAAATTAACAAATTGAGTGCCAGTGTAGATGGAGCAAGATTGAAAGTCAGGATTCTTTCAACATTCCAGCTGAAGCGTTTGGGACCACCTGTAGCTTTTGGACAGTATTCAAGGGCAGTCCCACAAACAGCACAGTGCAGTAATCTAACCCAATGTTACCAGGGCATGCACCAAACTGGCAAGCTCTTTCCTGTCCAAGAAGGGCTGCCGCCCACGCTACTGAAAGGACTCACACACTTTTTTTTTCTTTTGCTCAGATACTTCAACAGTATTTCACAGCGGACAAACAAGCAGTTGTCAAAGGACCAATTAAACACTGTCAAATTTATAGCCTGAACAGAGCATTCTTTATTCCAACCCCAGCAAGCGCCTCAGTGTCTAAATCACTCCTGATCTCTCAAAGATGCAGCTAGGCCCTTGAAACCAGCTCTACCTCTTGCACGTCTCACAAATCAAGGCACAGATATCAATTTGTCCAATAGCTGAACTGCTACCCTTTGGTTTCTCAAGTTCTGCAATTAATTAAGAACATTAGAACCTGGAAAGGACAAATTTGCTGGGTGCTACACTCTTGGAAAACAGTGCTGCTGCTTTTGAAGCAATCAAGCAAGAACCAAGTGTGAAGGTGCTGGCCCCAACCTGAAAAGGTACGTGCATATTGTCACAAATTTCCTTTCAAAGTGAGGGAACGTGAGTGCCAGCTACCCGATCTAGAATACTCTGAAGCAGAGGTGGGATCCAGCAGGTTCTCACAGGTTCCTGAGAGTAGGTTACTAATTATTTGTGTGTGCCGAGAGGGGGTTACTAATGGGTGATTTTGCCACGTGATTTTTGCCTTCGTTACGCCCCTCCTCTCAGCAGTAGCGCGCAGAACTGGAAGCAATCTACCAGGAGGTGCACCGGCGTGCGTGGCAGCCTGCACCTGCGTTTCCTGCCCAAGGACTGGCGCAGCGGCTGCGTCCTTGCCACAGACCCACCCCCAGAATGCCCGGCCACGCCCCCGTCGTGCCTCACCATGCCCCATTGGCGCTACGCCACTGTTTGAATCCCACCACCATGGGAACCTGTTACTAAAATTTTTGGATCCCACCACTGCTCTGAAGCTCTTTCATACAAAATCCACCTGCACGGTGGCCTACGAAAATAACCAGCAGAGGTGTGAGTAGGGAACGGGCAGCGGAGCAGCCAAACGAAAGTCAGAGGCTGAGGATAGCAAAGCACTTGATGAAGAGGGTCTTTGGGGGTAGCAGAGGAGAGGAGCATCTGAGGAAGGGATTCTCTAGGAAGAACTGTAAGAGGGGTGGCAGGTTGTCAACAAGTAATATTTTGCTATTCGGTTTCGAAAGGTCTTAATATCGAAGGGGGGGGGGAGAAACCCCGGTTGTCTCTCATCCACCCTTAATTAGCATTCTAGGGGGGTATTGAAATATTCAGGCTTCAGTGCTTCACTAATAAAGATACTGCTCCCAGTGGCTTTTGTCCAGACTCTGTAAGCCAGCCCACTGCATATTTCAGCTTTCAAAGCCAACAAAGCAGCCAGTGTTCTGGCAAACGGGCCGAGGGAAATGAAGTCTACCCACTGTATTGAAACCACCCCACTCGGCCCTTCAAACCATCTTGACTGTGAAGAAGCCCAGGACTGCACTGGGAGCCAAACCGTTTGGTTTTACAATGTACTCATTTTATAGCTCTTCGGCTATACGGCAAGAGCGGCCTCAGAGTTTCAGAGCTGAGAAAAAGCAGCACAGAATCAAAGCGAAGGGCTCGCTGCCAAACTCTCTGCAAGTCAAAATTAGCATGTGCTTTAGTGCAAAATTTCAAATCTAACAGTTCACTTTCACTTCACATCCAAGGATGTGCGCTCAGATATATCTGGTTCAAATATATAACCAAAAATATCTCAGTTGTGGTTTTTTTAGGTATCATTGGGTATCCCGGTGATATTTGGGATCCTGGAGTAACTTGGATACTTGGGTGCTGTGTGGTTTCCGGGCTGTATGGCCGTGTTCTAGCAGCATTCTCTCCTGACGTTTCGCCTGCATCTGTGGCTGGCATCTTCAGAGGATCTGATGTTGGGAAAGCAAGTGGAGTATATATCTGTTGGAGTGTCCAGGGTGGGTGGAGAAACCTTGTCTGTGAGTAACAAAGAAGGCAACCAGGTCAATAGTTGAGGGCATCTGAATAGAAGTATGAGTAACAATGAAGACTATAGCCTGGGCGTAACACTGGAGATAGCAAGGTCACTGGTGGGAGCATCTGAATAGAAGTATCCTGGCCTTTGTTTCTTTTGTCTATGGTCATCCTGTGTTTGTGTGGAGCTGGTTAGACACTGTCTTGACTCTAGTATTTTTCAACACTGGCAGCCAAGTTCTGTTCATTTTCATAGTTTCTTCCTTCCTGTTAAAATTGTCCATGTGCTTATGGATTTCCTGAACGTTTCTCTGTGTAGCGTCTGGACGAGTGGCTTTCAGAGTGGTCCAGAATTTCTGTTTTTCAAATAATATTCTATGTCCAGGTTGGTTTATCATGTGTTCTGCTATTGCTGATTTTTCTGGCTGAAATAGTTTGCAGTGCCTGTCGTGTTTTTTGATACGTGTCTGTGTGCTGCGTTTGGTGGTTCCTATGTAGACTTGTCCACAGCTGCATGGTATGCGATAGACTTCTGCAGTAGCTAAAGGATCCCTCTTATCCTTTGCTGAACGTAGCATCTGTTGAATTTTCTTAGTGGGTCTGTAGATTGTTTGTAGGTTGTGCTTCTTCATCAGTTTTCCTATGCGATCAGTGGTTCCCTTGATGTATGGTAAGAACACTTTCCCTCTAGATGGCTCTTTATCTTTGTTCATGTGGCTTGTTCTTGGTCTTGCCACCCTTCTGATTTCTGTATTAGAGTAACCATTAGCCTGTAAAGCCCTGTTTAGGTGATTCAATTCATCTTGTAGGAGGTGAGGTTCACAGATTCTGTTTGCGCGATGTACCAAAGTTTTTATGGTGCTCCTTTTTTGCCCTGGATGGTGATTGGAGTTTTTGTGTAGATATCTGTCTGTGTGCGTAGGTTTTCTGTATACTGTGTGTCCCAATTGCTGGTTTGTTTTGCGGATGACTAAAACATCTAAAAATGGCAGTTTTCCTTCATTTTCTTTCTCCATAGTAAATTGGATGTTTGGGTGGATCTTGTTAATATGGTCCAGGAACTTGTTTAGTTCTTCTTCTCCGTGGCTCCAAATGGTGAATGTGTCATCCACATAACGGAACCATATGGTGGGCTTTTTTGGTGCTGTTTTCAGGGCTTGTTTCTCAAAACCACACAGCACCCAAGTGATTCCGGCCGTGAAAGCCTTCGACAATAACTTGGATACTGATTCCTGAAAAATTCCAGAAATTCAGGAATACCCAAAAATATTCAGGGCTGGTATTTCAAGGATCCCAGGCGTGTTTCTCTTCAGTTTTACAAGTTTACTCAGCAGCAGAAGGGAGGGGAGAGGGTGCCAGCAGCTCTCTCAGGCTTGGGGATTATATGTTAGGGGAAGTACTTCGGTTCAACAAACAAACAAACAAACACGGAGCCAGAAATGTTGTCGTGACTCTTGTAAAGGAACAAAACCTGCTAATATTTTAGGAAAATGGATCAGCATTTCAAGTTTTTAAGAAGCACACCTGGAATGAAGATCATACATGCTATGTTGCTATTATGTTCCATCTTTACCGGTGTGGGAGAAAACAGTTCCTCTATCAGAGACTTGCAAAGTCTGTATGGACATGAAATGCTAAAGACAGCGTTCACCCTGAAGACAAGATTACCCTGAACATAAGGCTATTTCCGCAATCAAATGCTGTTTCCCCACAAAAGACTACCCTGAATATAAGGCTATTTCCCCACAAATATTTTTTTAATTAATGTATATAACTGTAACTTGTATGTGAATTTACAGGTTTTCTTGTAAACTCTTCTTCTTCTTCTTTTTCTTAACAAAATGGGTAGAAAAGGCCTAGCCTTCCTTTCAGTAAAATATGGTATCACTCTGAGTATCAAGTTTTACTTTGAAGCTACCACGCCTATGTTCTCAGTCTCAGAAGAAACTGTATTGACAGCCACCTTTAGAGAAAGACAGAAGGGTCTAGTGGGGGTAGGGTCTCAGTTTTTCCAAGGGACTGGACTTCCTCACAAGTCGCAGTCGGACTTGGAGACTGCCAGTGTTACAATATTTGCGATAAATACCTTCAGATGTTCAGTTATATCAGTACAGTACTATCACCGTGTTATCACAAAGGCCAAAACAATTCATCATCTGCTGCTGTATTCTTCAACCTCCACCCATCAATTCTGCTGTCACCTACTTTCAAATGAAAAAGAAGTCTTGAAACCATTTTTGCTCTACTATGTTAACGCTCACTATGCTTAAACAGGATGTAAAATAAACATGAGAGCCAGTGTGGTGTAGTGGCTAAGGTGTTGGACTAGGCTGGGAGACCCAGGTTCGAATTCCCACTCGCACCATGGAAAGTTGCTAGGTCTCTATGCGCCGGTCATGCTTTCAGCCCCGACCCTTGAAGACCTTCAAGGAACATCAGGGCCGTGAGGAGGAGACAGGCAAGTGGCAAACCACCTCCTAACTTACCTTGCCTTGAAAACCTTGACCAATAAATATTAACGTGACCAATAAATATTTACTACATGCTCAAGAGTGTTCCTAAGTTATAGTGGCACTTCCTCTAGTGGAGTGCTTGAGATCAGTATCTTAATTTTACCACCCAGCAAACATTCAAGATAAGAAATCAGTGTGGGGGAAGGTTGAATCTGGAATTTTATTCTAATAATGGGGGATGGAAAAGACACAGAACCAAAGAAGACCAAGGAAACACCCTCTACGGCACCCCCGCTTGGTTTCTGGACAGCGGTATGATTCATCTTGTAATTGCAGTGGCGTGAGTGAAAGATAGGCTGTTAGGAGGTTAAAGGCAGCTCGTATCTACAATGTGGAGGAACCAGGTTTGATTCCCAGCTCTGCCGCCTGAGCTGTGGAGGCTTATCTGGGGAATTCAGATTAGCCTGTACACTCCCACACACACGCCAGCTGGGTGACCTTGGGCTAGTCACAGCTTCTCGGAGCTCTCTCAAGCCTCCACCTACCTGGCCAGGTGTGTTTTGTTGTGGCCAGGGGAAGGGCAAGGAGATTGTAAGCCCCTTTGAGTCTCCTGCAGGAGAGAAAGAGGGGATATAAATCCAAACTCTTCTTCTTCTTCTTCTGTACGGCACCCCCGCTTGGTTTCTGGACAGCGGTATGATTCATCTTGCAATTTGGCTGTTAAAAATAAAGAACTTCCCTCCCTTCAAAAATTTAATCAAGTTTCTGTTCTGTCTTCCCTGACTCAAAACGAAAGGGAAATTTTGCACATACGACATTATACCATGGATGCCAGTAGTCTTATTTAACTAAATTACGACAAAGCTACACTAGTTTTTATGGCTGCTGCTCCCATCTCATAAAAGGAACACATTGGAGTTTATGGTTTTGTTCCAATGCTGCTCCTGGCCCAATGCGGTGAGTGGGTGGGAACAGGCAAAAAGACTGTGGGAAATTATTCCGGATGCTTCCTTATGGAAGTCTCTCTGTGTCTTTGCTTCCAAACTGGAGTGCTTTGTTTTTAGCCTAACGGCGCATTATAACTCTTTCCAGATTTTCATTGCGCTCAGTATGCTCTTTCCCCAATTTTGCTTCATTCACATCTTTTAGGGAAGATGTGTCCGAGAAAGTTATGCCATCAGGAATGGTGGCAGCCATTTTTGTTGCAGGGATATAAAGGGAAAGGCACGTGCAGTTTTTGTTCAGATTGCTTGAAAAAAATGAGGGGGAGTTCCAAGACAACTAAAACATTGAAGGAATTCATTGCTTACTGCCCTGAGCCCTTTGGGGATAGGGCGGTATACTAAATTTAAATAACAATAACAATAACAATAACAATAACAATAACAATAATAATAATAATAATAAATGACCATTTCAAATGCCACAACACAGTCCCATATAGCAGATAAAGGACACTGAAGTGCACAGTGGCACTTCAGGTATTTCAACATTGTATTGTCAAGGGTTTCACAGCCAGAATCACTAGGGCCATGGTGGCGAACCTTTGGCACTCCAAACGTTATGGACTACAGGGATTTGCAGGGACTGATGGGAATTGTAGTCCATAACATCTGGAGTACCAAAGGTTCGCCATCACTGCACTAGGGTGTTGTGGGTTTTCCGTGTTGTATAGCTGTGTTCCAGTAGCATTTTCTCCTGATGCTTTACCTGCATTTATGGCTAGCATCTCCACTTGCTTTACTACCACTTGCTTTACTACCATCAAATCCTCTGAAGATGCCAGACGGAGATGCAGGCGAAACGTCAGGAGAAAATGCTACTGGAACATGGCCATACAACCTGGAAAACCCACAACACCCTATTTCAACACTGCTACAGCACAACCAAGAAGGGGAAAAGCAGTGAGTTGCCACAGCAGGCATGACAAGCACACCCCTGACAGCCAGTTTGGAGTCGCTATGGAGCACATATGGAAGGCAGAAGTACACACAAAACTGCCAAAATGTAGATGACAGTCTGCTCTAGCTGGGAACTTTGGCAAAGAAGAAGCAAGCTATTGAGACCACCTAGCAGCAAAACTTTGATATCTGAACTAATTTCCTCTTTTCTAGGTGCAGGCCTTTGAAACCCGGAAAACTGGCTGGGAGGTTGGTATTAAGAGGGACTGCATCCACTTGCTTGACATGGGGGGACACTGGCTTTTTTTCAGAGAAGGTTAACAGCGAGGTCCTCACGAATCCTGCCTTGTCCTTTGAAAAGCAGCTCGGCACAGTGGTCAGGATGCCTTCTGTCAGCTCCACCGGATTCACCAGCTCTCATTACTTGGACTCAGTGGTGGGATCCAAACATTTTAGTAACAGGTTCCCATGGTGGTGGGATTCAAACAGTGGCGTAGTGCCAATGGGGCTGGGCGTGGCACGACGGGGGCGTGGCCGGGCATTCTGGGGGCGGGGCATTAATAATTTCTCTGTTACTGTAAAAAAACTCTTACTGTAAAAAAAAAAGTTCCTAATTTCCAGCTGGTATCTTTCTGTCCATAATTTAAACTCGTTATAGCAAGTCCTATGTCTGCTGCCAACAGAAACAACGACTTCTCCTCTAATTGACTGCCTGTCAAATACTTAATACTTTCAAATACTTAATTGTGTTTCTAGAAATCAAAAGAAGGAGACTTTGCTTAAACAAGGAACTTTACCATATTTCTAAAACATGTTTTTCAAACAGCCCAACAGGGAGAATGATCCCGTTTTCTACCTTCGCTAACCAGCCACATAGGCAACAACAGGACTTTATGATTTTTGGACCTAATGGAATGTCTAACGGAAAAGCAGACCCAATTAGTAACCCCCTCTCGGCACACACAGATAATCAGTAACCCACTCTCGGGAACTGGTGAGAACCTGCTGGATCCCACCTCTGGATGGACTCCGCTGATCTGACCACGCTTATCCAAGCTTCTGTAACCGCATGGTTGAGTGATGGAACTGCGCTCTACGTGGGACTTCCCTGGAAGACAACTCAGCAAGCACAACTGATCCAGAATGTGGCAGATTGACTATGGTCAGGGGCTAGCCACCAGGAGCATATGTAGACCATTCCGAAAAAAGCAACATTGGCTGTCAGCCTGTTACTGAGTTGAATTTGGGGAGCTGGTTATGACCTTTAAAGTACTTCATGACCGGGGAACCACATAGTAGAACCGTGGTGGCGAACCTTTGGCACTCCAGATGTTATGGACTACAATTCCCATCAGCCCCTTCCAGCATGGCCAATTGGCCATGCTGGCAGGAGCTGATGGGAAATTGTAGTCCATAACATCTGGAGTGCCAAAGGTTCGCCACCACTGTACTAGAAGGGCCGTTTCCTTTCATTTGGCTCTGTGTGCCAACTATGGTCATCAGGCAGCTATCCGCTGGCTATCCCACTATTTAGGAATCAACTGGAGTCTGGGTCTTTCCCATCATTGCTCTGGCTTTGTGGAACGGGCTCCCTCCTAAAAGATCTCCCAGAGATGCTGCCTGTTTGCCAGGGCTTTAGTGTAAGCTTGAATGGCTGGCATCTTTTAAGGGGCGGTTTGGGGCTTGCTATTTTATCTGTGGTTTGCACTAGGGATGTTTCAACTATTATTGTAAGCTGCCTTGAACCGTGAGGAAAGGTGGAATATGAATGTTTTAATATATAGATCAAATAAATGAAAAAAAATCCCTTGGAGAGCACCCCCTCACATATGTCTCATTACAATTCCAGAGATCACTTCGGAGTGTCGTTACATCAGTATATTGGATTGTATCCTCCCTCAGTGTGGTGCGGTTGTTAAGAGCAGCCGACTCTTATCTGGTGAACTGGATTTGTTTCCCTGCTCCTCCACGTGAAGCCTGCCAGATCACCTTGGGCCAGTCACAGTTCTCTCCAAACTCTCCCAGCCCCACCGATCTCACAAGATGTCTGTTGTGGGGAGGGGAAGAGAAGAAGTTTTTGGGAGCCCCTCTGAGACTTCTTAAGAGGTGAGAAAAGCAGGGTATAAATCCAAACTCCTCCTCTTCTTCAGGTAGGGAAAATGAGGTACTGTGAGGAAGAGAGAAACATTTCTCTCTGTCAACATTTTCCATCCCATGCATAATTTTATAGACTTCAATCATATCCCCCCTCAGACGTCTCCTCTCCAAACTAAAGAGTCCCAAATCTAATTCTTCTTCCCTCAAAAGATTTCTTAGGGGTTATCCCGCTCACTCCTATGTTCTCTCCCCTCCCCCCCCCCATCGAGGACACCCCAGAGTCTAGAACTGAGCATATTCTTGATGGCTTCAGAATGACGCCAGGACAGTATGTTATTTTCATAACAAGTCATGCCATACAATGAAGTTTTGTGATGCTCTGCAGTTTCCTGGGCTTCTGTCACCCCTGCTTTCGAGATGCAGGCAGGTACCTAATATACACTAAACAATTTTTTTTGTGTTATCCATAATATTAAGGGAAGGGGTAGCGTTTTTAAATCAGGAATCTGACAAGATCACTGCCAAGCTTACTTACAGCAGCTCATTTCCTGCTTCTTGACAGAAATAGGTCAGCCAAGAGTGATCCGTTTTTTATCTTGAAAGCTGAAATAGATTTATTATAACGAAGCTCCAGTCGCAGATTCTGATAGCAGCTGACGTTGGCGGCCGGGTATGAAGCAGTTGAGCAGTTCTCCAGCACAGGGTATTAGTGCCCCCACACTGATATGGATTCCACTAATGCCACATGGAGGGGCATCTACGGCAGTGCAGGGATCATGCCGCATCCTGATCATTCCCCCCCCCCCCCCACAAGACTGCACTGTAGGGCAAAGGGAGATTTTTTTAATTAGGGAAATGGGGGCGTTAAAAAGAGAGACACCTCCCTGATGTTGCAGGCCGAAGAAGAAGAAGAAGAAGAAGAAGAAGAAGAAGAAGAAGAAGAAGAAGAAGAAGAAGAAGAAGAAGAAGAAGAAGAAGAAGAAGAAGAAGAAGAAGAAGAAGAAGAAGAAGAAGAAGAAGAAGAAGAAGAAGAAGAAGAAGAAGAAGAAGAAGAAGAAGAAGAAGAAGAAGAAGAAGAAGAAGAAGAAGAAGAAGAAGAAGAAGAAGAAGAAGAAGAAGAAGAAGAAGAAGAAGAAGAAGAAGAAGAAGAAGAAGAAGAAGAAGAAGAAGAAGAAGAAGAGAGGAGGAGGAGGAGGAGGAAGAGGAGGAGGAGGAGGAGGAGGAGTTTGGATTTATATCCCCCCTTTCTCTCCTGCAGGAGACTCAAAGGGGCTTACAATCTCCTATCCCTCCCCCCCCCCCACAACAAACACCCTGTGAGGTAGGTGGGGCTGAGAGATCACCGAGAAGCTGTGACTAGCCCAAGGTCACCCAGCTGGCGTGTGTGGGAGTGCACAGGCTAATCTGAATTCCCCAGATAAGCCTCCACAGCTCAGGCGGCAGAGCGGAGAATCAAACCCGGTTCCTCCAGATTAGATACACGCGCTCTTAACCTCCTACGCCACTGCTCCTCCTCCTAAGAAGCTTCTTAAGGAAAATTATACATCAGGAATTCCAATTATAGAGTTCCAGTGTCATGCGTAGATAAGAACCAGACCATACGGTTGTAACTTCATTAGCTTGTCGGCATCCTTTTTGCTGGATAAGTGGAATTAAACTTGATATACCCTGATTTGTAGACCTAAGAACTGTGACTAGCCCAAGGCCACCCAGCAGGAATGTAGGAGTGCGGAAACAAATCCAGTTCGCCAGATAAGACTCCACAGCTCAAGTGGCAGAGTGGGGAATCAAACCCAGTTCTCCAGATTAGAGTGCACCTGCTCTTAACCGCTACACCAAGCATTCAGAGTGATAACAAGCAAGCACTCCTGACACACACAACCTTTTCTTCACGCACTATTTCTCCACTGGTACCCCGGAATCTAATAATAATAATAATAATCACACCACAACAGCCATTACAACAATCTATAAAAGTTGACGTCACCAAAATTTGATGGGATGCCGACAGCACACAGAGGTTTGATGAAGAAAAGAAAAAGAGTTCCTTTACCCAGTGAGACCGCTGAACCACAGGATTCCACGAATCCTCAAGAACGCACTTCCAACAAGCATGGTTTTAAATCACTGTAACTCAATATCCCACACTTCTCACTATCTATTTACCTTCTTCTTCCGAGCAGGTTGGAGCCAGCTGGAGTGAGAAGGACTCTAGCTGAATATGCAAGGAAGGTACAAGCCTGGGAGATGCAGCTGTTCAACTAGAGAACACCCCTTTTGCCCAGAGGTTTCATGGGGAAATCTTTCTTTTCCCAATGCTTTAAGAAGCCAGCAGGATCTTTAGTAGTACGAGCGGCCATCAGATCAAGCCCTTGAGTGCCTTTTCAGATCTACCACCCTGGATTTCAAGCAACATGCTTCACACTGCAACAGACAACTACACCCAAATTACGAGCCTGGAAACAGAGTCTCCAAAATTACAGCAGGCAATCAGAGAGGACACCAAAGCTACGGCCCACCCTTGATTTCACATTCACAAATTTCCATCAAGCTGATAGCTACTTGCTCTTCCTTGTACAAGAGAAGCGCACGGTGCTTGCGTCACAGCAGATTGATCAGTCAAGACAGAGGAAGACGGGTTAAAACAGGGGTGTCCAACTCTGATGCCCCAGATGTTCATGGACTACGATTCCCATCAGTTCCGGCCAGCATGGCCAATCCATGAACATCTGGGCATCAGAGTTGGACACCCCTGGATTAAAACATCTCTGTTTGCTTCCAATACGTGGTCGCGTTAACTGATGAGCGCCAGAAGTTGGTTCCTTGTCACACTGAGAGGCGGAGCTATCCACCTAAGTGGCAGGTACTTACTGAAGGTTTTGCAGATGTCAGAAACGGCCTTGAAGACTCTGTCCGAGAAGTTCACTTTCACCTTCACGTACTTCATGTTCGGGAGCTGGAGTCGCAGCAGTTTGTGCTGGGGAGTAAACTGTAGCTTGGCATCGGCCTGTATCCCATACTTGTCCAAGGTCCAGTGAGTTTTAAGGAGCCAGGTTTTCTTCTTTTCCCACCACAGGGCATGGTCAGACCAGTCTTTTTTGACATCTAAGTGACAAAGACATGAAATCATGGATTAAATTACAAATCTAGTCACTGGAGGGGGCGGGGGGGAGTCAGGGAAACCATGAAGAATCCAGGCACACATAACAGAAATATCTTTAGCTAGAAATACGGTCACAATTAATTAAACCATTAATTAATCAATTAATCGCTTAATTAAGCAAGCAAGCAAACCATGGATGCATCCAATCCTCTTTTAATGCCAATGAAATGACTGGTCATCCCTACAGAAAGTTGTCAGTGGATTGATTAATTGATTGATTGCATTTTTACCCCACCCTCCCCCAACGGGCTCAGGGCAGCACCCACGACACTAAAAATCAGAGACTACAGTCACTCAAGCTGCATTTTGTTTGTATTACTCGCATTGCTTTGCGTAGCAACCACAAAACACTAAACTCCCCAACATCATTATCAGCAGAGATACAGCCACATAAGCAGAGGTGTACCAGGGGTAAATGGCACCTGGAGACAAATTATCTCCAGGATACCCCCCAGGCTCTGCCCCGCCCCCCACACCGCAGGCTCTGGCCCCTCACCCTGGCTCCGCTCCCCACTGCCCTTGACCCCGCCCATGTCACCATGGACATGGGCAAGGTCTAGGGAGCCTACCTACTCCTCCAGACTCTCCCAGCCGGCAGCCTAGTTTCTTCTGACCTCCCCTCTGGGCAGGCCAAAAGAGACTGCAGTTCCGGCCTCAGAGACCTTCTTTTATAAGCACTGAGGCCGGGGTGGGGCTTGGGGAGCAGGAAGGAGTGGGACTGGTGAGTCCGGGGGTCAAGGCACGTGAAAACGACAAGACAGCAGGACTTCCTGGTCACATGGGAGGCCGATTTTGCGCCCCCCACGTGACCAGAAGAGTGGCGCCCGGGGACAAGGGGTACCCCTTGTCCCTAGGCAGATACGCCACTGCAGATAAGCAGAACCAACCCAGTGATAAAGCACACTGAGGCATACATTCATAGAGCTGGAAGGCACCCCCAGGGTCATCTAGTCCAACCCCCAGAACAATGCAGGAAATTCACAACCTCCTCCCCCCCTCCCCACCCCAGTGATCCCTGTTCTGTGACCAGAGGAAGGCAAAAAATCTCTAGGATCCCTGGCCAATCTAGCCCAGAGGACAATTCTTTCCTGACCCCAAAGTGATGATCGGCATTAACCTGGGAATGTAAGAAAGGGCCACGAGAACCAAGCACTGACGCACCCCTTCCTGCCCTCCTTCTCAGGATCCCACTCGTTTTCCAAAAGCTTTCCACGTGTATGTATACGAACGTGTCTTAACATGATAGCTCCTCTACTGCAACATGCGAGAAGACCTAGCTTCAACTGATGGGATCAAACCCTCTGTTTGCAATATTCATTTCCCCCCACCCAAACACATCAACAGAGGGGGGAAACCCACCAATCAATAAATCACTCTTTGAATTCTAGGCACTGTGGCCGAAAACAGTCATTATAGCTTTCAATTCACACTAAAAATAATTCTTCACAGATTAAATTTTGGACATAACATGGACGTGCAAGATTCTTGGGGCAAGATCTGCCCTTTTACTAGGCCCAAAGGCCATACTGAAGGGTCCTTTGTACAACACCCAAATAGATCAGGAAAACAGGACAAATCACCTTGTCAACGTAAGAGGCAAATATTCACAGAGGTAATGAGCCTGGAATTTGCTTTTTTACAGTCCTTGTAAGTCTTGATTAATCAGTCTTTGTGCCCTTTCTATATAAAGTCTGTTTCATATAGGAAAGACTGTTCAGCCTTGTCAACCGCATCCTCTCTGTGCAACTCACAGGAAAAAAAATGGAAAAGAGTTACCGGAACAGAAAGCGACTATCAGTGCATGAGAAATCTCCAGCTAGCATACTCTGTACTAGGCCAACTGCCCTTCTAACATGATTTCTGTTTGCAGCAAGTGGTCAACGCTAGATGTTATCCTGTTTGCAGCAAGTGGTCAACGCTAGATGTTAAAAACTAAAAGGAGAGTGTTGATATAATTGTCACCCTTTGTGCCAAATAAAGGCTTGTTAATTAATTAATAATTATCACCCACACCCCTCACTCAGCTAAGGGCCCTCTGGGCAGGAAGTTACATTCCACGAAGAACTTGGTCAATGGCAAACCCTTCTTCTCTTCAACTTTTACAATACTCCAGGGCACAGAATTCCACAGATTCACCGTGTGCTCGCTGAAGCCCCTCCTTTTGCTTTAAATACTGTTATATGTCAGACACGCTTAGTTTGCTGAATGCTTAAATACTTATTATGCTGTCTCAGAAAAAGATGTTAGTAAGGTGCACCGGAAGACAAAGTTGTATGCTTCCGCCTTAGAATATAGTCCCAAATGAATATGAGAATTGGGGTGCTGTGTGGTTTCCGGGCTGTACGGCCGTGTTCTAGCAGCATTCTCTCCTGACGTTTCGCCTGCATCTGTGGCTGGCATCTTCAGAGGATCTGATGGTAGGAATGGAAAGCAAGTGGAGTATATATACAGTGAGGTCAAAAGGTGAGGCACTCTGAATAGAGTAGTGTATATACACAGTAGCCGGGGGTGGGGGAAGGTGGTGGTGGGGAATGGGGAGGCTGTTGCTGGGTCTGCTGGGGGAGGGTAGCTTGTCACTGTCCTGCTGGGCTGGGGCTTGGAGACTGCAGTGGTGAACCGCCCCACCCCCCGCCTTGGTATTTGGGCAGCGTGGTGATTGGGGCGGTGGGAGGGTGGGGGAGAATGGGGAGTCTGTTCTAGGACCCAACAGGAGCATTCTAGCTAAAACAAAGATCCAGGAAGTGGCGGCAGATGAATTCAGACGTTTACTTGGATCTTTTGGTGGGACAGAGTACAGTCACATTTTCTCAGTCTAACCCAACTCACAGGACCATTGTGGAGATGATTATATTGCAAGCCGCCTCATGTTCCTCAAGGGAGAAAGGCAGCTAATAAATGCTTTAAACAAGTAATTACATAAAGATAAAAGAGGAAGAACCTTTTTTTACGGAAGTAGGAGATAAACATGCAGTATCTACACATAAAGTCCAACTTGCCGTCTGGGCTAATATCTGTCAAGAAACTTATCTCTAGGTCTGTTCTGCAGCTGTCATAGAAATCAAAGACTGTAGCATGGCACGAATTCAGCCCGTGGGCCAGGAAAGCATTATTATCAAGCAAAAGCTCACATTTCTCCTCAGAACCCATTATCAACGGGCAAAGTTTGTGCAGATCTGTTCACATGACAGATGTTATCGATATCGTATTTGGCACTGCATATATATCAACCCCGTGGATCTGCATCAGCTGCACAAAAAGGAAACAGTCAAGCCAGACAGATGTCTAAGTGGGTTTTTTTAACCACATCAAAAACTATTATCTTACCCATCAGGCTCCTATTTCCTGTTTTAAGGTTCACTTACTATTGTATAAAATGCGCAGAATTGTTTCTAGAACTACAGTTAATAGAAACAGACTGAAAAAAAGGTAGAATTTGAGGTGTGAATAAAACCTAAGTAAGACAGTTTCAGTTTCTAGCAGGACAGTTTCAAAGCAGGTAGATTTGGAGTACCAAATCATAACAGTGATTGAGACAGGCAAGCATAAACATCTTTTGTGCAACAACAGTTTGTACCATCAGAAGTACATAGACTTGCACAGAAAAGCAGATAAGAAGGGGGTTCAATTTCTTGAACTTCCAGCATTTTTTAAACAGCATTTCAATTTAAGTTCATCATATGGTAGTAACAAAAAATTCAACCGCACAACGTTAAAACATAGTGCTATAAAGTATGGGTGTGAAAGCTGGACAATGAAGAAAGCGAACAAGAAGAAAAGATTCATTTGAAAGGTGGTGGTGAAGGATGGTTTTGTGGAGATAACCGCAGTGTAACCCATAAATAGAATAAACCAAGATGGAAAGGACTGAAATAGGATAGATCAGTAGTAACATGGGCGAGGCCAGAGGGAAACCGTAGTTGCCTCTACCATACGCCTGGTGGAACAGCATTCACTTGACAGAGCTTTCCACCAGATTACTCCCAGGGTCAAAAAAGCCCTGGCTTGGGTTGAGGCCAGCCAGATCTCGGCTATATTAAAGTCTTACCAGTCTGTTGCAACAAAAACAAACAGCAATATAGTCAGTGGTGGGATCCAAAAATTTTAGTAACAGGTTCCCATGGTGGTGGGATTCAAACTGTGGCATAGCGACAATGGGGCGGGGCACAATGGGGGCATGGTCGGGCATTCCTGGGCGGGGCTGTGGCAAGGACGCAGCTACTGCGCCAGTCCTTGGGTGGGAAACGAATGCACGCAGGCGCAGGCTGCCACGCACGCCGGTGCACCTCCTGCTAGACTGCTTCAAGTTCTGTGCGCTACTGCTGAGAGGAGGGGCGTAACTAAGGCAAAAATCACGTGGCAAAATCACCCATTAGTCACCCCCTCTCGGCACACACAAATAATTTGTAACCTACTCTCGGGAACCTGTAAGAACCTGCTGGATCCCACCTCTGAACATAGTGACATCATAAAAGCTTAATATGTAATTGGGAACAATCCTGAGAGGAGTGTTTTGTGGTTTCTGGGATGTATGGCCGTGTTCCAGTCGCATTTTCTCCTGACGTTTCACCTGCATCCATGGCTGGCATCTTCAGAGGAGACTTCATAGGAAGTCAGGAGAAAATGCTATTAAAACACAGCTATATAGCCTGGAAACCCCACAACACTCCAGTAATTCCGGCCGTGGAAGCCTTCGACAATCCTGAGAGGGCCTGCTCTGAAAGGTACTCAAGTCTATTCAGTGGGCTTTTTAAAAAAGGATTGTGGCGTATGTCTCATAATTCAGTTCATGCTGGAGCAGATTTGTTTCTTTCTAGTACAAAGCAACTCCAAACCTTACTTTAGTTTATTTGACTAACAACTGCAGCACAAAGAAGCACTTTCCTTTGGAATAGGTGGAATTATAGGGTGAGAGGGGAAAGTACTCTTTGTCCGACTTGCCAGGCATTGGAAATGGCTTTAGAGAGCCAGCGTGGTATAGTGGTTAAGAGCAGGTGCACTCTAATCTGGAGGAACCGGGTTTGATTCCCTGCTCTGCCACTTGAGCTGTGGAGGCTTATTTAGTGAACCAGATTAGCCTGTGCACTCCAACACATGCCAGCTGGGTGACCTTGGGCTAGTCACAGTTCTTCTGAGCTCTCTCAGCCCCACCTCCCTCACAAGGTATCTGTTGTGGGAAGAGGAAGGGAAAGGAGTTTGTAAGCCCCTATAAGGAGAGAAAGGTGGGGTATAAATCCAAACTCTTCTCCTCCTCCTTTAGCTGCCACAGCAAAAACTCTATACCACAGCAACTAATGTAAGATCATAAAGATTGTGCTGGCAAGCAAGAAACATCCAAACAACTGTTTTAAAAATCTACTTCATGCTCTCTAAATTTCTGAGGCAGAAAATTCCTACCACAGGAGAGAGAAAAAGGGCTGAGGTTGAACTTACGACAGTCATCCTTGTATTAGCATCACTTACTCAAAAAAAGAAGAAGAAGAAGGATTAAACTTGGATTCTTCTCTGTCAAAAGTAAACTCTGCTGGCCAGAAGGCAGGAGCGGCAGCCATGATTCTCAATAGCATTACACCATCAAATTAAACAAAACCAAATATAGAAAAAGCATGCAGCTCGCAACGAGGCCTGGCTGCTCTCAAAGAATCTGTCAAATCATCACAATGAACTCTGGTCCAAATTGGCAGGACTCTGAAAAACGGAGGCGGGGGGGCTGGGGGGGGGGAGAGAAAGAATGGGCTTGGCACTGAAAGCAGAGGTATTTTGCATGACCAAACCTTCTGCTGCTTCAAGGTTTGGACAGCTGTGGCTGATTCTAGATCACAACAGTTCACTTGAGATACAGTCCTTCACAGGAGCTTGGGCTAATATAAACTCTTTCTTTAAAAAAAATACAGACTGGCAAAACAAAAATGGTGAAGTAAATTCAAACTGACCGGGTTGTTGAGGGTTTTCTGGGCTGATTGGCCGTGGTCTGGTAATTTCTGTTCCTAATGTTTTGCCCACAGATGGTAGCAAAAACTACCAGACCGTGGCCACTCAGCCTGGAAAACCCTCAACAGCCAACTGATTCTACTCATGAAAGTCCTTGACAAATTGGAACTGAACTCAACAATTTAAAAAAAATACTCAAGCAACCTCACAGATCATTTCCATATCCAGCCTTTCTAAACTTCCTATGATACTAGTTTCAGGGAATTTGGAACACAGCTACCTAGAGCAGGTTAAGAGACTGGGAGTATGGTCCATTGGATACTCACCATGAAGGGTCCTTCTCCCTTGAGAGCAGGAGGACATATTGAGTGGGTGATTCCCACCCCTTGGACAGGGAGGCAGGATCAACTTTTTCCGCGTGATGGCGAACCTTTTTACAGACCGAGTGCCAGGGGCGGAGCAAGGGGAAACTGCACCCGGGGCATGCCAGGTCCCTTTCCGCCCCCACCCTGCCCTGGAATGTCCCCAGAACGCCCCGAAACACTGCCGCCACACCCCTGGAACAGCCTTGCCATGCCCCCGCAGGGGCGCATGCCCAGTGCATCATGCACCCCTCACCCCCTTGGCGCTATGCCATTGTCAAGTGCCCAAACTGGGGCGACAGAACGCGTGCCCCAAAAAGGGCTCTGAGTGCCACCTCTGGCACGTGTGCCATAGGTTCGCCACCACTGCTCTAGAGGGAGCAGCAGTGGCGTAGGAGGTTAAGAGCTCGTGTATCTAATCTGGAGGAACCGGGTTTGATTCCCAGCTCTGCCGCCTGAGTTGTGGAGGCTTATCTGGGGAATTCAGAATAGCCTGGGCACTCCCACACACGCCAGTGTGTTCACATATGTATCTGTGTAACTTTAATTTCAGATATACCCATTAGAAGCCTCAAAGAACTGTTGGAAGTGGATTGAACACACTGGCATACTGAGGAAGATGAACGAAAAACGTTTTATACGCGCGAGATGTTTTTATGTAGAACCTACTGAATTGGACTATGGACTACATGGAACTGAAGCTTTGTCTCTGAACAAAGAATTGAATGGACTAAGTGATTATTCATGTTTAGTTACAAGAGTTGGAAGCCTTATGCTGTATCTTTAAGAACTTTGTTAGAGAAATAAGGAAATGTAAATACAAATAAGAAGTGTTAAGTTGTTTAATTATATGTAAGATCAATATATAAGACTGGACACAGCCAGAGTGCAACGTGTGTGATTTTGAGTTTATTTGGGTGAACAGTAGGTTCAACATAGCATTCTAACAATGGGTAGTCTTCACAAGGGCAAGGAGCTTATGCAGAAGAATGGCAGGCGGGTAAACATTAAATTTTATCTTGCCTTTTTACCTACCATGGTGGCGAACACTGCAATTAAAAACGCAAAGACACTGATAACTAATCAAGATGTAAACATCTCTCTTTCTATTTGCTCATTTGATTAATTTTTTTAAGTTCCTATTTTATTCACACTATTGCTGAACGGGTATAATTTAAGACTGGAGATTGCTGTTAGAATGGGCCTGTAACCACAAAGTTAAAATAATTAGCAAAACAATTAGCAAAAAACATAGTAAGAACTACACAACTGGAGTTCCCCAACGGGCATACATGCTTTTATTTACAGTTTCAGCAAATTAAGATGAATGGATGCAATTTAGTTTGCAAACAATTGCACTAGCTGAATAGGAAACGGAAGTAGATTAATTACAGAAGAAACAAGATGACATCAATTATATCAGCCTCACAGATAACGGGGGCAATCTGTCAAGTCGTTCCTCCATGTAGATCCCAAGAAATGAATACAAGCAGTAACCTCAAGGAGAAGGAAAAGAGATTCCACCTGAACCTCAAGAAAAACTTCCTGACAGTCAGGGCTGTTTGACAGTGGAATGCACGACCTCGGAGGTTTTCAAAGAGAGGCTGGACGGCCACTTGTCAGGAGTGCTTTGATTGTGTGTTCCTGCATGGCAGGGGGTTGGACTTGATGGAGTCTCTTCCAACTCTATGATTCTATGGGTGTACTGGAAGTCCAAGAGGGCACAAAACAGCGGTGGCACCAGGGCCAAATCAGGCTCTCTCCTGGCCCCTTTTAAAAAGGTTCACTGGCTTGCAAAGGGGGAGGTGGGGGGGGGGACCTCTTTCCCTCTCCTTCCCCCTGCAAAGACAGCAGAGTTGGCCTTCCCCTCTCTTCGTATCTCCAGCAAAAGTGCTGTTATACAGAGGCAGGCAAAGGCCAACTACATCTGAATGACATACGTTTCTCGGTTTTCAGTGCTTGTCTGTGAAACTACAGAAGACTCCTTGACCAACTAGGTTTGCAGAATTAGTATGGCCAAGGGTTGCATGTGGCTTCATTAGGCAGCCTGAAAGACATACGGAATCAAGGCAGCTAACTGTCAATTTGCCAAGCATGTGCTCAGGCGTGGGTGGTAGATCTCTCAGATGAGCCCACCTCTGGAGACATATGAAATAGATTAGATTCCAGAAATCTGGGAATTTTTTTCTAAAACCCTTAACTGGTACCCAGTTCAGATGTAACCTTTCCAGAATAGGAACGGCTTCTACATGGTCAAATCCCACACCGAACTAACAATATAACATCTAATCTACACGGCTACCCCCGCCCGGCCTTGGGTTCGGGCGCCACACATTTTTATAATCTTATTGTTATATATACTGTACTGACGAACCCAATCTCCTGAACAGCTCTGATGTGCTCTTTTGTGAAACTGTTGCAAATTTTCTACTGGAAATTAGTAATTTTAACTGTATTTCTTAACCTTGTTTTGTTTTAAAATTTTGTCCTGTTTTATATGCCAATAAAGGCTTGTGTTGTGTTGTATACTGTACTGATGCTGCTAGTTTTATGAATTGTGTAAATTGTTTTAACCTGCTCTAATCTATTTTAGTCTGTGTATTGTTGTTTTGGCCATTGTATGTAATACTGTGTTTGGCCTAGTGTACACCGCCCAGAGCCCTTCGGGGGTGGGCAGTTTATAAATTTGATATATACATAAATAAAATAAATAAATTTCAGAACCACACGGGACAGACAAGACACTGCGGATTCCCATTCAGCCTTCTCTCGCACACATTCCGAGGTATGTTGAACATGAACACTCAAGTAGTAAGGAAAAATACAGTTGGTGGTTATTACTGAGAGACCACCAAGGAAGTCGAGGGCTGCTATGCAGGGACAGCTAACGGCAAACCATCACTTGCCTTGAAAACCCTGCAGGGTTGTTGTAAATCAGCTGCAAGTTGGTGGCCCTTTCCACGACCACCAAATAGCTTCAGTGAATATACCGGGTGATATACCGCAGTGTAGTGTCCTTGAATCTCGCAGCAACATTCTTTTGTGCCCAGCGAAAAAAAGCCCCCCCCACTTATACGAGGTGAAAGTGAGCCGGGTAGCTGAGCGAGGTGGGGAGGAAAAAGGTGGGCGAGCTTGGTGAAAAGGCCTGCAGGAGCTGAGGGTGTTTTTCTGCACCTGCTCCCTGCTATGTGGGCATGAAGGCAGCTCCCAGGTAAGCCTTGGGCTGTTGCTTCGCTGCACTACAGGTGGCCAGTAGCTTTGTTCACAGTGAATATTCAGTGAATAGGTGCGAATATTAAATATTAAATTTGCTGTTCCGCTGGGGTAGGGAATTTTTGTTCCAGGGCAGGAAGCTCCATGGTGCTAGGGAGCCATACTCATTGGGAAATCGCGGGCACCATTCCAAGACCCATGGTGGCAGGAATCCCCCCCCACACACACACACACAGGGTGCCCTGGGGTGCAGCCACTGCCAGCACCTTTCTTGGCTCCCACCCAGTGTTTTATGGAAAGCAGGTGGGACTTACTACCAGCTCCAGCTGAGCTTGTAGACCTGCAAAAGAAGACTTGCTTTGGAGACAGTGGCTGCCATCACCAACGCATAAAGCATCTTCGCACTTCCAATAGTAATGATAGAAGCTATCCGTGTTGAAGGAGAACCTGTAGGGCAGTGATGGCGGAGAGACCTTTTTTTGAGACCAAGTGCCTAAATTGCAACCCAAACCCACTTATTTATCACAAAAGTTAGCCAACCCGGCAATTTAACCTAACGGTGCTGAGGGTTTTAATTTGTTAGAAAAAAAAAGCGTTTGGCTCTTCCTTTTTCCAGCCCCACAGCCCTTTCGAGCAGGGGCTTCAGCCTGCCCTAGCCTCCAGCAAGTCCATGCGCATCGCTCTGTGCCTCTCCATCATCTCTGCTTCCTCTGCCCCCGCCCCAGTCAGGAAAGCCACCGAGACACAGGCACCAGGCCAGCCAGCTTCGAGTCCCTCCACCGCTGCACCGAGGGTGTGCACACGTTGTGCCTCAGTGACTGGGTCCAGATCTAGATGTGTGGTAGTAGGGGATGTAAAACATTGTTATTGTTCCAGCCCCACATGATGAACTCTGGCCAATGCTTGTGCGTGCCCACAGAGAGGGGCTTTGAGGGGTGCCACCTCGCACAACTTTTTCCGATTACCATAGGTTCACCATCACTGCTGTAGGGACTTTTTAAAAGGGGGATCTTGTTGAGCATCTTCCCTATGAAACTCTGAAGAGAAACTGTCTGTGAGAGTTATATATACCACTTAAGAACTTTTAAAGTTATTGTTGATACCATACTGTTTTTCTTTGAAATAAATATTCAAAAACATTTTTATTGGTATCTATTTTTATTTTTGAAATTTACCAGTAGCTGCTGCATTTCCCACCCTAGACTTATACACGAGTCAATAAGTTTTCCCAGGTTTTTTGTGGTAAAATTAGGCGCCTCGACTTATATGCGGGTCGACTTATACATGAGTATATACGGTAGTTCAGATTTGGTAATATTGTTTGTCCACACGAATTTTGCATCAAAGAGTTACAATGAGCACCTTAGAAGCCACCGAGAGAGAAATATGTGTATTTTTTCCTGTCCTGTTTGCTAAAGAGAATGTAGTCTAAACATAGTTAAAACAGAACTGTCTTTTGATAGTGCTGAATGGTTAACTTTGCGCATCTGTTTCAGTCTCCTCACTTCCCCTCCCACCCCAATTCCTCCTAATAAAACAGAGGCACTCTTATTTGTACATATTTTGGAATAAAGTTCAGACAAAATGAAAAAAAACTTGTTCTGACTGTTGAAAACTGAACATTATAAGGGAGTTTCTTTGGCTGAAAGTTTAATAATTGCTACGATTCCCTCGCCTTTCCTTGCAACACGATCCAGAGTTTCCCAACCTAAAAATGTTGGCACCAGAGATTAACAAGTTCTGTGATTTGGGGTGGAAATGATCATCAGGCGTTTTGGAATCAGCCTATTTTAACATGAACAGATTTAAACTCTGATTCTGTAATATTTTTAGCTGCAAACTTCTATAATGTTACATAGCACCAGTGTAACAATGAATTACACAAAGTCTTCTGCCTCCAATAGCTCTGAGAAGAAATCCTACAATATACAGTACTGTGACATTAGAACATAAGAAACATAAGAACTTGCCTGCTGGATCAATTTTCGGAACCATCTAGTCCAGGACTCTGCTACTCGCACTGGCCCACCAGGTGCCTTTGGGAGCTCACGTGCAGGATGTGAAAGCAATGGCCTTCTGCTGCTGCTCCACTGACACCCACCTGGATCACCTTTCATTTTGCAATCCTAAGATCAAGGAGGTTCAAGGTTGACGTATCGACTTCTCCTCCATAAATCTGTCCAAGCCCCTTTTAAAGCTATCCAGGTTAGTGGCCATCACCACCTCCTGTGGCAGCATATTCCAAACTCCAATCACACGTTGCGTGAAGAGGTGTTTCCTTTTATTAGTCCTAATTCTTCCCCCCAGCATTTTCAATGAATGCCCCCTGGTTCTAGTATTGTGAGATTCCCTGCTTAGTTAAGGGGAACCCAAGTAAATCTGTTTTTCATTGTAAGCTGCTCCATTTTCACTTGAATGCTGGTCCCCAGAGCCACAGATTGGTGGATAGTGGTGCAGATAAGGACAGATGGATGCAGGAATAACTACTTTAGGTTCAGGAGAGCTTTCAAGTGCTCCCAGTGAACAAAGCCCATGAGATGCTGCTGCCCCATGAGATGCTTGTCCTCCCAAACAAAGCCACAGCAGAAAATATGCTTTTGAAACACTAGATTTCAGAGAATAAATGAACTAAACGCTACTACAACAGTCCTTTCTATCTCCTTTCAAATGTGACCACCTAGACTTCTCAGGAAGACACTGAACTCTCCAATATTCTTCATAGTGGAAATAACTATCTGAAAGAGCATCCAACACCCACATAGCAACTCACTGTAGCAAAAACAGAAGAGGTGTCTGGTTGTGGTGGGTTTTCCGGGCTGTGTGGCCGTGGTCTGGTGGATCTTGTCCCTAACGTTTCGCCTGCATCTGTGGCTGGCATCTTCAGAGGTGTATCACAGAGGGAAATCTGTTACACACTGTGTCCAGAGAGAAGGGAATGTTTGGGGTATATATTGTCCACGTCCCCAGGGTGGGGAACCAATCAGTAAGTGTTTGGGTGGAACTTGTTATGCACAGATGTGGTTGATAGCATTGTATTGTGGCTTCTGGCACTTTAAAGACTAATGGGTTATTATTCTAACAGAAGCTTTGGTGAACTGCAAACTACTTCATCCGAGGCATGTAGCGAGTTCTCACTAGATACATACAAAGTTAGGGAAGAAGGAACGTCGAAGGACAGTGAAATGCAGGAAACAGAGGGTGAGGTATTAACTATGCAGAATTCAAACATCAGCGAGTCTTCCTGGTTTTGATAAGCTAGTTAACTTCCAAACCCCTGTTAAGCCATCAGAACAGCATAAGACTCATCGGTTAATCCACATTCATTGGTTTCATGCTGGAGTTTTTCTTTCAATTTCTTTTTTTTCTGTAAAGCACGGAACTTGTAAATCAGTGATTTTGTGTCTTGGGAGAATGAAATGTTCCCCCATGGGTTTCTGAATACAGCCATTTTTAGTATTAAATTTGCACTCATTTATTCTTTGGTCCAGGAACTGGTTTATTTGTCTTTTATTATTTTTTTTTAAAAAAGAACTGCTGATGTAATCCCCAGATAGGAATGGAAAGAGCCAGGAAGGGATGGAGCCTCCAGAGGAAGAAAGTTGAAGGATATCTGTAAAGCAGAAGGGGAAAGAAAGGCTACCCGGCTGGGACCTTGAAATTTAATTATAGGCTCTTAATTATAGGAGCAGCAGTGGCGTAGGAGGTTAAGAGCTCGTGTATCTAATCTGGAGGAACCGGGTTTGATTCCCAGCTCTGCCGCCTGAGCTGTGGAGGCTTATCTGGGGAATTCAGATTAGCCTGTACACTCCCACACACGCCAGCTGGGTGACCTTGGGCTAGTCACAGCTTCTCGGAGCTCTCTCAGTCCCACCTACCTCACAGGGTGTTTGTTATGAGGGGGGAAGGGCAAGGAGATTGTCAGCCTCTTTGAGTCTCTTGCAGGAGAGAAAGGGGGGATATAAATCCAAACTCTTCTTCTTCTCTTAGCACCTTGTTTAAGATAACTACGATGTGTGCATGGAAATTAGTAGAGAGGGAGACTTTTGTTCTGAATTGTAAACTTTAGAATTTATTGCTTCAAAGCTGTGCTTATTCTAGCGGGGAGTTCTGTTGGAACTCTCATCTTCAGACTGTTCAATTGGACAGTCCCAAAGCACCAACAAGATGAAAGAAAAGGGCTTCGGGGTTGCCAAGCTGTGAAAGAGGGAAAACTGAATTGTTAAACTCTGAAAGATCATGGTTTTGTTGTGTCACTATGTTCTATGTGGCGACAGGATATGTCGATAAGTGGACGTAAAAAGAAAATGTTTTATTCTCTCTGAATTATGGCAAGCTTCCTTCCACGTTCTGCCCCACTAAACCCACAGGTGGAAATAACATTGACCTTATGAATTAATGACCTCTGAAACTTCCTATTGCTCAGGTCTTGCATACTGAAGTCCTGAAAACTGAGGGCCGCGGTTTCCTTTACAGAGTCAATTCATCTCATGTTGGGGTCATCTTCTTTTCCTGCTGCTTTCAACTTTTCTTAGCATTATTGTCTTTTCCAGTGAGTGTCATCTTCTCATATTGTGACCAAAGAACAATACCTCCGTTTGATCATTTTGAATTCTAGGGAAAATTCAGGCTGGATTTGATCTAGAACCCAACTGGCTTTCTGGTGGTCTACAGTATCTGTAAAATCTCCTCCAACTCCACATTTCAATTTCATTACCCATAAATCATAGTGGGGGATACCATGGTCATCAGGGACGCATCCTTACACATAAGAATCTTTTCCAGCTCCTTCATAGCTGCCCTTCCCAATCTCCTTCTGATTTCTTGGCTGCACTCTCCCTTTTGATTGATGATGGAGCCAAGGAATGGAAAAGTTTCAATGAATTTAGCAGTCATTATTTTTGTTGCCTCAAATTTCTGCAAATAACGTGGTCTCATCTGAGTATTGGAAGTCATTAACATTCCTTCCATCAATAGTCACTCCACCTTCATGTGAAATCTAATCCAGCTTTTCTTATGATGAGTTCTACACTTGGACTGAAGAGATAGGAAGATGAAATAATCCTAGTCCAGGGGTGTGCAACCTGTGGCTCTCCAGATGTTCATGGACTACAATTAGCCATGCTGGCAGGGGCTGTTGGGAATTGTAGTCCATGAACATCTGGAGAGCCACAGGTTGCACACCCCTGGACTAGTCTGACACCTTCGCCAGTTGATGAAACTTGAATGGTGGCACATACAACATTAGAGGATGGACAAGCAGATGCCAAGATAGCTTCATGAGCTCGTATAATATCTGTCTAGTGAAGACTTACTACATGCCTTTGATGAAAGGGGCTCAAGTTAATTCAAATCTATGTATGCTAGAATGCTATTACCCGCAGAGGACACTTCAGTCTTCCGATAAGAACCTTCTGGTGGTTCCTGGGCTCAAGGATGTGCAGTTGGCTTTGACCAGTCAGGGCTTTCTCTGCCTGGTGAAACTCTGTCGGTTGATACCAAGACCCTACAGAAACAGTTCTAGAGGGCCTGTAAGACAGAGATGTTCTGCCAGGTCGTTGGTTGATGCTGCTCACGTGTCCCAATATCATCAATGCACGCACTGCCCCTTCTTGATTCAGTCCATGCTCAGACAATGGGCTGGACGGTTTTCATAGGCTTAAATTTATTTGTTGCCATCTTGTGTTAGAGGCTGTTTCCGCACGGGCGGAATACAGCAACCCAGGGACACTAAAAAGCCCTTCGGGGGTAGGGCGGTTTATCAAATCGAATGAATGAATGAATGAATGAATGAATGAATGAATGAATGAATGAATGAATGAATGCATGCATACAGCGTCCCTGGGGAGGTGTTCGCATGGCTGCCGCCGCCGCATCGCAGTGGCGGAGGCCTCGCAACCCCCGAGCGGCGCAAAGCCGCTGTTTCCGAACCTCGCTCCCTGGGCGAGGTATTTCAGAAACAGCAGCTTCCAACTGCTGCCGTACGAACAGCAGCAGCTGGAAGGCGCCATTCCCCCCCTCCCTTTCCCGAACGCCTACCTTGTCTCCTGGCTTCTGGCTTGTTGCAGAGGGAGAAAACCAGGGGACTCGCTCTGGCCTGCGACTCCAGAGCCGTCGCTCCAGGCTGCGGGGGCGTGTTCCCTGGCTTCTGCAACTAGCTGGAAGCCAGGAGACAAGGTAGGCGTTCGGCGACGGCGCAGCCTGTGCGAAGGCTGTGCCACCACCTGCCGCCCTCCTGGGACCATCCATGTGAACGGATGCGGAAACGGTGCGGAAACGGCCTAAGTGTGTTTTAATGGTAGGTATAGCATTTCTATGTATTAGTAAGATATTTTAATTGTTTGTAAACCGCCGTGAGCCCGATTCCGGTTGGGGAAAGCAGGATAGAAATTTAATAGAATAAAAATGAAATGAAAATCTGTTGGTCTTCAACAGTGCCATCCTCAATGAAGTAAACTGAAGTCAAGGAGCTTAGAAAGCTAAAACTCTGCTTAAGACGTAAAATGTCACAAGATTCTTCTTTATTTCCAGTATCCCCATTCATACTCAACTAGAACATTAAAGAGTATCTTAGTACTGCATGAATGGCACAGATTTAGATTTAGAATGGTGCAATGAAGAGACTGCAACTTAGTCATCCCCAAAAGGAAGCTACTGATTTAAGCGGGTTGTAAATTATAAACCTGCTATTTCCTGTCTGTGGTATAACAAGCCAGTCAAATAGACTGTCAAATAGTCTATTGGAGACTGTCAAATAGACAGAAGCAATCTTTTGGAGTCATTCAGCTCGCAAACTTCAATTGTCTGTCTCTGTTTCAAGGAAACTACACGATTCTTCTATTCTAAACTAGTAGTTAATCCCAGACTAGCCAGATAATCAGTGGTATCCACTTGGAACAAATACTGCCAAATCTAAACGAACTGATAACAATGCAAAAAGCTGATATGTAAGGAATCTACTCTCTCATTCAGTTTCAGACTACTGTCGAATGTTCTGAAATTAAAGCATGCCTGCAAACAGAAAAGAGAAAAAATTAAAGCACTAAATTTAAAACTACTTGTATTCTTTTAAGGCCTTCATGGCCAGATTCCACTGGTTGTGGTGGGTTTTCCGGGCTGTGTGGCCGTGGCCCGGTAGATCTTGTTCCTAATGTTTTGCCTGCATCTGTACCTGGCATCTTCAGAGGTGTACACCTCTGGACCCTGTTTGCATATTACTGCGTGCTCTGCTCTGATGCCGCACCCGCTGACCGGAGCAAATGTTCTGCAGCACGTGCATTCAGAGCCTATGAGGAAAAAGGGGGAGGGAAGAAGAGAATAATGGCTCAGACTACACCCCCCCCCCACACACTGCTACAGCTACATTGTGGAAGGGAGCAGGCGGGAGGGGAGGGAAATAAAGAGGTAAGAAGGGCTTCAGAGGGAACTTACTGGGAAGGGAAATCCCCACTCACTTCCGCTGCTTCTCTTCCCCCCCCCCCCATTCCCCCTCCCGCTCCCAGCTCCTCCAACCACATTTTTTCTCTCCCTCCTCCTTCTCCTTGTCCACCATCCCTTTGGGCGCTGCTTCTCTCCCCCCTCAACAAACATCTAATGGATGGAGCAAATCCAGTCCACTCAGCATCAGGAGTCTTAGCCATCACTTGCAGGTGCCAAGTTTTCCAAGTTGCCCTCTGTGACGGACAGGAAGCTGGCCTGCCCCAAAGGGAAAATCAGCCATTCAGATGAGCCCAGAGGAGTGCGGCTCCAGCATCCCATCACCTTGGAGAAGGGAGATGAGATGTTGGAGGGAGGGAGGGAGGGAGGGAGGGAGGGGGGGGGGGGGGGAGGGAGGGAGGAAGGAAGGAGGAAAGGAGGGAAGGAAGGACGGAAGGAAGGAAGGAAGGAAGGAAGGAAGGAAGGAAGGAAGGGAAGGAGGGAGGATGAATGGAAGGAAGGAAGGAGGGAGGGAGGGAGGAAGGGAGAGAGGGAGGATGGAAGGAAGGGAAGGAGGGAGGAAGGGAAGGAGGGAGGAAGGAAGGGAAGGAGGATGGAAGGAAGGAAGGGAAGGAGGGAGGATGGAAGGAAGGAAGGGAAGAAGGGAGGGAGGATGGAAGGAAGGGAGGGAGGGAGGAGGGAAGGAAGGAAGGGAGGGAGGGAAGGTAGGGAGGGAAGGAGGGAAGGAAGGGAAGGAGGGAGGGAGGGAGGAAGGGGGGAAGGGAGGGAGGGAGGGAGGGAGGGAGGGAGGGAGGGAGGGAGGGAGGGAGGGAGGAAGGAAGGAAGGAAGGAAGGAAGGAAGGAAGGAAGGAAGGAAGGAAGGAAGGAAGGAAGGAAGGAAGGAAGGAAGGAAGGAAGGAAGGAAGGAAGGAAGGAAGGAAGGAAGGAAGGAAGGAAGGAAGGAAGGAAGGAAGGAAGGAAGGAAGGAGAAGAGGGAGCTGAGTTCTGCCTCAGGAAAAAGAGCAGACCGAGAAAAGCGTAGCTCTGCTTGGGCGTGTGGCAGAGAGGTTGAGCTCCATCTCTCGGAGGACAGCAGCCGATTGTGAGGCCTGTCTCTGGTGATGAGCAGACTTTGAACAACTTAGTCTGACTCTGGGGAAAGGGCAGGATGGTGAGGGTGGAGGTCCTGTGTGCCAGAGCAAATCCAACCTAGTGGCTAGCTTTTTTTAAAAAAAAAAAGCCTGTCTCAGCCTGAAAGAAGTGTAGAAAAGTCTAACCCAGAGGTGTCCAACTCTGGCGCTTCAGATGTTCATGGACTACAATTCCCAGCAGCCCCTGGCCATGCCAGAACATCTGAAGCGCCCGAGTTGGACACCTCTGGTCTAACCATTCTCTGAGGTCATAACCAGCCTAACAGGCAGCAGTGGAATAGTGGTTAAGAGGAGGTGTACTCTAATCTGAAGGAACTGGGTTTGATTCCCCGCTCTGCCACTTGAGCTGTGGAGACTTACCTGGGGAATTCAGATTAGCCTGTGCACACCCACACACGCCAGCTGGGTGACCTTGGGCTAGTCACAGTTCTTCGGAGCTCTCTCAGCCCCACCTACCTCACAGGGTGTTTGTTGTGAGGGGGGAAGGGCAAGGAGATTGTGAGCCCCTTTGAGTCTCCTGCAGGAGAGAAAGGGGGGATATAAATCCAATTCTTCTTCTTCTTTGTGCCTCAGCCAGGTTTCTGCTCTGTTTACCTGGAGCCCTGCGCTGCTGGTTTCTTCCTTTAAAACCAACTTGTAAATAAGTAAACCTTCCAGGTTGTTTATATATTAATCCAGCTTCAGTGATCTCAATAACCTCAACGGCCGTCTCAAAACTTACCTCACAACAGTGAAACAACGAAGAAGAAGAAGAAGAAGAAGAAGAAGAAGAAGAAGAAGAAGAAGAAGAAGAAGAAGAAGAAGAAGAAGAAGAAGAAGAAGAAGAAGAAGAAGAAGAAGAAGAAGAAGAAGAAGAAGAAGAAGAAGAAGAAGAAGAAGAAGAAGAAGGAGGAGGAGGAGGAGGAGGAGGAGGAGGAGGAGGAGGAGGAGGAGGAGGAGGAGGAGGAGGAGGAGGAGGAGTTTGGATTTATATCCCCCCCCCCTTTCTCTCCTGCAGGAGACTCAAAGGGGCTGACAATCTCCTTGCCCTTCCCCCTCACAACAAACACCCTGTGAGGTGGGTGGGGCTGAGAGAGCTCGGAGAAGCTGTGACTAGCCCAAGGTCACCCAGCTGGCGTGTGTGGGAGTGTACAGGCTAATCTGAATTCCCCAGATAAGCCTCCACAGCTCAGGCGGCAGAGCTGGGAATCAAACCCGGTTCCTCCAGATTAGATACACGAGCTCTTAGCCTCCTACGCCACTGCTGCTCATTAGCCATAGAACACCTGGACATTGAGCAGAAGATGTATAGTTCAAAACAAACCCAGACCCCAAAAATCTGAGGAGGCTGTGTGGGTCCCCTCGGTAGGAAAAACAGGCTCATCAGAGCCTCCTTCCCAACAACCAAAGTGAAAGGAGACGTTAAACCAATATTATTTATTTATATGCATTCCCCGCCCTTTACAACCGTCTCAGGGTGGGCGACAAAAGCAACCTTGTATAGGAAAAATCCAATTCACTGCAAGTATTGCACAGAAAAGGAAGTAATCCCCCCCCCCCCCCGGTGAGTCAACTGCTGGACGCTGTGCATCGGGACAAATCCTGCCAGCTGAATAGCTTGAGTGCCTAAGTGTGTATTTCATTTCCTGTTCCAAGAGGAAATGTATTGATGTTTAGCACACAGAGCTGTTCATTGAAAGCTTTGCCCGCTATCAGGTCCCGTTTGCGTCTTCTCTCGAATTTCAGGACAAAACCAGATTTGTGTGTTTACATTTCCTCAAGAGGAGATTATTTCCTTTCAGGGGCTGCTCACTGGAGGCATCAAATTCACAGCTGACGGCAATGGAGCCTGCAGCAACCAGGCAAAGAATTCAAAATTCTCAATTCACGTCCTGGGATATTAGTGCATTTTTACACTATCAGATCTAGACAGGCTACGGCGACAAAATTTTGCCAACCACTTGAAAGAGCTCAACATAATAGGCCTGCTACTATAAACAACAACATGTTATAAGATGCCAATGCATTTCTTAAAAACGTTTATCTTCTCACATCTTTCCAACAGATACTTTTTGAAGAACTTGGTTGGGTTTTCAAAGCATGACATATTTAGGAGGAGGAGGAGGAGGATTATGACATTCTATTTTTAAAACATCTCTATCCCACATTATTTCAAGGGGGCAAAAGGATCAAGTTGTTAAAAGGAAGAGTGAATCCTGAAGTAAATTTCATGCCAAAACTAACAGCTAAGGAGCAAACTGTCCCTACCTGGATGGTCCAGGCTAGACTGAGCTCATCATACATCTAGATTGCTAAGCAAGGTCAGCCCTGGCTAGACCTTGGATGGAAGACCAGGGTTGCTATGCAGAGGCAGGCAACGGCAGAACACTTCTGTGAGTCTCTTGCCTTGAAAATCCCAGGAGGGGTCATAAGTCAGCTGCGATTTGCAGCACTTTACACACACACACACACAAGCAGCACACTATATCTCTGGCTACAACACCAACAGCTACAAACACAAATTACAAGTTTAGTAACCATCAGCAGAGGCAATTACAATTCCTCCTGAGGGTAAGCACAAAGGCCAAATATACTTCAACCACACTTTTCAAAAATACCACGTTTCCTCTCCACTGCATTCCATTCAGTCAGTAGACAGAAGTATGCTAGATGCCCATGAACAACGTGGGCATCTCTTCCCACTGTGACAAATTGCGATAACTCACCCCCATTTGACAATGTTTAGAAGGCAAAACTGTACTGGAGGATCAACTTCCTACTGACACCCCTTAGAGCAGTGATGGCGAACCTATGGCCCGGGTGCCAGAGGTGGCACTCAGAGCCCTCTCTGTGGGCACGTGTGCACAGAGTTCATCATGTGGGGGGGAAATTGCCCCCCCCCACATCTAGGCTGGCCTGGGCCGCTGGACTTGATGTGAGTGCACCTCAGTGAGCAGGGAGGACTCGGCTGGTGAGCCTAGTGCCTGTGCTCCAGGTGGCTGCTGCCCGGGGTGGGGGGAGGGGGGCAGGCAGCAGAGATACTAGAGAGGCCCAGAGCGGCGGATGTAGGACTTGCTGGAGGCTTCAGAAGGCTGGCTCCTGCTCGAGGGGGTTATTCAGATTAAATTGCCGCGTTGGCACTTTGCGTTAAATAAGTGGGTTTTGGGTTGCAATTTGGGCACTCGGTCTTGAAAAGGTTCGCCATCACTGCCTTAGAGGTACACAGTGTTAAAATCAGCTCTGGCCTCAAAACGGTAGAATGTGCAACTTGGCATCTTCTTCCTGCAGCTATACTGTGTGCCTGTGTGTGAAGTGCAATTAGGTCACTTGTGACTTAAGGCAAACCTATGAACTGATGACTGCCAAACTGGTCACCCTAAGTAGCAGGACTTAAGGTAACTGTATTTAAATGGCGCCCTGTCCTGGATGGCTCTTCAAAAAAGCGTAGCTGTCAACAAGTACGCATCTCCTCGGGGAAAATGTGGTTTTTATGCTGGCTGTTGCAAGCACTTCAACAAACCCACAAAACAAACCTGCATATAATCCTTCTCATGGGATGCTTTGCCTAAAAGTGTCCCAGACAAGGCATGCCTGAACATCAAGCAAGATTTTATTCCGTTCAAACTGTTCCGTTCAAACCTGAAACAGAGTATATTAAACTGCTTTCCCTCTTCGCCAGATCCCATTGTCTACTTGAGCAAATTAGACACACAACCAGTTTTCAATGACGCTCCAAGCCAACAGGATACATTAAATCATTAGGCAAGAAATAGTGGTATTTTTTCCTTATCATCTGTAGAAGCTGAACAAGACATTTTTCTCCAATGAAATCACTTTCATAACCCAAGCACAAAAATGTTTTATTGAAACCGGTTTTCCTTATTCACAAAGCCAGGCCAAGCTTAAAGAGTCCTTCATGCAAGCTTCCTTTCGAAGCAAGTATTTATATCTGCCTTTCCTTCCTTCCTACATCAGCGCAAAAAGTCTTAGCGAAGCACAGGATGGCTTTTTTTTTAAATTATGACTTCTGTACACAGCAAGCCAGCAAGCCAGGTATTTACACAGAACCAGAAGTGTGCTGGGGAGCAGATAGCAGCATTTTGTTTGCACTACTGAACTAATCAGCCTTAGGTATATTGTTAAGGAAAGAAAACATCAGATTGACTGTGTAAATTTCAGTTTCGGGGGAAAAAATAGTAGGAAGTTACACATTATTGTTAAAAATGTGCCCCCCACCCCAATGCAGACCACACTGGAACGAGCTCCAAGGATGCGATTTGCCAAGCTCTGTCCTCATGGGAGGCCATTGCTTTCACATCCTGCATGTGAGCTCCCAAAGGCACCTGGTGGGCCACTGCGAGTAGCAGAGAGCTGGACTAGATGGACTCTGGTCTGATCCAGCTGGCTTGTTCTTATGTTCTTATGTTCTCATGCCCTGTGCAACCTTAGGGGAAGCCCCACTAGAGGGCTTAGTGCAGTGTTTCCCAACGTTTTTGATGTTGCGGTACCTTTGACCTCGCTCTTCATATCTCAGGGTACCCTTGAAGTTCATTTGTGGGGTTTGTTTTTTTTTTTGCATTTTTAAGGGTTTTTTCCATTTTTGGCCTATAAGGGGGGGGAGTGGCAATCAGAGGGAGGGGAGGGAAAACCAGCGTTGACAGCCGCGTTGTTTGTTTGCCTAAATTTGGCATGGATTGGGGGATTTTAAGGGAGAGCTCCCTTTAAATCTACCCCCCCCCCCATCCACACCAAATTTAGGCAAATAAAACAATGCTGTTTTTCAACGTTGTTTAAAGGGAGCCCATGAAGCTTCCAACCCTCCCTTCAAAATCCATTTAATTCCGGTGGGGGTGTGGGGCAGGAGGTAGCATAGTCATGGTACCCCTGGGACGTGCTCATGGTACCCCAGGGTACCACGGAACCCTGGTTGGGAATCACTGGCTTAGTGACTTCCTCAAGTAGCCCACAACACAGTAAGCGTTGTTCTAAGCAAGAGCCTCAGCATCCTCTGCAGTTTACCCATTTTTTAAAAAAATCCAATTTAATTGTCTTTTGTTTATGAACTAAAATCTGACCAGTCAGGTAGCGGGGGTGGAAAGGACCCTCAAGTCACAGCTGATTTTCAAGGCAAGAGACAAACAAGAGGTGATTTGTACTGTCGAAGGCTTTCACGGCCAGAATCACTAGGGTGTTGTGGGTTTTCTGGGTTGTGTGGTGGTGCCACAGTAGCATTTTCTCCTGATGTTTCACCTGCATCTGGCATCTTCAGAGAGGACTCTGAAGATGCCAGCCACAGATGTAGGTGAAAAGTCAGGAGAAAATGCTACCAGAACACGGCCATACAACCCAGAAAACCCACAACACCCAAGAGGGGATTTGCCAGTGCCTGCCTCTCTATAGTGACCCTGGTCTTCTGCACTGGTCTCCCATCCTATTAGAGCGGACCCTGCTTAGATTCTGTGATCAGGCCAGCCCAGGACACAGCTGTAACTAGATTACTTGCTAACAACTAATGAGAAGTAAGCTTAGAACACTACAGACTTGAATGGGTTTGTTATTTGTCACAGGAAAGGCTGACGGTGAGGCGACATGTAAGCCATAAAGACCTCACAGCATTCTTAATAGGATATGGGAATACTTGTATAAGGAAGATAATCGGCTAGGATCCGGCAGGAAGGCCAGGGATATTGGGAGAGAAGGACGTGGGGACTCAGAGACTGGAGTCAGCAATTCAGGCTTGATTTCAGGGAATTGCAGCTCATCACAGAGGGGAGGGACAAGGGACAAGCAAGACAGCACAAACGTTGCTACACCCCCCCCCCCCCCCCGCGTGCGTGGCCAGAAGATAACAGGGCTGACCTGATAAGGCAAGATTTAGCAGAGCCACGTCCCGGCCAGTTGCAAACTTCTGATTCAGGCAAATCGTGAAGGGGAGCACAGGAAGGAGGCATGAGTCAATGCTCGGCTCTCACGGCTTTTTTATTGCATGCCCAGGGTAGTGCCGCCCACCACTTTTGAGGTCAGGAAGGAATTTTCCTCATCCTGGATGGGTTTTTTGTCTTCATCTGGGCATACAGCTGGGATCACGGGGGGGGGGGGTTGCAGGGTGTTGGAGCACATGACCCTGGAGTCCCTTTCAACTCAGAATCGAAGAAGAAGAAGAAGAAGAAGAAGAAGAAGAAGAAGAAGAAGAAGAAGAAGAAGAAGAAGAAGAAGAAGAAGAAGAAGAAGAAGAAGAAGAAGAAGAAGAAGAAGAAGAAGAAGAAGAAGAAGAAGAAGAAGAAGGAGGAGGAGGAGGAGGAGGAGGAGGAGGAGGAGGAGGAGGAGTTTGGATTTATATCCCCCTTTCTCTCCTGTAGGAGACTCAAAGGGGCTGACAATCCCCTTGCCCTTCCCCCCTCACAACAAGCACCCTGTGAGGTGGGTGGGGCTGAAAGAGCTCCGAAAAGCTGTGACTAGCCCAAGGTCACCCAGCTGGCGTGTGTGGGAGTGTACAGGCTAATCTGAATTCCCCAGATAAGCCTCCACAGCTCAGGCGGCAGAGCTGGGAATCAAACCCAGTTTCTCCAGATTAGATACATGAGCTCTTAACCTCCTACGCCGCTGCTTCGATAGAATTGGAAGAGACCCCAAGGGCCATCCAGTCCGACTCCCTGCCATGCAGGAACACACAATCAAAACACTCCCATCAGATGGCCATCCAGCCTAAATTTGAAATCCTCCGAAGGAGACTCTACCACCCTCAGAGGCAGGGTATTCCACTGTCAAAGAGACCTGACTGCTAGAAGGTTCTTTCTAATGTTTTGGTGGAATCTTTTCCCGTGGTTGGAATCCATTACTCTACCTCCCGGTTTCTGGAGCAGCAGAAAACAACTTTGCCCCACCTTCAAGGTAACATCCTTCAAATATTTAAACCTGGCTATCATGTCACCCCCTAACTTTATGTTTCTCTGTTCTCTATGGATCAGCCTGAAGCCCCTCAATAGACTCTGGCCTCTGCTATGGATTTTGCCCCCGTGTTGGTTCGTTTACTTATACAAGTCATTTATACCCTGTCTTTCTCACCAGTGATGACCCAACTCAGCTTATATAGCTATGCTGCTCTCCATTTTTCTCACACCAAAAGAGAGCACACGAGGGTAAATAAAAGCACCAGATACGACAATTTGGAGGTCACTAATCCACAGGGGTGCCATAAGTCAGAAGTGACTTGACAGCACTCAACACACACACACACACACACACACACACACACACACACACACACACGGGTGTAATGATTAAAGTGCTGGACTAAGTTCTAGGACAGCCAGGTTCAAATCACCACTGCACCAGGCAGATCGCTGGGAAAGTCACTCCCTTTCAATCTAAGTCCATATAATTTTATTGTATGTTTTAATTATGATGTACACCGCCCTGAGCCTACTGGGGAGGGCGGTCTAAAAATATAATTAACTAATTATTTAATTAATTATTTAATTAACTATTATTTAATTAACTATTATTTAATTATTAATTTAGTTATTTAGTTATTAATTATTTAATTATGTAACTACCTATTTAATTAATTAATTAATTAATTAATAAGCAAGCCTTCTCAAAGGGGGTTTGAGGGTAAAATGAAGGAGATGGGAAATCAGTGCACACAGGTCTAAACGCCTGAGAAAAGCAGGAAACCAGTGGCTAGTTTTCAAAACAGGTGAATTATGATTAAAATAACTTGCAATGGAGAGTAGTGATGCTGCAGAGTTTTGTAGTAATTCAAGCTTGCAGCTTGGCTTAAAGGGCAGCCCCACACAAAGCACTTGGCAGTAATCTAACCTTGAGGTTTATACTAGCGTGGATAAACACGGCTAGATTGACTGAGCCCAAGAAGGGTCTTTACCAATTGGCCATGCTGGCAAGGGCTGATGGGATTTGTAGTCCATGAACATCTGGAGAGCCGCAGATGGTAAAAGAGGATCTCAGCTACTGCACTAACTTGCTTCTTGCTTCTCAAAGGGTTCGAGCAAATCCAAAAGGACTCCCCAGCTTTGCTCCAAATCAGCCACTGCTAAGGATATCCGTCCAGCACTAGGATTGCAGCTCCTCTAAGATGTCAACTTTGCCTCCGTTGCATCAGGTTTCCTTTTCAGCTTGTCCCATCACAGTCACTTAACCGTGGCATTAAAGCACTGACCCAAAATGGAGGAAGCTGCTTCTGCTGGCTCAAGAAATCTAACACTGGCTGTTACCAGCTTATTGCTCACACACAACTCCGGTGCTCCAAAGTCTCTTTCCAAATGGTTGCACAAAAATATGCAGGGGAGAAACGTTAAACCCTGGTAAGGCTCGCAATGATCCAATACAACGTCCTCCACCACCCCTTTCAGTAACTGGGCAAAAAGAGAAACAAAAAGCCGCTCCCCTATATGACCATCTCACTCCATAAACACTGGAACAAGAAGAACACACCACTAGCATAGGAGGTTAAGAGCTCGTGTATCTAATCTGGAGGAACCGGGTTTGATTCCCCGCTCTGCTGCCTGAGCTGTGGAGGCTTCTCTGGGGAATTCAGATTAGCCTGTACACTCCCACACACGCCAGCTGGGTGACCTTGGGCTAGTCACAGCTTCTCGGAGCTCTCTCAGCCCCACCTACCTCACAGGGTGTTTGTTGTGAGGGGGGAAGGGCAAGGAGATTGTAAGCCCCTTTGAGTCTCCTGCAGGAGAGAAAGGGGGGATATAAATCCAAACTCTTCTTCTTCTTCTTCTACTGCATCAAAGGTTGCTGTCGTGGCCAAACCACCCACTGTAATGAACCAGACCGGTTTATGTGCAGGCGGAGAGGGGCCTTGGCTCTGTGGTGGGGCATCGTTCTCGACAAGCACACGGTTCCAGGTTCGATCTCCCAGTATCTCCAGTAGAAGGATCTGCCAGCAGGCGACGCGGAAGACCTCTGCCTGCGATCTTGGGGAACCGCTGCCAGCCTGAGTGGACAATACTGACCTTGACAGGCCAATGGTCTGATTCAGTATTTATTTATTTATTTGTTAAATTTATAGGCCGCCTCATCCCCGAAGGGCTCGAGGCGGCTCACAACATGGCTGTTTTTCAAGACAGCAAATTAATACAACATAAAACTTAACCCATTAAAACTTAGCAGCACTAATAACAATAAATATAGATTAAAACAACAAGGTTGTGTAAAAACACACACACAGGCGCCTGATCTAAAGGCCAAAAGAAAAGGGAGGGAATAGGCAGGGCCCAAGATGGAGTCAAGGCCCAACCAAGGTGGAAAAAACGGGCAGCTTTGGTTTCAGTGGGGGGGCGGTAGAACCGCAGCCGGCCCCTCCAAAAGCCTGGTGGAATAGCTCCCTCTTACAGGCCCTGCGGAACTCGCCAAGGTCCCACAGGGCCCAGACAGCTGGAGGTAGCGCATTCCACCAGGCAGGGGCCAGAGCCGTAAAGGCCCTGGCCCGGGTCGAGGCCAGCCGCATCGTCACAGGGCCAGGGATCACTAGCAGTTCTGCCGCTGTCGATCGCAGGGGCCTATATGGGACATAAGGGGTGATGTGGTCCCGTAGGTATGAGTATAAGCCATACATACATCCATTACTCAGATGACCAGAAGAACCAGAGACATCCCTATCCCAAATTCAGGGCTGAACCTGGATTGAAATGGCTCAAGGGTACATGTGTCAACTAGGAGATGCTTTCCTGTCACCATGAAATATTAACAATCCTGGCAGGAGTGCTGTTAATATTCTGCCTGCCAGAATTGAAAAGCGAAAGTCTGAAGTACGGGCAGTATCGCCCACAACTGCCAGGATCCTGCCAACATGCATTTATTATTAATTTATTTATTAAAACATTTATATCCTGCTTTCTTCAACGTAGTTCGTGGCTTGCATCAAGGAGATCGATCTAAAACGATCCAAACAAACACAACCAGATGGTACTTTCGATACTTGTGGTACAAGAGCTGCACGTAATAGGATGCTCAATTTGCAACAGGCCAGAGAGATTTTATGTCCGAATAATTGTGCAAATGCATCCATACCAATCCAGAGACTGCGGGACCTGGTTAGGACAAACAATCTCCTAACCAGGTCCCGCAGTCTCTGGATTGGTATGGATGCATTTGCACAATTATTCGGACATAAAATCTCTCTGGCCTGTTGCAAATTGAGCATCCCATTACGTGCAGCTCTTGTACCAGAAGTATCGAAAGTACAACAAGGGTACAATCCTCCAGAGGAAGTTGGACTATGGAACCAACCAGCTACCACTGCTACACAGCACGCAGAGACAGACAGCAAGCGCTGGGAATATAAACAGCCACCCTCTGCAGCAAGAATAAAGATCACAACAATGAGGCAGAACAGAAGGAGTTAATTCCCAGGGAGCAGCCGTCGATGGTGTCTCCTGAACACAGAGAGAGCCCATCCAGGTGTAAACCAGTGTTAGAAAGGTTGATGTGGGCAAAACCAACCTTTTACTCTCCTCCCAGGGCTCCCAGGCTCAAGCACATGTCTAGTTATTAATTAACAGAGATGAGAAAAGCCTGGGAAAGCAAATCCATCAATTTAACACAAGCTGCTAGTTGGTCTTTCATTGCATTCCATCATCAAACACAAGACAGAAGCTGTTCTGGATACTTCGCTACTGCTCTGTGCTGGATTCTGAACTAAGATTTCATTTACATCGCTTCAGGCACGTTAAGCCTCTCATCCTACTACTGGTACTTGGGTGTGAGAAACAGAAATCCAGGTTTAAATGCATTTTATCGGGTTTTTAGAATCGGCACATAGCTATGCGGGAAAGTAGAATTCCAATCTTTCTGCATTAAGAACATAAGAAAGAGCCTTGCTGGATCAGACCAGAGTCCATCTAGTCCAGCTCTCTGCTACTCGCAGTGGCCCACCAGGTGCCTTTGGGAGCTCACGTGCAGGATGTGAAAGCAATGACCTTCTGCTGCTGCTGCTCCCGAGCACCTGGACTGCTAAGGCATTTGCAATCTCAGATCAAGGAGGATCAAGATTGGGAGCCATAGACCGACTTCTCCTCCATCAATCTGTCCAAGCCCCTTTTAAAGCTATCCAGGTGAGTGGCCATCACCACCTCCTGTGGCAGCATATTCCACTCTGTGTAGCATTTGTAACCATAAACAAACAACAACAACAAAACAGGAGATAGGATGTAAACCACAGTGACTAAAGATGAAAACCACCATATCTAGGCTGTTAAAAAGGTCTATGAAGTGTTGATGAAGTATAACAATACCAAAGCGTTCAGAATGAATTACGTGCAAAGCACAATACATTAACAACAAAAAACAGATGTCCCTTCTATAGGTTCCGCTTATGGCCAATCTATGCTGTCCGGTACAATACATAAGTATACAGCGGTATATTCCAATGGTATGGCCTCATCAATGAATGACAGTCTCAAGTACACACCTGAAACTCAACAAAAGTGTCAGGTGTTTCTCCAATCTTCTCATTTTTGAAGGACATTGGGGAAAAGTGGGAACTGAAAACAACAGCACTGGGGCAGCAGAGGAGGCATTTTTAGGAATTTAGAGCTTGATGCCAGCAGCATTAATCCAATATTAGTAGCAAACAAGAGGGGACTCCTCCTTGAGGAAAGCAGGTTGACAAACCAGAAAAGACACAGCGTGATGACAGCGGTAACCTATATCAACAGAAACAAGGGTACGTTTCCAAGCAGTGATTAAACTGTACTTATGATTTCAGCAGAAGCCAGGAATATTCTAAAACTGTATTACAATCACAATCACAACCACCTTTATTGGCATTAGGTATTAGACAGTGGTTATACACTATTATTAAACTGTTAAATTTAAAATCATATATTACATCTATGGATTTTGCTTTCCAACTTGACAGTTCATTTATAAAGATATAAAATGGATTAAAAGGGTTTAGCCATTCAATTCTAAGACAAATTTGTAAAACAGATACCATATGACTATATTTAAGATCCAACGCCAGGAAATATCTGGCACTTCCCGATTTAGTGCTATTTGCTAAAAGGATATATCCACTCCTCAGGCTCTGGAGAATTACTAGTTAAAACAACAGGATAATTAGATTTTCATAATATTGAAATAAATAAATAAATAACATTGAGCCTTTACATATACATTTTATAATAAACCCGAAGTGCCATGGCTGAAGAATATTACTCATTTAAATATAGTGAAACTGTATTAACTTTAGCTCACTGGGTTCAATGTGACAGTTTTATTATTTTCTTATTTTCTTATTTGCTTTTCTAGATGAGACTCAGGGTGGATGATACATTGTAAGTCAAGTACAAATCAACAGCACGGGACATCCAATTAACAGCCTAATGGGGTTTAGACTACTGAAATCTGAAAACAAGCAGAAATCTCAAACAGACCTCAAACAAAGCACGATCCTCTGAAGATGCCTGCCACAGATGCAGGCAAAATGTGAGGAGAAAATGCTACTGGAACACAGTCACACAACCCGGAAAGCCCACAACGCCATACTGATTCCAGTGGTGAAAGCATGAGCTTTTAAACATGATGCCTTAAGTGGTGTTGAAACTAGCGAGCCTAGATAGAGTAGGTAGAGGCCACAGACACTACCCTTTAACCAATATAACTTTCTGACCATTTCATATTGGCCTATTTACCTGTGCACAAAGGCCCTCTTGAATAACCCATTCCGCACAGTTTGTGGAAAGCCAGGCGATGCAGCCTCTAAATATGTTAGGCAATAGTGCCCAGCCCGCCATTTCACATCACCTTCTCTTGGTGTCCCCGTCTTTGGCACGTGGCAATACGAGGCAGGGCTCTTGGCTTTGAAATGCCCTTGTTTCTGGCTTGCTTCAAGCTTACCTTATTCTCTTTCACAATCTTAACCCGGGGGGGTGGGGTGTGTGGTCAATTTTTAAAATTCTATTTTATGGTTCGCTGCTAACCTGAGTGCTGTTTTATGAATACCATTTAAGCTGCTCCCATTCGTTTAATGCTCTTTTTATGCCCAAATGTGCGTGGAGAGGCTTTCGTTTTGTTGTATTCTTTTAGTTGGCAACTACCTTGAAACAGTCTCTAGAGCAGCATATAATTTAAAATTACAGAACAGCACCCAGTTCCAAATGATCCAGTTTTTTAAAAAAAGGATGCAACTCTACAACAGATATCCCACACTTCAGATCTGGTTCCATTCTTAATTCAAGGCATTTGCAACAAAATTACAGCATGCATTTCACAGTCTAATTCTATCCTCCCTTTTCAGCAAACCAGAAGTCAGGAGAAAGATGAATATTATACTTAAGCTTAGCTGCAAACAACCATATAGAATTTGTGCAAAAGGCAGTCATAATGTTTTGCTGGTTGATGCAAAGATTCTCCTGAAATGGCATTTAGTCAAACGTTTTCAGACTTGGACAGCTGTGATTCTAAAATCAATGAACTCCTACACACAACAGCAATATAATTAAAGCTAGGATTCAGCACACTGCAATGTGACTTTTATAGTCTTTATAGACTTGGGACCACAAAGTCTTGAGGAAACTTCTCCAGTTTTAAAGAGGCCAGGTGACTTCAACTACATTCGGTGCCTGTCTTCTATTAGCCCATCTCTATTTCAAGAGTTTTGAGTGACGGGGAGGCGGAGGCTGGAGCCGCTGTTGTTGTGCAGAGACAACATTTAAAGGGCAGCTCTAGTGGCCTGGGATGTTAAGTGTTTGGAGAACAAGAGAATAGGGGCTGTGCAGTGATTTCCACATATGTGAAGGGCAGGATCTTGCTTCAGCTGTAGCAAGGAAAGACTCCGCTCAGGCGGCAGTCAATAAAGCAGCAGCGTAAGAACAGGCTGTCATGCACGATTCCTTCATCTTTACAGAAGTTAACATTTAAAGGCCGCTCTCCCCCATCAAGATGGCCTCAAAGCAAATCACATCCACATTTGCACATTAAAAACAAATCTCCTTATAAGCAGTGCAGTGAGGAGGGAGCTAGCTAAAGAACCTATAATACAATACGGAAAAGAACAGAAGGAAAAAAGGGGGGAATGGATGAGGAGAAGGGAGATAGCTAAGATGAACCCCACCACTGCCCTTAGCCTCAGGCCTGGAAGAACATTTGCCGAAATCAGAAGATTTTCTGGGATTTCAGGACTTCCTATTTAAGAAAACAACAACAACAGGGCAGCAGCCAATTTTTTTGCACACAGGAATCATTTTGACATCCCAACAGTTAATTCCCAGGGAAAAGCCTACAGTTGAATAGTCTAGGATAAACTTTAATACACAATTCCACTGACTGCATAAACTTAATTATGAGATAGAGGGGGGAATCACAAGCCATAGAATTCAGTTGCACAAGCATTAAAACAAAAAAATTATCATTGGCGAAGGCAGTTAATAACAGAAATTGGCCCAAATTCAATTTTTTAAAAATATATCTGGGATCGATACATCAACCACACCCTGGCCGGCTACTTCTGAAGATGCTGTCTTTCCCAATCGCTAACTTCATGGGGGCCAACGTACTGTCTCTGCTGGGTGTTCCTCTGAAACTGAATATGCATCTATATATGGGCAGATTCAACACCATAACGAAACAGGACTGCCACCACACAAAGCTACGGGGGAAAAGTTCAGGCCGCAATGACGAGAGGAGAATGGGAGAACTATAGATTCAGCAGGACTGTGACAAGGCCAAGAAGGGAAGATGGCACGGTATAGCCCAGTGATAGCAAACCTTTTCGAGACCGAGTGCCCAAATTGCAACCCCAAACCCACTTATTTATCACAAAGCGCCAACACGGCAATTTAACCTGAATATTGAGGTTTTAGTTTAGAAAAAAATGATTGGCTCCAAGGTGTGTGTTACTCGGGAGTAAGTTTGGTGTTAATCAGTGGCTTTGCTTTGAAGCAACCGTGCAACTCTTCTAACAAGTGAATCACAAACCTAGGAGGGTTTACTCAGAAGCAAGCCCCATTGCCAGCAACCGAGCTTACTCCCCGGTAAAGGATCGCGCTTTAGCTCTTTGCATGAAAATCAGTGAGGTTTAACAGCGCTTAACAGGGTTACCTACACTGCTTCCCCAAAACTAGGTCTTAGGTTTAATGCTAATAATGGAGCCTAGCGGCCCAGGCCAGCCTAGATGTCGGGGGAGGGGGGGGGCTCTGTGCATGCCCACAGAGAGGGCTCTGAGTGCCACCTCTGGCACTCGTGCCGTAGGTTCGCCACCACTGGTACAGCCGGATCTTGTCAGATCTCAGAAGCTAAGTGGGGTCAGTCCTTGGAAAGAAGACCTCCAAGAAAAACTACGCAGAGGCAGGCAATGACAAACCACCTCAACGTCTCGCTTGCCTTGAAAGCCCCTTGCAGGGTTGCCAGAAGTCTACAAAACTATACACCCACGCTGGGCCACCAGCTGAACAGCCGTTAACTTTATTCCATCCACCCCACCAAACAAACAAGCATCTTACAACAGCCACAGCCTTCTGAAAATCAGTCCTGAGCGAGCCGCAAATATGCAATCCCATTTCCACGCCCTCTTCTCCCTCCCACATTCAGAGAAACACCACAGCTACAAGGACGGCCGACCACACCTTTCCTCCTAATAGTTGCCGCTTACCAAGCTTTTCCACCAGCTTCAGCATGACCCCTCCGATGTGGACTTCCCCCGTGACCCTCAGAGTGACATCTCTGTTCATGTCCGTGACATGGACGTTCAGCTCCCAGGTCCCGTCCGCGTAGCAGCCATCTGGCATCCGTATACCGTCCAGAGCCATGGTTCTTCCTTCCTGCGAGCAAGGAGCAGAGGAAATCGCATCTGTGAGCTAAGCAGAAGCTCCGGGCACGCCGTCCTTCCCCGCTTCCCACTCCGGCGAAGAAAGCCGCCGTCACAAGGGAGAGGGAAAGGAGGAAAGAGCCAATAGTGGAGTTCCCCGAAGTCAGCTGCAGAGAAGAAGCGAGAGCGTCTAGCAAGCTCCTCTGCTCAGTTTACAAAGGACTCAGTAAGGAGGCTGGCAACGGGGGCAGGCGGGCGGGCGGCACAAACTTCCAGCTGCCCGACACAACAGCAGGGAGGCGAGCTTGAAGGGTGTGCAAACTGAAACCGTATTTAGCTCTATCTCTGCCTAGCAGCTTCATGTATTTAAAGAAAGAGTTACTACTATTCAGTACCTCTGCCAGCCTTCCAGCCCAATCCAGCGGCCTTTGTTTATTTTAGTGCCTCCAACAAATAAATTGTCCACGTTTTCTAAAAACGCTCCGGGGCATCTAAAACTGGTCTGATTCACCCTTAGCTAAGATGGGCGACGTTCGTCTGAGCCGACTGGAACCTGCGTGGAAGGGAGTTGAAGGGAAATCCAGGGTGGGAGCGCAGGCTAAAGCCGCCCGTGCAAATGGTTCGGTGCCTACGACGCACTCAGCGCATATAAGAATCCTTGATACTTAAGAACATAAGAACAAGCCAGCTGGATCAGACCGGAGTCCATCTAGTCCAGCTCTCTAATACTCGAGGTGGCCCACCAGGTGCCATTGGGAGCTCACATGCAGGAAATGAAAGCAACCTTTCCAACTTCAACCTTTCCTACTTTTTCTAGCATATAATCAAACATGCCCACCCGCCGCACACGGTTCAGAGGATTCCCCTTTCTGCCTAAGCAGAGGTGGTGCCGGCTCAGGCGGGTTTCTTTTAAAGGGGCCAGAAATGACCATGTGCAAAGATTTTGGAAGCCGGAGGGAAGAAAAGGAAGATCGACTTTTTTGGCGGGGGGGGGGGGGAGAGGAGAACAGGAGCAGCAGACATGCCCTGGGACTCCCCCACGTCTCAGGAGTTATTTGCCCAGAGTTCCCATCTTTTTTTTATTATACTCTTGGGCGTGCAACTCAGCACACAGGGCTCCCCCACAGTTGGAGACACGCGTCCCTGAAGAAGGCACCCACGTGGTGTGAATGCAATCCAGTGCTGGGGGGGGGGAGAGCATCATCTAAAGGAGGAGGCCAGAAAAGAAGAGGCAGGCAGGCAGGCAGGCAGGCAGGCAGCGGGGTGGCTGGAAAGGAAACCCAGACGCGGATCTGTACGTGCGAGAAGGAAAATCCCGTGCAAAAAAAAACAGAGAAAGAGCAACAAAGACGCGTGTCTTGCGGATGCGACCGGGAAGAGCCCGTGCAGAGAAAGAGAAAAGGGGCGGCCGCTGGAAAGAAACCCCCCAGACGCGCGTCTGCACGTGTGAAAGGGAACAGCCCGTGTAAAAGCAGAGCGAGAGCAATAAAGATGCGCGTCTGCAAGGAGAAAGTCCCTACAACCCCCCCCCCCCGCAGACATACACTCTTTCTCTCAAAAGGAAGATATTTCAAAGCCCCCCCCCTCCATATTTGCCTGCCCCACACTCCCCCTCCCCCCCCCCCAACAACGTGGCGCCTGCGGGGCTTCCTGGCGCCCCATATAAGGGAGCGGGGGTCCCACACGCCCCCCCCACCCTAAAAGAGGGGGAGGGGGAGGGGGAGGGGGCGGCGGGCCTCTCACCTCTCCGCCCGCCGCTCGGAACAGCGATGGAGGCGCCGCTCGCCCCTCCGCTCAGGACGCCGCCAGGACGGGAGCTGCGGCCTCTTCTGCTGCTGCCGCCGCCCCCCTGCTCAGCCGCCCGCCTTCCCTCCCCACCCCCGGCGCGGCCTGAGGGGGCTGAGGGGCGGGGCGGGAGGCGGGGCTTCTGTGGCAGCCAAGGACGGCGGCGGCGGCGGCGGCGGCGCTGGGAGCGGGGCCAACATCCGGGACTCCCCCGCCGCGGCCTGCCTCGGCCGGCCTGAGGGAGGAGGGAAAAGCGCGGGAAGAGGCGGCCCAGCTGCGCCCCCTCCCCCCCCCACCCCTCAGCGACGTTAGAGCCGTTATGGTTCCAACCCTCGCTCGTTTGCTGGGATTGCCAACCTCCAGGCGGGGCCTGGAGCGCTCCCGGGTTTACAGCTGAGGTGCCGCCGTCCTCCAGGCGTCTGCAACCCTGCGGCTCTTCAGATGTTCATGGACTACAATTCCCATCAGCCCCTGCCAACATGGCCAATTGGGAGGCCAATTGGCCATGCTGGCAGGGGCTGATGGGAATTGTAGTCCATGAACATCTGGAGAGCCGCCGGTTGCAGACCCGGGGGATCATTTCCTTCTCTTGCAGCCGGTCTCCAGGCAACAGAGAACAGCTCAGCTGGAGAAAATGGCCGCTCTAGGGCATTAGGTGTGCCTCAGGTTACCAAACTCCAGGGGGTGGCTGGAGATTTCCCGCTGTTACAACTGGTCTCCAGGCAACAGAGAACAGCTCAGCTGGAGAAAATGGCCGCTCTAGGGCACTAGGTGTGCCTCAGGTTACCAAACTCCAGGGAGTGGCTGGAGATTTCCCGCTGTTACAACTGGTCTCCAGGCAACAGAGATCAGCTCAGCTGGAGAAAATGGCCGCTCTAGGGCATTAGGTGTGCCTCAGGTTACCAAACTCCAGGGAGTGGCTGGAGATTTCCCGCTGTTACAACTGGTCTCCAGGCAACAGAGAACAGCTCAGCTGGAGAAAATGGCCGCTCTAGGGCATTAGGTGTGCCTCAGGTTACCAAACTCCAGGGAGTGGCTGGAGATTTCCCGCTGTTACAACTGGTCTCCAGGCAACAGAGAACAGCTCAGCTGGAGAAAATGGCCGCTCTAGGGCACTAGGTGTGCCTCAGGTTACCAAATTCCAGGGGGTGGCTGGAGATTTCCCTCTCTTACAGCCAGTCTCCAGGCAACAGAGATCAGCTCAGCTGGAGAAAATAGCCGCTCTAGGGCATTAGGTATGCCTCAGGTTACCAACCTCCAGGGGGTGGCTGGAGATTTCCCGCTGTTACAACTGGTCTCCAGGCAACAGAGATCAGCTCAGCTGGAGAAAATGGCCGCTCTAGGGCACTAGGTGTGCCTCAGGTTACCAAACTTCAGGGGGTGGCTGGAGATTTCCCTCTCTTACAGCCAGTCTCCAGGCAACAGAGAACAGCTCAGCTGGAGAAAATGGCCGCTCTAGGGCATTAGGTATGCCTCAGGTTACCAACCTCCAGGGGGTGGCTGGAGATTTCCTGCTGTTACAACTGGTCTCCAGGCAACAGAGATCAGCTCAGCTGGAGAAAATAGCCACTCTAGGGCATTAGGTATGCCTCAGGTTACCAACCTCCAGGGGGTGGCTGGGAGATTCTCAGCTGTGCAACAACTGGTCTCCCAGGCAACAGAGATCCCAGCTCAGCTGGAGAAAATGGTCGCTCTAGGGGCACTAGGTGTGTGCCCGTCTCAGGTGGCTACCAAATTCCCAGGGGGTGGCTGGAGGATTTCTTCCTGCTGTTACAACTGGTCTCCAGGCAACAGAGATCAGCTCAGCTGGAGAAAATAGCCGCTCTAGGGCATTAGGTATGCCTCAGGTTACCAACCTCCAGGGGGTGGCTGGAGATTTCCCGCTGTTACAACTGGTCTCCAGGCAACAGAGATCAGCTCAGCTGGAGAAAATGGCCGCTCTAGGGCACTAGGTGTGCCTCAGGTTACCAAACTTCAGGGGGTGGCTGGAGATTTCCCTCTCTTACAGCCAGTCTCCAGGCAACAGAGAACAGCTCAGCTGGAGAAAATGGCCGCTCTAGGGCATTAGGTATGCCTCAGGTTACCAACCTCCAGGGGGTGGCTGGAGATTTCCTGCTGTTACAACTGGTCTCCAGGCAACAGAGATCAGCTCTGCTGGAGAAAATGGCTGCTTTTTTTTGGAGGATTGACTATAACCTTATTTATTTATTTATTTACTGTGTTTTTATTATCCACCCCCACTATGTCCCTGGGCTGGTTACAGTCCTAAAAACATAAAAATGCAATCATAAACTCAACTCTCTAAGTCGAAGGTTGTCGAGCTCCAGGACATTTTCTGCTATTACAACTGGTCTCCAGGCAATAGAGATTTGTTCCCCCGGAGAAAATGGCTGTTTTGAGAGTGGGCTCTGTGGCATTCTGCCCCTCTTGAGTTTCCCCTCTCCCTAAGCCCCCCTTTCCTACGCTCTACCCCTCAACCCAGAGTTGGCAACCCTATGAACTGCCACATGTGGGATGCCAGCCTCCAGGTGAGGCCTGAGGATGACCTAGAGCAGGGGTCTGCAACCTGCAGCTCTCCAGATGTTCATGGACTACAATTCCCATCAGCCCCTGCCAGCAGGGCCAATTGGTCCGTGAACATCTGGAGAGCCGCAGATTGCAGACCCCTGACCTAGAATTACAGCTCATCTGAAGACCCTGGAGAGAATGGATGCTTTGGAGGGTGGATACTGTTGCATTACACCCTATTAAAGTCCCTCCCCAAACCCCACCATTGTGCCACCCCCCAAATCTCCCAGGATTTTCCAACCCTGAGCTGGCAGGTCTAGAACATAAGAACATAAGAACATAAGAACTAGCCTGCTGGATCAGACCAGAGTCCATCTAGTCCAGCATTCTGCTACTCGCAGTGGCCCACCAGGTGCCTTTGGGAGCTCACATGCAGGATGTGAAAGCAATGGCCTTCTGCTGCTGCTGCTCCTGAGCACCTGGTCTGCTAAGGCATTAGCAATCTGAGATCAAGGAGGATCAAGATTGGTAGCCATAGATTGACTTCTCCTCCATAAATCTGTCCAAGCCCTTTTTAAAGCTATCCAGGTTAGTGGCCATCACCACCTCCTGTGGCAGCATATTCCAAAACACCACTTAATCACACTAAGTTGCGTGAAGAAGTGTTCTCTTTTATTGAGTCCTAATTCTTCCCCAGCATTTTTCAATGAATGCCCCTGGTTCTAGTATTGTGAGAAAGAGAGAAAAATTTCTCTCTGTCAACATTTTCTACCCCATGCATAATTTTATAGACTTCAATCATATCCCCCCTCAGACGTCTCCTCTCCAAACTAAAGAGTCCCAAACGCTGCAGCCTCTCCTCATAAGGAAAGTGCTCCAATCCTTCAATCATCCTCGTTGCCCTTCTCTGCACTTTTTCTATCTCTTCGATATCCTTTTTGAGATGTGGCGACCAGAACTGAACACAGTACTCCAAGTGCGGTCGCACCACGGCTTTATATAAGGGCATGACAATCTTTGCAGTTTTATTCTCAATTCCTTTCCTAATTATCCCCAGCATAGAGTTTGCCTTTTTCACCGCTGCCATGCATTGAGTTGACATTCCTATGGAACTATCAACTAAGACGCCCAAATCCCTTTCCTGGTCTGTGACTGATAGCACTGACCCCTGTAGCGTGTATGTGAAGTTTGGATTTTTTGCCCCTACGTGCATCACTTTACATTTCGCTACATTGAACTGCATTTGCCATTTCTTAGCCCACTCACCTAATTTATCAAGGTCCGCTTGGAGCTCTTCGCAATTGCAACCGACCTCCCGCCTTCAGAGATCTGTGCCCCTGGAGAAAATAGCTGCTTTACAGGGGGAAGTCTATCATATCCCTTTTCATTCACAAATTCCTCCTTCCTCAGGTTCCACCCCGTCCTTCCAACAATGGCGTACCACCCATTGGGCAAAGTGGGCAGTTGCCCAAGGCACAGAAATTTAAAGTCACGTGGGGGCAGTCTGATTTCTAAGCCCCGCCCACTCTGGCTAAGCCCTGCCCACTCTGTACGGTGGCCCACAAGCCACCAGAGGCAGAGCAGGAGGACGGGAGCGGTGAACTTGGGCTGCTGGGACCGTCCAGGAAGGGTGAGTGCCACAGCCCGGCTGCTCCACCCATGGGGGGGGCATCAAACCCAGGTTTTGACCAGGGCACCAGTTTGCCTAGGTACGCCACTGCCTTCCAATCTCCAGGAATCTCCTAGCCTAGAGTTGGCAACCATACCTTGGCTATCCCTCCCTCTCTAATACTTCACCGGGCACAACAGCCTTGCAGAGAGAGAAAAAAGACAGTACAGAATTCCCTGCTATAAGTACAAAACAAAGTTATTGTTTGCACAGAAAACAAACATAAGGCCATCTTATGATATCTCTTGGGCACTCTTCCCAGAACGTCAACTGATCAGCAAGCTACAGAGGCCTCCTTACCCCTTCCCCACCTTTCACTGCTTTAATGTATTTGGTTGAAAAGTTACGACATTTTGTTGGTTGGGCTGAGCTTGATTTTGTCTCAGCTCCCTCCTGAGTAAATCCAACCAATAAGTACAATATGTTGAACGAATAGACGCTGGGTGATGTCTCAGTTGATTGGATTGTATTTAGATTTGTACAGATATATGTTGCTGCATCATATTTGTACATTGTAAGCTGCCCTGGGCCGTCTTTGGATGGGAAAGACCAGGATATGAGTCCAATAAAAATAATAAATACAATTATGTCCCACTTCTTTCCCCGCCCCCCTTGCTTCATCCCTAAATCTCTAGGGATTTCTCAAGGCAGAGTTGGCAAGCAGGGAATAAAACATTTCCTCTGAGAAGTTCTGCATGCTTTTTAGCCCAAAACATTCTATTTCCGGCCTCAAAACGTCTTATATGCATCATGAATTTTAGCCATTCTTTTTGTGAAAACTATTTTAAAATGTTTCTCACTTGCTCTGGGTAGGTCTTTAAAACATTTCCCATGCCTCTCTGCGGTCACTGGACGTCCTCCTTGGCACCATTTTCTAAGCTCGCTGTGTCATTTCGCCTGTTTATTTTCACCAGGGTTGGGTGTGTGTGTTGTATCTTCAAAGCTACAAAGATACGTCCCATGAGAATAATAGCACGAGGCTTTGAAGCGTCGAAGCTACAAATTCACCGCGAGATCAAAATAAAACGGAAGAATCACAAAATGGCAGGCAAGAAGCATTTTGAGAGGGTGAGTGCGAACAAACGAACGTGAGCGGGGAACTGGAAATGTTTTGCAAACATTTTCAGTGACTTGTGCAGAAACAGCCAGAGCCGTGATTCCGTGGTACCCTGGGGTGCCGTGAGCATGTCCCAGGGGTACCGTGGAAATGATACCGGCCCCCCTCACTTTTGTGGTGTCTCCCGCCGGTACCAGCAAGGATATGGAGCTGGCCCAGGGGGCAGGGCCTGCCGCAAGGTCAGCAGTCACTTCCCACCCACCTCCCACCCACCCCCGTGCTTCCCTTTACCCTGGGAGTGGAAGGTGAGGGGTGGCAAGCAGGGGAACTGGGAGGGGAAGGTGGGGGGAGGATGGCAGGGGTACCGTGAGATATGAAGTGTGAGGTCAAGGGTACCGTGACCTCAAAAAGGTTGGAAAACACTGAGCCAGAGTGTCAAACTCTGGAGTGGATCCTCTGAAGATGCCAGCCACAGATGCAGGCGGAACGTCAGGAGAGAATGCTGCCAGAACACGGCCAGACAGCCCAGAAACCACACAGCACCCAGGTGATTCCGGCCGTGAAAGCCTTCGACAATACATCTGGAGTGGATAGTTGGCGGCATTATCATAAACCAGGGAATCGTGCTCATTGTATTGTCGAAGGCTCTCATTGCCAGAATCACTAGGGTGTTGTGGGGTTTCCAGGCTGTATGGCCGTGTTCCAGGATTGGAACACGGCCATACAGTCTGGAAACCCCACAACACCCCAAAAATGCACAACGTTTATATTACGTGTTAGTTTGAAATGGCTCCTGTGATTTTTTAGCAGATTGTGTTTTTAGTTAGCAGATTGTGTTGTACTTTGGCAAGCTTGTAATGAACTTCCCCTTTTTAAATTTATTTTTTACATTATTGACATGCAGAAAATATGTCCAACTAAAAATTCAATGAAATAAACATGCAATCAATACAGTATTTAACACCCCAATCCAGAGCAGAAGGGCTAAGTGCAACCTGGAAGCAGTGCGAGCCCCCGCCCATGCGTTTGCCCCCCCTGCTGGCACAATTGGCCCCTACCCTGGCACGGAGGGGGAGCTGGCCGCTGCACAGGATCTGATAGTAGGAATGGAAAGCAAGTGGAGTATATATACTGTGAGGTCAAAAGGTGAGGCCATCTGAATAGAGTAGCCTGGCATGTGAGACTTCTTTGTGACTTCTTTGTGACTCACATGCCAGGCTACTCTATTCAGATGGCCTCACCTTTTGACCTCACAGTATATATACTCCACTTGCTTTCCATTCCTACTATCAAATCCTCTGAAGATGCCAGCCACAGATGTTGGCGAAACGTCAGGAGAGAATGCTGCTAGAACACGACCATAGAGCCCGGAAACCACACAGCACCCCAGTGATTCCGGCTGTGAAAGCCTTCAATAATATAAAACCTATTGCTTATTTAAAACATGTATTTCCCTCCTGTTTGGGATGCTCCGGGCGCCTCCATAGTGTTGTCGAAGGCTTTCTCAGCCGGAATCAAGTAGCTGTTGTGGGTTTCCAAGCTGTGTGGCCGCAGTCTGGTAGTTTTTGCAGAGGCTGGCGAAATGTTAAGGGCAAAAACTACCTGATCGCGGCCACACAGCCCGGAAAACCCACACCAGCCAGCGCCTCCATAGTCTTGCAAAATATCTCTGGATTTGTTTTTCTGGTTGTAGCAATTCTGGTGAGGGACAAAGGTCTTGGGCTGTTTGCCTCTGGTCAGCCTTTCCACGCACAATGTCAACAATGCTGACTTTGCAGAACGAAGACCTAGAAGCCAGCCCTTTTGTAGAAACAGGGAGGTTGGCGTCCAAAGGCAAATTTCAATGCTTCCCCTGCAGGAGGCCGTGACATGCGTGGTCCTGGGCACCTCAGACCGGCATCAAGGGAGGTTTCCAAAGAGGCGGAGGGAGGTGCCGGAACATTCCTCAGAGAGAAACTCCGAAAGAGAGGCCTGGACTGGAAAATCGGGAGTCGAAATCTGTCACGCTTTTCTCCTGCCGTTCCTTCGAGGGGCTCAAAACAAGGTGTGTGGTTCTCCCTCATTTTATCCTCAGGACAGCCTTGCGTGGTAGGCTAGGTCAAGAAAGGAAGAGTAGCCCAAGGTCACCCAGTGAGCTACATGATGGCCGTGTGGGGATTTGAACCCAGATCCTAGTGAGATGTTCTCACCAGTACATATTTTGGCTGTCAAACACCCAGCACAGGAAAGGTAGTGATGGAGATATGGGGATGCAGTTGAAAGGACGGAGGAGGAGGAGGAGGAGGAGGAGGAGGAGGAGGAGGAGGAGGAGGAAGAGGAGAAGAGGAAGAAGAAGAAGAAGAAGAAGAAGAGGAGGAGGAGGAGGAGGAAAAGAAGAGGAGGAGGAGGAGGAAGAAGAGGAGGAGGAGGAGGAGGAGAAAAAGAAGAGGAGAGGAGGAGGAGGAGGAGGAGGAAGAGGAGAAGAGGAAGAAGAAGAAGAGGAGGAGGAGAAGAAGAAAAAAGAGGAGAAGAAGAAGAGGAGGAGGAGAAGAAGAAGAAGAGGAGGAGGAGGAGAAGATGAGCAGGAGGAGGAAGAAGAGGAGGAGGAGGAGGAGGAGGAGGAGGAGAAGAAGAAGAAGAAGAAGAAGAAGAAGAAGAAGAAGAAGAAGAGCAGGAGGAAGGAGGAGGAAGAGGAGGAGTAGTAGTTTGGATTTATACCCCCACTTTTCTCTCCTGTAAGGAGACTCCAGGTGGCTTACAAGGTCCTTTCCCTTCCTCTCCCCACAACAGACACCTGGTGAGGCAGGTGGGGCTGAGAGAGTCCTGAGAGAACTGTGACTGTCCCAAGGTCACCCGGCAAGAATGCAGGAGTGCAAAAACACATCTGGTTCACCAGATAAGCCTCTGCCACTCAAGTGGAGGAATGGGGAATCAAACCCGGTTGTCCTGATTAGAATCCGCCTGCTCTTCACCACGACATCACACTGGGCTTGTGCCCAGTGATGGAGCATCTCACATTCCGCCCCCAGCAGCTCCAATTCACCTGACTCAATACACCATACAATTTTAGATTGTCCCCTTTTTTGACGACCTTCTCAGAGAATTATTGGCGGCTCCTTTACAACTTAAAGATTCTGTCCGTAAAGAATCCGGGATCCAATGCTTGTTGAAAGATGGCAGTTCTGAACCCGTTGGTTCTCTCTCTCTTTTTTTTTTTTTGCAGAAATTTTAAAAGTTGAATCTAAATCAAATAACTGAATTTTATATACTGTATTTATTTTAATATTTATCTAATATGCTATGTAGTCGGTTTTTACAGCTGTCCCATTATTGATTGTATTGTGTCTTTATTGGTGTGTCAGTTAAGGTCAAGAGGGAGTATATTGGACCCAAACAGGCACCCCTTATGAGCCAGCATGGTATACTGGTTAAGAGCAGGTGCACTCTAATCTGGAGGAACCAGGTTTGATTCCCTGCTCTACCACTTGAGCTGTGGAGGCTTATCTGGTGAACCAGATTAGCTTGTGCACTCCAACACATGCCAGTTAGGTGACCTTGGGCTAGTCACAGTTCTTTAGAGCTCTCTCAGTCTCACCCACCTCACAGGGTGTTTGTTGTGGGGGGGGGGGAGGGAAAGGAGATTGTAAGCCCCTTTGAGAAAGGGGGGATATAAATCCAAACTCCTCCTCCTCCTCTTCTTCTTCTTCTTTTTCTTCTTCTTCTTCTCTTCCTCCTACTCCTCCTCCTCCTGCAAGCAGCAGAACCACAAATCCTGATTCAAGTTCAGTGGTGGGATCCCAAAATTTTAGTAACAGGTTCCCATGGTGGTGTGATTCAAACTGTGGCGTAGCGCCAATGGGGCTGGGCGGGGCACGACGGGGGCGTGGCCGGGTATTCCAGGAGTGGGGCATTCCTGGGTAGGGCTGTGGCAAGGACGCAGCCACTGCGCTGGTCCTTGGGTGGGAAACGAACGCACGCAGGCGCAGGCTGCCACGCACGCCGGTGCACCTCCTGCTGGACTGCTTCAAGTTCTGCGCTCTACTGCTGAGAGGAGGGGCGTAACTAAGGCACAAATCACGTGGCAAAATCACCAATTAGTAACCCCCTCTCAGCACACACAAATAATTAGTAACCTACTCTCGGGAACCTGTGAGAACCTGCCGGATCCCACCTCTGGTCAAGTTCCCAAAGAAAACTACTGCAATCTGGGCCTGCCAACTTCAGCTAAAAGCTCTCCTTCCTGCCCATGAAAACCACCTTCGTTTGTCCCACGTATTGCCGCTGAGCTCAGTTCCAGCCTTCCAGATGGATCAGCCATTCATAAAGGGGGGGGGGATCCCCAGCGCTTCACTCCCTTCGAGGAACACCAGTTTATCGCTCCTGAGTATTTGCAAGCCACCAGCCCAGCACAAGACGGTCAGCCAACAGCTGTAACAATACAGAGCCTGGATAGCAACCAAGTCTGGGGTTAGGGAGGAGGAGAGCGGAGGAGAATAGGGAGCTCGTTATATCAGCCAGGGTTGGGGGTGGGATCAGAGATCTGTATGGAAAAAATGTCCCCTGAGGGTCCATCTATCCCAAAATAACCTCTCGAATTAATCCAACAGCATTCACGGCCCGAGGAGAAGAGCTTCATGCACATTTCCGGCGGGCTGACTTTTCATGGGAACAGGCTCAGGAGATGGCGGGCCGTACGTCCCCTCCCGATTGTTTAACCCTCGAATAGACGTGAGCGTGTGCTGCATCCCCTTAGCCAAGAGACCAGTTGGGAGTCAGGGGTGGATTGCCTCTGTTCTCTGAAGATTGCATCAGTGTTTTGGGTTTGCTAGCAAGCAAGTCCTGTGTTTATCCTATTGAGGGACGTAGAGAGGCGGACAGAACCGAGCGGGTGCAGAGGAGAGCCACGAAGATGATCACAGGCCCGGGAGACCAAGCCCTAGGACAGTGATGGCGAACCTTTTCGAGACCGAGTGCCCAAATTGCAACCCAAAACCCACTTATTTATCGCAAAGTGCCAACATGGCAAAGTGCCAACATGAGCCCTTTGGGGGAGGGCGGTTTATAATTATTATTATTATTATTATTATTATTATTATTATTAGTATTATTATTATTATTATTATTATTATTATTATTATTATTATTATTATTATACACCTAACAACACAGCACAAGTGTCTGGAATTCATCTCTGAATATCGAGTCCTTCCCAAGGACCTAGGATATTAGAGGTATTTGCGTAGAATGTGTGCAGTTCCTAGAAGTGCTGCTTTCTGCAGCATGTGGACTGATGTTCTGTCCAAGTTTAGGCTTTCCAGATGTTTTTCAAGATTTCTTGGGATTCCTCCTAGAGCACCGACTACTAGTGGGATTACTGTTGTTCTTTTCTGCCACAATCGTTCAACTTTAATTTGTAGGTCCTTGTATTTTGTGATCTTTTCCAGCTCTTTGTCCTCTACTCCTGTTAGTCAACTGGGTACAGCAACATCTAGTGATCCAAACATGTTTTTTCTCTAATACCGTTATGTTCCTGGGGGTGTTGTGTGCCAGGTGTCTGTCTGTTTGCATTCTAAAGTCCCAGAGAGTATTTTTGCTTCTTCCTTTTCTGTGGTCTTCTCTGGCTTGTGCTCGTACCAGGTCTGCTACAGGGCAGGCCGTACTTTTTGCAAAGGTTCCAGTGCACCATTGCTGCTAGCCTATTGTGACGTTCAAGATAGTCAGTTTGGGCTATTTTCTTACAACAGCAGATGATGTGCTCTACAGTTTCATCACCCTCTTTGCAGAGACGGCACTTTGGGTCATTGTAAGACTTTTCGGGATTCGCGGTCTTTATTGCATTTGTCCGTAATGCTTGCTCCCAAGCAGCAAAAATCAGGCCTTCAGCTCTCTTTCTTTAGAGTTCCCCTTCTGAGCCACTCCCATGTGTTCTTGCTGTCAACCTTCCCTTCAATGTTCTTAAAGTACTGCCCATGGAGTGGCTTCTTCTGTTTTAGCCACTGCCCTTTTCGTGGTTTTAAACTGCTGGACTCTATACTCTTTTGATTCTTTGGCTTTCAGCATCTCAGCCTTGTGGACTTCTTTCAATGCTGGATCTTGACTTTCTTGGATGTGTATTCTTTCAGGCCTCTTTTCTCTTTCCTCTACTGATTGCTTGATGTGGAGCAGTCCTTCTCTCCTCCTTCCTTGACCTTGCTAGGTAGGAGTCTGTCTACATCACTTCTTGGATGCAGTGTCTGGATTGATGGTCATAATTTTCCTTGTTTCTTTTTTCTGTCCAGGATGTCCAATTCGGCTTGTGTCCAGTTAATTATGCCAGCAGGGGAAGGTGACTACAGGCAATCCCAAGTATTAATTGCCTTTTATTGTATTTCCTCCATTTAACTTTTGATTACAAAATTTTCTTTACCCTTCTAAGATATTCCCTTCCTAATTATGCCTTTGACTTCTGCATGCTTGATGTTCTCTGCTTGCAGTATCCCCAAGTATTTGTAGCTTTCATTCACTGGTGGTAAGCTCTTTATTTCCTATGTCATTTGGCATATTCACACCTTCTCAAGATGTTGCCAAGTTTACCTTTACTGAGTTCCAAAGTTGCACACTTGTCAAGTCCAAAATCCATTGCAATGTCAGTGCTAAAGACTCACTGTGTCTGCTAGTGCAGTAGTGACTTTCAATCTCTTGCTTTTGATTTTCCATAGAGCTTTAGGTCATCCATGTATAGAAGGGTGTGAAATTTTTTGGTGTGAGTTTCTTGCTGTCTGATATCCTTCCTGACCTGTTTTCTTCTGTGAATTATAGAGAGCGGAATCATAGCCATGATCAACAGTAGTGGGGACACGGAGTCTCCTTGGAATATTCCCTTCGGATGTTGATTTCCCCTATTCCTGCTCCATTGACTATTAATTTCTGTTTTTTTCAAGTGTGCATTGCATTCTTGACCAATTTCTTGATGTTTTCACTGACTCCAATTATCTCCAGGCAATGAAGTATCCAACTGTGTGGCAGTGAATCGGTCATGCTTTCCTGTAACTCAATCCAAGCTACATGCAAGTTGGTTTTCCTTCTTTTGCAATTCTCAAGGATCATTTTAATCTATGAGCAGTTGATCTTTGTTCCCCTACTGTTTCGTTTGTTTCCTTTTTTTTGGTTTCTGGGGGCAGCAAGTTCTTTCCTTCCAGGTGGTCTTGTATTGCATCAGCTATTATGCCAGTAAAAAAAGCTGTAAAAGTTGCTGTTGGTAGGCAAGTGATTGGCCTGTAATTTGCTAGGATTGGCTCCCTTTTCTTGGTCTTTCATTATCAGAAACGTTTTCCCTGTTGTCATCCATTCTTAAATTTGGCATGTTTGCAGCACCTTGATTCAACTGTTGGGCAGATTCTTTTCATGCAAGTTGGTCAGTTTCTTCAGCCAGAATCCATGTAGTTCATCACTGCCTGGGGCAGTCCAGTTCTTCACCTTTTGCTCGTTTCCCAACCATTTTAGTTGTTATTACCAGGTTGTCCATGTTGTTGCTGCTCAGTTCAGCCTCCACAGCTTTGGCCCAACTTGCATTTTGGTTGTAGTTCTTTGGAGCTGTCCCAAAATGTTCTCCTCCAGAACTCAATGCGCTTTGTTCTCTGTCTCTGGCTCTCCTGTGTTTCGTTTCACATCTCCACTTTACATTCTGGTAGAATCAAGTTTCCTGTAGTTTGAGTTAAGAAAAAAAAAAAAAAAAAAAAAAGTTGATTCTGGCTTGAATTCGAGCAACCCTTAGCTTCGAATCTTGCAATCTTCTTTGAAACTCGCTACTCATCTGTTGTTTGACCACCTCTATTGCCTCCATTGAGTTTCCTCTTGTCCAGGTGGTACCTCTTAACTAGGTCTGCTTTGATTTTGTCATTTCTTTTCAGCTTCTTCTCCTTCATGCTTTTCAGTTTGCTGGGCATCCGATCGTTAGTTTGCTGATTTTTCTTCCCAGTCTGGATTTTTCCACTTTGGAGTATCTATTTTTTGGCCTTCTTTCTGGGTGATGAATCTTTACCCCTAGCTCTTTAGTAATCACTACTGCAGTGCTGTACATAAGCTGGTTTGTTTCATGCAGTGACATTGTTTGGATTCCAGCAATGACCTTGTTTGCATCCTTCAGTGAATTGAGCAGATCCTTCCTTTGGAACAATCTTCAATGGTGGCAATCTTGTTACGTTCATTTGCTTATTGCTCATGTAAGTTCTAGGATCTTCTGCATCAGTTCTTCCTTGCTTTTTTTTGTCAATTGGGAACTTTGGGTTGTTTGGGTTGGCTCCTTTGGGAGGTGTGATGATTGTTGTTTCTTCCTCCTCTTCCTCCTCTGTCTCTTGCAGTCCTTTGAATTGTTGCCAATTTTGTTGAATTTCTTTGAGTGTTCCTTGGTATGTTTTCAAATACTCATTGTCTTGTGCTTTCTGCTGGATTTCTGCTAGCTCTAGTGTGCACTAAAAACTTTGTTCCTTTCAATTATATCTTCTTTGATCAGCAAGTCTTTGCTCAGTAATTTCTGTGTCTGGGTGAAGTTCTTTCCAGACTTGAGTACATATCTGTTTGAGGTATCCTCTTTTTGATGGGTTTTGATTTGTAGTAGCAAGCCATAATTTCTCTATTCTCTGCATATCGAATATTTTCTCGACGTTTGTTCGGTACTTCCAGTAGTCCTGCAGTCTTCAGCCCTGCTGTTCGCTCAGCTGAAGATCCTGAGTCCTGTAGCCCATTTTCCACCAAGTGCCCAGGTACTCCAAGCACTAGACAGCGGTCCTTGTTGACCCGAGGCCACGCACCGATCCGGTATAAAGTTTCTTTTTTCTTGTCTTCACCATGGTTTTGGGGTTTTGGGCACATTTTAGTCTGGCTCCTCATCAGAGGCCTCTCTGGTTTGGGTGGCCCTCCAGCACAGCCTCCCTTCTGACTCATTGGAGCACACAAGCCCCACCACCACACCAAGGTAGTGCCCTTTGGGGGGTTGTTATTATTATTATTATTATTATTATTATTATTATTATTATTATTATTATTATTATTATTGTATTATTGTATTATTATATATTATTATTGCAACCCAAAACCCACTTATTATTATTAATAAGTGGGTTTTGGGTTGCAATAATAATCGCCTTCGGGGATCGGGCGGTATATAAATTTAAGAAATAAATAAATAAATTATTATTTGCCAATAATAATAATAATAATAATAATAATAATAATAATAATAATAATAATAATAATAATAATAATAATAATAATAATAATTATAAACCGCCCTCCCCCGAAGGGCTCATGTTATATGATTATAATTATAATTAATTGTAATAATTTAACCAGAATACTGAAGTTTTAGTTTAGAAAAAACGGTTGGCTCCGAGGCGCATGTTACTCAGGAGTAAGCTTGCTGAAGCAACCGTGCAACGCTTCGAATGGATGAATCACGACCCTAGGAGGGTTTACTCAGAAGCAAGCCCCATTGCCAGCAACCGAGCTTACTCCCAGGTAAAGGATCGTGCCCAGGCCAGCCTAGATGTGTGTGTGGTGTGTGTGTGATTTTCTGCCCCCCCCCCCACGACGAACTCTGTGCACGCGTGCCCACAGAAAGGGCTCTGAGTGCCACCTCTGGCACCTGTGCCATAGGTTCGCCACCACTGCCCTAGGAGGAGAGGCTGATGGCGGACTTGGAAATGTTCAGTCTGGAGAAGAGGAGGGAACAGGACCGTTCTCTTTAAGAAGAAAAGAGAGAGAAGAGTTTGGATTTATATCCCCCCTTTCTCTCCTGTAAGGAGACTCAAAGGGGCTTACAATCTCCTTTCCCTTCCCCCCCCACAGTAAACACCCTGTGAGGTGGGTGGGGCTGAGAGCATCCTGAGAGAACTGTGACTAGCCCAAGATCACCCAGCAGGAACGTAGGAGTGCGGAAACACATCTGGTTCACCAGATAAGCCTTGACAGCTCAAGTGGCAGAGCGGGGAATCAGACCCGGTTCTCCAGATTAGAGTGCACCTGCTCTTAACCACTACGCCACTTCTGCTCTCTTAAAAGAGTTTGAAGGGCTGTCACTTAGAGGAGGGTGGGGAGCTGTTTGTATTGGCAGCAAAGGATAGGTCTTCACAATAGTCAGTTTAAATTACAGGCGTAGATGTACCAGCTGGAGATTGAGATTGAAATTCCTTAGCAGACCAGGTGCTCGGGAGCAGCAGCAGCACCAGAAGGCTTTCACCTCCTGCATGTTCACTCCCAAAGGCACCTGGTGGGCCACTGCGAGTAGCAGAGTGCTGGACTAAATGGACTCTGGTCTGATCCAGCAGGCTAGTTCTTCTGTTCTTATGTGTTGTTCTGCTCTCGTCCAGGTCTAGGGGTCTGCAACCTGCGGCTCTCCAGATGTTCACGGCCATGCTGGCAGGGGCTGATGGGAATTTGTAGTCCATGAACCTCTGGAGAGCCACAAGTTGCAGACCCCTGCCTGACTAGCCCTTTGAAGGAGATTAGCTTGAGAGACGGTGCTTGGTTCTGGCCACCTTGCAAATGTTTACTGTGTGCAAGGGTTTGAACATGGCTTTTTCCCAAGTATAATGAACACACATCATGCTTCATTGGCTCTTCTCAAAGGGACGCTTCTTCTGCCTGATGCGCTGGTTTCAAATCGATCTCTGTGATAGCCAAGGAGGAGGCGCAATGCCGACTTCCCTCCCGTGATGTTTTTACCTTTTAAAATGTGCAAAAGGCATACGATGATTCGGGATTGGATCTGCTTCGCTGCCTAATTGACACCGAACTAACCCATTGTCTTTGCAGCTCCTATAGATTGTGGTTTCTTTGCTTGTCAGTTAGTCAGTCAGTGGTGGATCTGCCAGAGGGACAAGACAGCGCATCACACACTGAAGACGGAGGATCAATATATTCAATAAATGTATTTATGTACATTTTATAATTGTCCAGTTACTGAATCCAATGGTTGTACATCCAGTTTTTTCAACAATAAAAGTTCATTTTTGAGATATGTAATCCAGATCTTCAATATCTACTGAACCAAAATAGTTCATTTTTTCCAATATCTTTAGGATAATTATGTTCCATATAGAAAGTACTTCCCAAACGACTCGCGCGTTCATAAGTACGTTTTCACTGTAGACTTCCTCAGGAGAAGCAATTCTTTCAGGAAAAATTATTCATTCATTTGCCATGCACAGGTCTTTCTACAAATAAATAAACAACATAGTATCATTTGTACATTCAGTAACATTTGGATTCGGTAACTGGACAATTATAAAATGTACCTAAATACATTTATTGAATATATTAATCCTCTGTCTTCAGTGTGTGACGCGCTGTTTTGTTCCTCTTTTTTTTTAAATTTATATCCCCCCTTTCTCTCCTGCAGGAGACTCAAAGGGGCTGACAATCTCCTTGCCCTTCCCCCCTCACAACAAACACCCTGTGAGGTAGGTGGGGCTGAGAGAGCTCCAAGAAGCTGTGACTAGCCCAAGGTCACCCAGCTGGCGTGTGTGGGAGTGCACAGGCTAATCTGAATTCCCCAGATAAGCCTCCACAGCTCAGGCGGCAGAGCTGGGAATCAAACCCGGTTCCTCCAGATTAGATACACGAGCTCTTAACCTCCTACGCCACTCCTCTGTCATATACGTTACACACAATTTGGCTTGTTTTCATGGATCTGCCAGAGGGACATGTGTGGTCACGTGTCCCCAAGCACCACTCATGTGATCGCGTGGGAGGGGCGCAAAATCGTCCTCCAAACTACTCTGCCGACATGCCCCCCCTCCCCCCCGGCCCCACTGACCACAGCCCGGCTCCCTACGCACCGCCGGAGGCCCAGGAGTCCAGCCAGGGCAGGGAGCAGCACTTGAGCCCGCACCGGCTTCCTGCTCCGGCCCGGAGGAACTTTCCCTGCTCCCAGGACCAGACCAGCAGCCTCCGCACCCACCTCTTCCTGCCTCTAGCGCTGCTGGTCGCTCAATGCTGTACAGCGCTGGAGGCAGGCGTGGAGGCAGGTGTCCGGTCCTGGGTGCAGGGAAAGTTTGCAGGAGGCCGGTGGGGGTTCAAGTGGCGTTCCCCACCCAGGCCGGACTCCTGACCCCCTGGTGGTGCGTAGGCAGCCGGGCTGCCGTAAGTGGGGCCAGGCAGGGGAAGGGTGCGGGGGGGGGGGCAGAAAATGGCCCCAGGCCAGAGGTGGGATCCAACCAGTTATCACCACTTCTCTAGAAGTGGTTACTAATTTTTTCTGAGTGCCGAGAAGGGGTTCCAAATCCAAAACCTTTATTAGGCATGAAACCGGAGTGTGTCAAGAATTCCAAATACAGTAAAAAGATCATTATTGCACAACTTGCAGTACACAGAGTAAAAATGTAGCAACAGCTTCAGAGATTTCAGCATTAGAGGTATTTAGAAGCTTAGCCATTTTTACCTTATCAGAAAGGAGCATCAATCCTGTTGGTCATACAGTTCTCAAATCAGTTCTGATGTTGTTGTATTTTGAACAGTGAAGCAGAATATGAGAAAGTGAATCGGTTGTATTAGGACAGAAACGACAGCAACGCTCACTTTGCAGGATATTAGAGAAGCGACCTTGAGGATGTACTGACGGAAAAGAGTTACACCTTGCTCTAGTCATGACCCATCTGCAATTGTAATTAACAAGATGTTCCAGGTATTACCGAGAAGGGGTTTCTAATGCAACCTCCCTGCCCAATAGGGACTGGAGGGGCGTGTGTGCGGCGGCGGCACTGTTTGAATCCCACCACCATCGGAACCTATTATTAAAATTTTTGGATCCCACCACTGCCCCAGGCGCCATTTTCTGCTGGTACATTTCTGTTGTCAGTGGAAAAAAATATTTCAGGTTAAATTTATGGATGTTCCTCTAGTGCTGTTTGCATTGCACTCCTAGGCAGTAGAAGGACTACGAGCTGCCGGTTACGTTTCCTGCCGCTCTACCATAGCACCACAAAAATGTAGATTTCTGGCATGGATGTGTCTTCCAGGCCCTCCTAGCTGATTGTACCAGGGCCTGGTTCATGCACGTGTAACCCCCATGCTCAGAATGGGTTGACCCAGAAAGGGGTGGAGACTCAAAGCAGCAAGAGGCTGCAGAGCTCATGTAGTTTGGAGGAGACAAGGCTACCAGACTCAGACCTTGGTTTGTATAAGCCCTGAACACCTTGTTAAGGTAACTGCAATGTTGTTGGGAACCACTGGGAAGGGAGTTGTTTATTTTTGCTATGTTGTAAATGTTGGAGTTTATTGTTTCCGGGGTTTTTGTGTGTGGTTGTAATGGGTGAGAGTTCTCCTGGAAACCTTCCTCATGTTGAATCCTGTTCACCAAGCTCTTGGAGTCTTCAGGAGCCAACCCACTTGCAAAGAAGAATTGGACTTGGCAGTATCAGTAGACTGTAACTAGAAGGACTTGAAATGAAACCTGAACAGGACCTTGAAGTGTGACGTTAAATGTTGATGTTAGATGTTATATGTTAAGAAAGTAAACCATTTTGTTTTTAAAATTTTGTTGTTGCAAACTCATTCCAAGTTCTGCCCCACAGAACCCACAGATAGAGGTTACAAATGCAACCCCACATGCTAGTTACCCTTGGGCAAGCAAGGGATCTTGCGGCAAACTGTCATGCGCGGACTGCTGATGAGCCAACGGCGCATGAATGCATGGCTACCATCTCTGCATTCACAGCAGACTCCGAAAAGGGCCTGCAGGCGGATTTATTGGGCATTCCGCCTTGAAATCTGAACGCAGGCTGGAAATCCAGGCAGCTCGCGTCATAAGTAGCTGCACGTTCGTTCGTCCCAGTGTTTGTAAGCTCTGCTCGGATTTTACAGGCTGCAATATCCAAATAAGGTACCAAAGCCAGGGGGCTTAGAGCAGGAGGCATAAATTACATCAGCCCGGCTACCGGTCTTGACAGTCTTGTGGCTCTTGGCCTTTTCTCTCTCTCTCTGCATTTGGTAAGAAAGCGATTTTCCTTTTCTGCTACCCGGCGTTTCACTGTCAAGGCCCAGCTGTTTTGCAGTAGATCATCTTGTTTTGATTCACGATGCTGCTTTTAAAATTTCTCATCAAATTGCACGTTGTTTATAAAAAGGACAGCCTGGGGTAGATTGGGACGTCGAAGGGGCCCAGAAGCAAGTTGTGCCGGTGGGTTCCTGTCAGTGGTGGGATCCAAAAATTTTAGCAACAGGTTCTTATGGTGGTGGGATTCCAACAGTGGCGTAGCGCCAATGGGGCTGGGTGTGGCACGACGGGGACGTGGCCGGGCATTCTGGGGGCGGAGCATTAATAATTTCTCTGTTATTGCAAAAAACTCTCACTGTAAAAAAAAGTTCCTAATTTCCAGCTGGTATCTTTCTGTCCATAAATTAAACTCATTATAGCAAGTCCCATCATCTACTGCCAACAGAAACAACGACTTCTCCTCTAACTGACTGCCTGTCAAATACTTAATACTTTCAAATACTTAATTTTGTTTCTAGAAATCAAAAGAAGGATGCTTTCCTTAAACAAGGAACTTGACCATGTTACTAAAACATGATTTTAAAACAGCCCAACAGGGAGAATGATCCCGTTTTCCTGTCAGTTGGTCGGGGGGAGGGGGAGATGATGGCACGCGTGCCCACAGAGAGGGCTCTGAGTGCCGCCTCTGGTACCCGTGCCATAGGTTCGCCATCACGGTTCTAGAATCTCAACCAATCATCAGACTACATAAATAACTTATTTATGATGTATTTATTTAGAAACATTTATTCCACCTCTCCTGGAGACAATGGCTGATTGGGAAGGTGGAACTGCAGGACGTTATAACTTACCAAAGTCGTCCCCCCTCCAGACCCTCCCCTCCCAAATCTCCAGGTATTTCTGAACCCAGCTTTGGGAGTCCTACATTTTGCAGTTCTGGTGCTTGGGATCCTCCAAACGACGGCATGGGTTTCTGAAGCACACAGCCGCGTATCCCTGGCCCGACACCCGAGATAAGGCATCGGCGTCGCAGCGACACAAAGGGCTGTTCGCAGGACAGCACCGTTCGGCTTGAAAGGGAACATGAGCTTTGCGGTTAAACCGCAGACCTAGAAAACAGGAAATGCGGCTTCGTCTTCCAGTGCCGAATATCGCCACAGATTTCAGCAGACCGTGGTGCAAAGCCAGCCCTCTGGGGGCTGCTGGTAATGCAGAGGCAGGAGCAGAAATGCTGTCAGCCCCAAAAGGCCCCGGGGACAAGTTTTCTTTATTTCCAGTTTTTTGATAAGGCCCAGTAATGTGAGGAGGATGTTGAAGCAGCGGATTTACTCAGAGTAGACCACCTTGCAGGACGCAATGCGGACAAGAACTGACAGACACACAGTCACCAGCGCAGTTCTATTTATCTACTGACAAAGTGCTTCGCCAGACCACAGGTGTTTTCAGGCACACATCACTCAGATATCTGTGCTAACTATATACAAAAGTGGTACCAATCAGGTGCCCTCACCTTATCAGGTTTTGCACACGGTACAAGCTGTGCACTTGGTCCTAATCTGCACACGGCACCTGCTAGAAGGAGGGTCCAGCTGTCATTTAGATTTTGCTCATCTAAACATTCACACGTGTTCTGACAGTAGATCAAGAACACAACCAACAGGTTGATATTTTGCATTTTTAATATCAAGAGAGGTGATTCTTTACTTTTTTAGATCTACCCTGGTGAGTAATATTTGTATGATGGAACCTTCGTCATTGTAGAGGATTCGGGAGGGGGGGGGGGCGCTGTTCTAACATTCCCTCCACCTGGCCCTATAGACCACCTGGAGCATTCCTGGGTCCGCTGACAGAAATGACTTGAAACAACTTTAATAGGAAGAACAACTAAAACAGCCAGCGCGGTGTAGCGGTTAAGAGCAGGTGCACTCTAATCTGGAGAACCGGGTTTGATTCCCCGTTCTGCCACTTGAGCTGTGGAGGCTTATCTGGTGGACCAGATTAGCTTGTGCACTCTAACATATGCCAGCTGGGTGACCTTGGGCTAGTCACAGTTCTTCAGAGCTCTCTCAACCCCACCCACCTCACAGGATGTTTGTTGTGGGGGGGAGGGCGTGGAAGGGAAAGGAGAATATAAGCCCCTTTGAGTTTCCTTACAGGAGAGAAAGGGGGATATAAATCCAACTTTTCTTCATCTTGTACAGAAGATTGTTTGCCCTCCGGTAAAACAAATTCCGCCCTGAGTTGGGTGGCCCAGGCTAGCCCGATCTCATCTGATCGTGGACACAGCCAGGATGAGAGGCTACCAAAGAGTACCAGGGTTGTTCTGTAGAGGAAGGCAATGGCAAACTGCCTCTGTTACTCTCCTGCCTTGGGTTGCTACATGTAGGTTGTAACTTGGATGACCAACAACCTGGTAAAGAGACTGAGGCCTTCTTCAGAGCGTCAGAAGAATCCTGCTGGATCAGAGCAAAGGTCCATCTAGTCCAGCATCCTTATCTCACACGGCGGCCAACTAGTTCCTCTGGACTGGAGGGTCCATAACAGGAGAAAGCGGCCGAAGACCTTATAAGAGCATGAGAAGAGCCCTTCTGGATCAGGCCAGTGAGGGTCCATCTAGTCCAGCATCCCACCTCGCACAGTGGCCAATCAGTTCCTCTGGAGGGTCAAAAACAGAGCACAGAGGTTGAGGCAGAGGTGGGATCCAGCAGGTTCTCACAGGTTCCTGAGAGTAGGTTACTAATTATTTGTGTGTGCCGAGAGGGGGTTACTCATGGGTGATTTTGCCACGTGATTTTTGCCAGGTCAGAAGCTACTTCCTCCTTCCCAGCAGTAGCTGGGGCCAGCAGAACTTGTGAAGCAGTTCTAGCGGGAGGTGCACCGCGCAAGTGCGGACAGCCTGCGCTATCGCGCGGCATTCGCTTCCCTCGCCTAAGCGACCGCATCACTGGGCGGCTGGAGTTCCTTTGCCACAGCCCCGCCCAGGAATGCCCCGCCCCCGGAATGCCCACCCAGCCCCATTGGCGCTACACCACAGTTTGAATCCCACCACCATGGGAACCTGTTACTAAAATTTTTGGATCCCACCACTGGGTTGAGGAAAACATAAAAACATCAGAATATAATATTCTGGGTTGAGGAAAATATAAAAACATCAGAAGAGTCCTGCTGGATCAGACCGAAGGTCCATCTGGGGAATCTCCTGCTTCAGGAACGCTAATTCTATTTCTACCAGCATGGCCACCTCGGGCTGCGCTGACAGAGGCTGATGGGAATTGTAGTTCCTGAACATCTGGAGAGCCGCAGGTTCCCTACCCCTGATCTAGTCCATCATGTGGTCTCACACAGTGGCCAGCCAGCTCCTCTAGAAGTCTAAGGACAGGGCATAAAGGCTGAGGCCTCAAGAAGAGCCCTGCTGGGTCAGACCAGCGAGCGTCCGTCCAGTCCTGTCTCACGCAGCGGCCAACCAGTTCCTCAGTCTGGAGAGTCAAAAACAGGGCACAGAGGCTGGAAGATGTTCCTGCACGAGGACTCACAATCTCCCCATACGTTTTTCAGCAGAAGAGCTAGATCACAGCCACGCAGAGGGCTTGGTCTGGGGTAGCTTGATGAAGAGAGAAAGCCGGCCCAGAACAGAAAGGGTGTTTCCGCACTGCTGTCCCTGCTGTGATTTTCACCCTGGCTCACAGGCGGCCCTGGCTAGGAAAGGCTCTGCTATTAGCAGGCGCATTTATGACTCGGATGCCAACAGCTGGGTCTGTTTGCAGATCAAATACGCCCCATGAACTACTTGCTTTGTTGTTTGCTGGGCCGGAGCCATCAAACTTGCTTGCTTGCTGGATTACACGGGCTCTGGGGTGACCTCACTTGCCTCCTTCGCTGCTTCGGCAGCCTGCGGAAAGAGCACTTCAGCGACTCTTCACTGCTTAAAGGAGCAGGGCTTGCCCCAGTAGAGAAATTCAAACCGGGTTGCCATATTATAGAATCATAGAGTTGGAAGAGACCCCAAGGGCCATCCAGTCCAACCCCCTGCAACACAGGAATGTGTAATCAAAGCACTCCAGTTAGATGGCCACCCGGTCTCTCTTAAAAAAACCTCCAAAGAAGGAAACTCCACCACACTCCGAGGCAGGGAATTCCACTGTCAAACAACCCTGACAGTCAAGAAGTTCTTCCTGATGTTTAGGTGGAATCTCTTTTCCTTCACCTTGAACCCATGACTCCTGGTCCTGGTCTCTGGAGCAGCAGAAAACAAGCTTGTTCCCTCACCAACATGACATCCCTTTAGATATCTAAACAGGGCTATCATGTCCCCCCTTAACCTTCGCCTCTGCAGACTAAACATCCCTAGCTCCCTAAGTCTCTCCTCGTAGGGCATGGTATCCATGGATGGTATCCATGGATACCGTAGGGCATGGTATCCATGGGACCCTTATATAGACTAAAGACATTTATTATCCCCGTCTATTTGCTGTCAGGATGGGGGGAGGACTGGGGGACAATAGGGAGTCCAGCAAGATGGAAGGGACTCGTGGCTGCCTCAACCAGAAGCCTGGCAGAACATCTCCATCTTGCAGCCCTTGAGGAGCTGGGCAAGGTCTTTCAAGGCCATGGCGTCAGCTGGGAGGGAGCTCCAGCAGGCCGGGGCCACAACTAAAAAGCCCCTGGCCGTGACTGAGGCCAACCAAAAGTCCGTGGGGCCAGGGACCACCAGAAGGTGGCCTCCAGAAAAGTAGAGTTCTTCACGTGCAATCCGTAGAGATGCGATCGAGAGCCCCAGACTGCTTAAGGCCTCGAAGGTCTGTTATTAGTCCTGTCCTCAGGGATATAAAGGGAAAGGTGCCACGCCATGGGAGTGGCCTTTTTAAAGTATAAGTTTAATTGCATAATTTTAATTGTAAGTACCCTGATGTACACTGCTCTGAGCAGTTTATAAATGGAATAATAGAGTCACGGAATCATAGAGTTGGAAGAGACCCCCAGGGGCCATCCAGTCCAACCCCCTGCCATGCAGGAACACACAATCCAAGCACTCCTGACAGATGGCCATCCAGCCTCTCCTTAAAAACCTCCAAAGAAGGAGACTCCACCACACTCCCAGGTAGTGCATTCCACTGTTGAACAGCCCTTAATGTCAGGAAGTTTTTTTTTCCTGAAGTTTAGATGGAACCTCTTTTGCTTCACCTTGAACCCATCACTCCTGGTCCCAGTCTCTGGAGCAGCAGAAAACAAATACGTATAATACTTGGTGTGGTGACCCCATCCAGGGCTGGCCTACAATTTTGGGGAGTCCGAGGCCAACGCCGACTTTGGCAGCCGTCTAGTTCAGCATTCCACTTTCGACAGTGGCTGAGCAGATGTTTTTTGAGGAATCAACAAACATCGCATCCAAGACGCAGCTGCTCCCACCGTCAACCCCCAGCAAGAGGCATTCTGACACGCAGAGGACACAACCCGGTCTTCGACCACCTTCTCCTTCTCCGTGACCCCCTCTAATCTCCACTAAGATTGGGGCAGCCCAATCCGGGGGAGGGGGCAGGCCCCACCTCTGGAGCTGGTGCAGCCTTGCCGCCCACTGGTGCAAGGGGCGAATGCGCCAGTGGTGGGTCCGATCCATGGCATCAGCTGTGCTCAAGGGCGGAGCGCCCACGGGGACATGTGGGATCACATGTCCCTGGGTACACACATGGGGGCAAAGAATCACCCTGCACACCCCTTGGTGCCACCCTGCCAGGTTATTTCTTCAACCAGCCCCTGGGCTCCGCCAGACACCCCTTGGCCCAGCCTGGCCCCACCAGGCCCGACGGAGGCCGCCACCAGGCGCCCCTTGGCCTGGCCCCGCCAGGCTGCCCAGGACCGCCAGCTAAGCTAAGTGGGGCAGGGAGGGCATGGAAGGGGTGCCTGGAGCAGGTTTTGCCCCGGGTGCCATTTCCCCCTGCTATGTCTCTGGCTGCGCTGCTCAAAAGCCGGATGCCCAGAAGGGGGGTGGGGATTGGAGAGCCCTCTGATGGCGAAGGGCCGGTGCTGGAGCAGTGCTATCCCCGGCCGCCTCCGTGGTCTGGACTGGGCTGTAAGAAAGCCACTCTGGTAACTATCATAAGAACATAAGAACAAGCCAGCTGGATCAGACCAGAGTCCATCTAGTCCAGCACTCTGCTACTCGCAGTGGCCCACCAGGTGCCTTTGGGAGCTCACAGGCAGGAGGTGAAAGCAATGGCCTTAAGAACATAAGAACAAGCCAGCTGGATCAGACCAGAGTCCATCTAGTCCAGCACTCTGCTACTCGCAGTGGCCCACCAGGTGCCTTTGGGAGCTCACAGGCAGGAGGTGAAAGCAATGGCCTTAAGAACATAAGAACAAGCCAGCTGGATCAGACCAGAGTCCATCTAGTCCAGCACTCTGCTACTCGCAGTGGCCCATCAGGTGCCTTTGGGAGCTCACGTGCAGGAGGTGAAAGCAATGGCCTTCTGCTGCTGCTGCTCCCGAGCACCTGGACTGTTAAGGCATTTGCAATCTCAGATCAAGGAGGATCAAGATTGGTAGCCAGAGATCACTTCATAAATCTGTCCAAGCCCCTTTTAAAGCTATCCAGGTGAGTGGCCATCACCACCTCCTGTGGCAGCATCAAATATATCAGGACATTTTTTACTGGATCAACTTGTGTGTGCAAGGAATCAAATACGCCAACTAATGTATGATGGGGAAGATACTGTTACCAGGTCAGATTTGGGGTTCCAAAATAGAAAAGGGGGCCACAGAAGCGTATTATTAGGTGTGCCCTATAGGGAGGCTTGGCCCAACCCTCCACTTTCCCAAAAAACGCTAGATCTAAGGTGTTTAAGTCCCACCCACTGGTTGCCAGTCCCGTGCCTTGAATTTTGGACCAGAAGACAAAAGGGAGGCCTCGAGAGGCGGGATGCACTGGTGGCAGGGGAGCTGGCCTGGCAGGCCCACCTCTCCGGTGCCCTCTTCGTCCTTCTAGCTGTGCTGGTGCTCCTAGGCCTGGCTGCCTTGCCCTGCCGCCACCCACCACCACACCCTGTCTCCTGGCCAGGCCACTGGCTGGGCTGCCCACCTCTCTGTGCCGGCCTGCATAGCCTGGGAGCTGGCCTTGGGCACCCTTCTCCTCTGACGCCCCCCTGGCTAAGAAGTGGGTGGTTGAACGGTGGCAGCCAGCCTGAGCCGGGAGCCTGTCAGGTGCTCCCAGCCTGGTGCGGGCTGCTGCTCGGCAGGTCCAGCCTCTGATAGAGGTGGGGGGTTGGCAGCAGCTGGCCTTCGGTTGCAGCATACAGCTCAGCCAGCAAACAGCACCCGCCATTCTGTCATGTGGGCAGCCGCTGGGCACCCCCATGTGACAGAATGGCACGCGCCCTGGGACATGGGATACCCCATGTCCCCATTGACGGTATGCCATTGCCTTTCAGTAATGTGTAGCAGGGAGCTCTGGAGAGCTCAAACCAGCCGAAGCCCCATTTTCTTTTACCCATTAAAGTGCTTTCAGGTGACAGGTTTGCCTAGAGGCCAGACCGCCCGGCCTTTGTGATGAGCGGGTTCAGCCATCTCCCTTTTTAAAGAAAAAAATGCCCTCGGAAGGCTGAAATCAGGACCGGAAGGGCAGCCTAGCTCTTCCGCTTTGTGGTTTGTATGCTCTCACAATCAGCAACCCGGCAAACTGCGTTGTCTGTTACGGGGGAGGGAGAGATACAGATGCTCTACCTCCTGGTGTCCTTTTACCGCTGTGCTATAGAGAGTGTCTTAACCGACTGCATCTGTGTATGGTTCTTCAGTTGCACAGTGGCGGATAGGAAGGCGCTCCAAAGGGCGATCCCTACTGCACAGAGGATTATCGGCTGCCCTCTCCCCTCCTTGGAAGAACTCTATAATTCCTGAAGCCTAAAGAAAGCCCAAAATATTCTGAGAGACCCGTCTCATCCAGCACACTCTTTTTGAACATAAGAACATAAGAACAAGCCAGCTGGATCAGACCAAAGTCCATCTAGTCCAGCTCTCTGCTATTCGCAGTGGCCCACCAGGTGCCTTTGGGAGCTCACATGTAGGATGTGAAAGCAATGGCCTTCTGCGGCTGTTGCTCCCGATCACCTGGTCTGTTAAGGCATTTGCAATCTCAGATCAAGGAGGATCAAGACTGGTAGCCATAAATCGACTTCTCCTCCATAAATCTGTCCAAGCCCTTTTTAAAGCTATCCAGGTTAGTGGCCATCACCACCTCCTGTGGCAGCATATTCCAAACACCAATCACACGTTGCGTGAAGAAGTGTTTCCTTTTATTAGTCCTAATTCTTCCCCCCAGCATTTTCAATGAATGCCCCCTGGTTCTAGTATTGTGAGAAAGAGAGAAAAATTTCTCTCTGTCAACATTTTCTACCCCATGCATAATTTTGTAGACTTCAATCATATCCCCCCTCAGCCGCCTCCTCTCCAAACTAAAGAGTCCCAAACGCTGCAGCCTCTCCTCATAGGGAAGGTGCTCCAGTCCCTCAATCATCCTTGTTGCCCTTCTCTGCACTTTTTCTATCTCCTCAATATCCTTTTTGAGATGCAACGACCAGAACTGGACACAGTACTCCAAGTGCAGTCACACCACTGCTTTATATAAGGGCATGACAATCTTTGCAGTTTTATTCTCAATTCCTTTCCTAATTATCCCCAGCATAGAGTTTGCATTTTTAACAGCTGCCATGCATTGAGTTGACATTCCCATGGAACTATCAACTAAGACGCCTAAATCCCTTTCCTTGTCTGTGACTGATAGCACTGACCCCTGTAGCGTGTATGTGAACTGTTACCATCCGGCAGATGATACAGGTCTATCAAAACTAGGACAAAGAGGCTTAGAGACAGCTTCTACTCTAGAGCTGTGGCTATGCTGAACTCTGCGGCTTCGTGTTGATGTGTTTGGGGCTGTGTAGGGATGGGTGAAGGGGAAAGTGAGGATGGGGTATGAGTCTGAAATGGTGTGCATCGAGGAATGCTGCTGTAAATTTTCGTTGTGCGGGCACAATGACAATAAAATGCTTATGCTTTCCCCCATGAACAAAGAAACAGGGGGCAATTTGTGAGCGAACAGATGAGAAGCAAGAGGAAGGGTTTCTATGGTCCTTTGCCAGCCTCCGCTCCCCATTCCAGCCCTGTTGAGAGAAAGGGGGAAGGAGAATCGTGGAACGGCCTGTTCCTTGTCCTCTGACAGCAAGATTCCTTCTTGGAAGAGACAAACACTTCACTTTCTGGCAACACGCAGAAGGGGAAAAATCCTTAGACAGCAGCACTGGGATTACCGTGCCAAGGAATGCACAAATAATTTATTTCTTTATTTGTTATATTTATATACCGCCCTCCCCGAAGGCTCAGTTCAATCCAGTAGTCGCTTCAGTTCAACCCAGTAGTCGCTTTCTCCCCAAGCTCCGTTGGTGCAGGGCTTCCCTTCAGGGAAGGAAATTAAGATCTATTCTTGGGACGTTCGGATCTCCGTAAGAGGAGACTCGAAAGACGACTGTTGGATTCGCCACCTGAACGTCACCCAATTAACTCCAACGGCTCTTTCGCAAATGCATCCGCCTCTAACGGCTCCCATCGGAGAATCTGCGTGCTGCTTTTTTTCTAATACTCTACAGCCTTGTTGAATTCCACTCTACTGCTTCTTTTGCAGTCCATTAAATTGACTTAATTCTGAATTTTCATAGTAACTCTCTCAAGCAGGGCTCTGCAACATGGTGCCCACGGACACGCGACACTTGCCAACATCTGTTCGGTATTTTTAGAAAGAGGGTGGAGCCAGGGACGGCTTTTCTCTGGCGAGGCTTTGAATTGACTGAAGGGGAATTGATTGGCTGTGCAGATTTTAAAAAAATCTTATAACCCTCGGCCACAGATGCATGCGAAACGTCAGGAGAAAATAACACTAGAAGAGTTTTTTGGATTTATATCCCCCCTTTCTCTCCTGCAGGAGTCTCAAAGGGGCTTACAATCTCCTTGCCCTTCCCCCCTCACAACAAACACCCTGTGAGATAGGTGGGGCTGAGAGAGCTCCAAGAAGCTGTGACTAGCCCAAGGTCTCCCAGCTGGCGTGTGTGGGAGTGTACAGGCTAATCTGAATTCCCCAGATAAGCCTCCACAGCACAGGCGGCAGAGCTGGGAATCAAACCCGGTTCCCCCAGATTAGATACACGAGCTCTTAACCTCATACGCCACATTCTAGTGATTCCGGCAGTGAAAACCTTCGACAATGCAGAGTCGATTTGGCTCTTCTAGATCCCTACATGTTTCAAACGGTGCTTTGTCAGCTGTGCGGGGAAATTTCTACGGAAGATCCCCGGATGAGGAAAAGTGGGAAATGCGGAGGGATCTAGAAGAGCTAAATAAAATCTCTAGATAGCAACCACTCAGGGAGACCTGATCCACCCACCAGGTCGGATTCATGGACTATAAGGTGACGACGGTCAACCAGTCCCAGTCACTGGCTCACCAAGGAAGTGATTCACAGAAGATTCACATTTCCGAGGCTAAAAATCTTCCAGGGAAGAGTTCAAAGCTAACAATAGAATTCTAGAAAGCAGAGGAAATGCTAGTGAAGCCATTCCGGATGGAAACCATCTTTAAGGGCGGGTGCATCTGCTAGAAAAGTTGGGGGTGGGAAAGGAAAGTCACGCCCTTCCAGTTAATGAAGAAACCAGAATGTCTTAGAAATGCGTCGAATATGACCCCCAGTAACAGGCTGTAGTTGGAAGGATTCATGACTCAACCATGCCCTATTAAAGCCCAGAGATAAAACATAAGGCTCCCCTGTCCGTATAAACGCGAAAGCAAATTCAAAGAATGCCTTTGACCACATGCAAACTCAAGGGATCCAGAGACTTATTTAGAAAATCAGATTTTCAAGCAACTCACCCATTCCGGCAAAAGCCTTTCTGTGGTGGTTGTAGGAGCAGCAGTGGCGTAGGAGGTTAAGAGCTCGTGTATCTAATCTGGAGGAACCGGGTTTGATTCCCCGCTCTGCCGCCTGAGCTGTGGAGGCTTATCTGGGGAATTCAGATTAGCCTGTACACTCCCACACACGCCAGCTGGGAGACCTTGGGCTAGTCACAGCTTCTCGGAGCTCTCTCAGCCCCACCCACCTCACAGGGTGTTTGTTGTGAGGGGGGAAGGGCAAGGAGATTGTCAGCCCCTTTGAGACTCTTGCAGGAGAGAAAGGGGGGATATAAATCCAAACTCCTCCTCTTCTTCTTCTTCTTTTTCTGGACTGTCTGACCGTGGTCTGGTATTTTTCCATTAGATATCCAAGTGCACGTCCAAAGGGTCAAATATGCTTTTTCCCACTGACAGACTTAAACCGTGTTGTTGCAGAACAATAACTTTTTTGGGAGGGAGGGCACTTTGGTCAACATGGTATAGAATCATGGAGTTGGAAGAGACCCCAAGGGCCATCAAGTCCAACCCCCCGCCATACAGGAACACACAATCAAAGCACTCCTGACAGATGGCCATCCAGCCTCTCTTTTAAAACCTCCAAAGAAGGTTTTTAAAGAAGACTCCACCACTCTCTGAGGTTATGCATTCCACTGTCGAACAGCCCTGACTGTCAGGAAGTTTTTCCTGATGTTTAGGTGGAATCTCTTTTCCTGCACCTTGAACCCATGACTCCTGGTCCTAGTCTCTGGAGCAGCAGGAAACAAGCTTGCTCCCTCACCAACATGACATCCCTTCAAATATCAAAACATGGCTACCATGTCACCCCTTAACCTTCTCTTCACCAAACGAAACCCAGCTCCCTCAGTCTCTGCTCGTGGGGCATGGATTTGACCATTGACCATTTTGGTTGCCCTCCTCTGGACCCGTTCCAGCTTGTTAATATCCTTCTTGAATTGCGGTGCCCAGAACTGAACACAGTACTCTAGGTCAGGTCTAACCAATGCAGAATGCAGAGGTACAATTACATCCCTCGATCTAGACACTAGACTCCCATTGATACAGCCCCGAATTGCATTCCCATCTCTGCCATCAAAAAATTATTCTGGGGGAAGTTCAAGGGAAAACCTGGCCTCTGTCAGCAACCGACGGACACGTCTGTCATTCTGGGGACCTCCTTTCATCTTGTCTCCCAAATTCGGGCAGTGCGCGGCTCAGAGACATTTCCCAGCGTTCATTTTTGTGATTTTTTTCATTCCATCTAAACGTTTTCCCCTCTCTGATCCTCCGCAGGAACAATTCCGACGCGATCTCGCGAAGGGAAAGTTTTATGTCAGTATCGGAGATAAAACTGACATCTTGAAAGCATTTCAGAATTTGGGCCCGCACCGTTTGTCTAACCCTGCCCCACAGCTGGAAGAGAGAGAGCGAGATGTTTGCCTGCATTCCAAAACCACAGAGATATGAAACAGCGTTTCCCATTCCAGCATGTGAAGAATTTGCTCTGACGGACGCAATTTATGTGACTGCGATCGCAACCCCTTCTTGTGCCTGAAGATCAGGGCTCGTGCTATGCAGCAGTGGCGTAGGAGGTTAAGAGCTCGTGTATCTAATCTGGAGGAACCGGGTTTGATTCCCCGCTCTGCCACCTGAGCTGTGGAGGCTTATCTGGGGAATTCAGATTAGCCTAGGCACTCCCACACACGCCAGCTGGGTGACCTTGGGCTCGTCACAGTTCTTCAGAGCTCTCTCAGCCCCACCTACTTCACAGGGTGTTTGTTGTGAGGGGGGAAGGGCAAGGAGATTGTCAGCCCCTTTGAGTCTCCTGCAGGAGAGAAAGGGGGGATATAAATCCAAACTCCTCCTCCTCCTCCTCCTCCTCCTCCTCTTCTTCTTCTTCTTCTTCTTCTTCTTCTTCTTCTTCTTCTTCTTCTTCTTCTTCTTCTTCTTCTTCTTCTTCTTCTTCTTCTTCTTCTTCTTCTTCTTCTTCTTCTTCTTCTTCTTCTTCTTCTTCTTCTTCTTCTTCTTCTTCTTCTTCTATGCTTCAGCAGAACTGTCTGTGGCCCGTCTTGCCGCACAGACTCACACTCGCAACGTGTGGACGAAGGGCTGGTTGGCACAAGGGCCATATTAACCCAAGGCTGGGCCTTGAAGCTATCAGTCGTTTCAGTCGCTTATGTCGTCGTTTACGCTTTCAGTATTCACACAGGCACCGACACCCAGTTGAAATAAAGTCTTGCTGACCTCTTTTCTCACCATCGTTCTTCCTTTTCTTTTCCCCGCTGAAATCCTGACTCGAGCTTGTCCACGCTGGCTGCCATTTTGGCTTTAAAAAAAATGTAGAAATGACGTTCGGCTGCTTCCAAGAGCTCGTGGGAACGTTTGAACGCATGCGACTGAGGTCACGACTAGACTGTATTGCTCATGGAAGCATGATAAAGGAGGCATTAGACGTCACAACTCTGAGTGCGCTCCCCCCCGGGGGCGTGCGGCCCGGGGGAACATATGGGGTCAAATGTCCATGAGCTGCAGCCATTTAGTCACGTGGGGGAGGAAAATCACCCCCACACTCCTCCTCCCCCCCCCGGGGTCCATACACTGACTTCAAGACCTGGTGCAAAAAACGTTGTTTGGTTGTGGTGGGGATGGGCGGCCGCCCATGGGGGGACGGAAAACTCAAGATTTTGCACTGGGGTACATTTTCCCTAGATAGGACTCTGATCTCACCCCCCTTCCCCGATGACTCCTAGATAGGACTCTGATCTCCCCCTTCCCCAATGACTCCTAGATACGACTCTGATCTCCCCCTTCCCCAATGACTCCTAGATACGACTCTGATCTCCCCCCTTCCCCAATTACTCCTAGGTACGACTCTGATCTCCCCCCTTCCCCGATGACTCCTAGATACGACTCTGATCTCCCCCCCTTCCCCAATGACTCCTAGATAGGACTCTGATCCCCCCCCTTCCCCGATGACTCCTAGATAGGACTCTGATCTCCCCCTTCCCCAATGACTCCTAAATAGGACTCTGATCTCCCCCCTTCCCCGATGACTCCTAGATACGACTCTGATCTCCCCCCCTTCCCCAATGACTCCTAGATACGACTCTGATCTCCCCCCCTTCCCCAATGACTCCTAGATAGGACTCTGATCTCCCCCCTTCCCCGATGACTCCTAGATAGGACTCTGATCTCCCCCCTTCCCCAATGACTCCTAGATAGGACTCTGATCTCCCCCCTTCCCCAATGACTCCTAGATAGGACTCTGATCTCCCCCCTTCCCCAATGACTCCTAGATAGGACTCTGATCTCCCCCCTTCCCCAATGACTCCTAGATAGGACTCTGATCTCCCCCCTTCCCCGATGACTCCTAGATACGACTCTGATCTCCCCCCCTTCCCCAATGACTCCTAGATAGGACTCTGATCTCCCCCCTTCCCCGATGACTCCTAGATAGGACTCTGATCTCCTCCCCTTCCCCAATGACTCCTAGATAGGACTCTGATCTCCCCCCTTCCCCGATGACTCCTAGATAGGACTCTGATCTCCCCCCTTCCCCAATGACTCCTAGATAGGACTCTGATCTCACCCCCCTTCCCCGATGACTCCTAGATAGGACTCTGATCTCCCCCTTCCCCAATGACTCCTAGATACGACTCTGATCTCCCCCTTCCCCAATGACTCCTAGATAGGACTCTGATCTCCCCCCTTCCCCGATGACTCCTAGATACGACTCTGATCTCCCCCCCTTCCCCAATGACTCCTAGATAGGACTCTGATCTCCCCCCTTCCCCGATGACTCCTAGATACGACTCTGATCTCCCCCCTTCCCCAATGACTCCTAGATAGGACTCTGATCCCCCCCCTTCCCCGATGACTCCTAGATAGGACTCTGATCTCCCCCTTCCCCAATGACTCCTAGATAGGACTCTGATCTCCCCCCTTCCCCGATGACTCCTAGATACGACTCTGATCTCCCCCCCTTCCCCAATGACTCCTAGATACGACTCTGATCTCCCCCCCTTCCCCAATGACTCCTAGATAGGACTCTGATCTCCCCCCTTCCCCGATGACTCCTAGATAGGACTCTGATCTCCCCCCTTCCCCAATGACTCCTAGATAGGACTCTGATCTCCCCCCTTCCCCAATGACTCCTAGATAGGACTCTGATCTCCCCCCTTCCCCAATGACTCCTAGATAGGACTCTGATCTCCCCCCTTCCCCGATGACTCCTAGATACGACTCTGATCTCCCCCCCTTCCCCAATGACTCCTAGATAGGACTCTGATCTCCCCCCTTCCCCGATGACTCCTAGATAGGACTCTGATCTCCTCCCCTTCCCCAATGACTCCTAGATAGGACTCTGATCTCCCCCCTTCCCCGATGACTCCTAGATAGGACTCTGATCTCCCCCCTTCCCCGATGACTCCTAGATAGGACTCTGATCTCCCCCCTTCCCCAATGACTCCTAGATAGGACTCTGATCTCCCCCTCCCCCAATGACTCCTAGATACGACGCTGATCTCCCCCTCCCCCAATGACTCCTAGATAGGACTCTGATCTCCCCCTCCCCCAATGACTCCTAGATACGACTCTGATCTCCCCCCTTCCCCAATGACTCCTAGATACGACTCTGATCTCCCCCTTCCCCAATGACTCCTAGATACGACTCTGATCTCCCCGCTTCCCCAATGACTCCTAGATACGACTCTGATCTCCCCCCTTCCCCAATTACTCCTAGGTACGACTCTGATCTCCCCCCTTCCCCAATGACTCCTAGGTACGACTCTGATCTCCCCCCTTCCCCAATGACTCCAAACAAACTTCAGCTGACTACGAGCGCGCCTGGCAACTTCTCCATTTTTTAATGTAACTGCTTGCTCAGCATACGGCTGGGCGAAAAGGGATCGGAGGAATTCTATATCTTTCCACAGGTAAGTGGAGACGTTTACAACAATATGCAGGGCCTGAGGCTTCGGCCTGGTCAGCTTTATGGATAATACAGCCCTCATATAAACGAGGCACAACTTTGCCACACGGTCCAGGAAGCCTCTGCAGAAGGCCCTTCTTTAGGCCAGTCTGCCTTCGGTGCAAGAATATTCAAGGGAAGGACCGTGGCCTGCAAAAGGTTCCAAGTTCAATCCCTGGCACCTCCGGTGAAAAGGTTTAGGTAGGAGGTAACGTGAAAGATCTCCGCCTGAGACCTTGAAGAGTGGCTGCCAGTCTGAGTAGGCAACAGCGACCTGGACGGATGGGCAGTCTGATTGAGTACGAAGCAGTCTCATTTAGGGAGGTTCCGAGGCAGAGCATCTGCTGGGCACGCAGAAGGTCCTGGGTTCGGTTCCTGGCATCTCTGTGAAAAGGACCAGGGAGGGGGTGATGGGAAAAATCTCCACTTGGGCCACTGGAGAATGACGAAGAGCGGCTGCTGGTCTGAGGAGTCAGTACTGAACTCGATGGGGCTGATGAACTGTAAGACAGCTTTGTGTGTTTCGTAAGGCGTGGTTTCAATTTATTTGACTGCAGGGATGTCCCACGCTGGCCCTCCAGATGTTCATGGCCTACGATGATGGGGATTGTAGTCCATGAACATCTGGAGGGCCAGCGTGGGACACGCAATTCACTGCTTCTGGTTTACATTTATATATTTGTATTTTTGTCGGCTTTGTGGTGCTTCTCCACCCTATTTCTCCCTTTTTGTTCTGTTTGTCAGAACTTGGGACACGGATATTCTTAACCCTTCGTGCTCCCAAGTAAATCAAAGCCTCTTCGGGCAGAGGGGTCAGCTGCAGCGCTGCAGCCCAAGCTCTGCTCACGACCTGAGTTCAATCCCGACGGAAGTCGGTTCCAGGTAGCCGGCTCAAAGTTGACTCGGCCTTCCGTCTTTTCGAGGTCAGTCAAATGAGTACCCAGGTTGCTGGGGGTAAAGAACAGAACTGTGATTTCCAACCTTTATTTCACTCATGTACCCCTTGAAGAAGAAGAAGAGGAGTTTGGATTTATATCCCCCCCTTTCTCGCCTGTAGGAGACTCAAAGGGGCTGACAATCTCCTTGCCCTTCCCCCCTCACAACAAACACCCTGTGAGGTGGGTGGGGCTGAGAGAGCTCCCAGAAGCTGTGACTAGCCCAAGGTCACCCAGCTGGCGTGTGTGGGAGTGCACAGGCTAATCTGAATTCCCCAGATAAGCCTCCACAGCTCAGGTGGCAGAGGTGGGAATCAAACCCGGTTCCTCCAGATTAGATACATGAGCTCTTAACCTCCTATGCCACTGCTGCTCCCTTGGCAACCCATTTCCCTAAAACTGTACCCCCATATAGCAAACACACGATGCAATTTTTTTTACGTACCCAAAATGCTCTGGTGCGTACCCGCTGGTTGGGAACCACTGGTGTAGGCAACTGGGAAAGGCAGTGGCAAAGACAGCTCACCTGGGAAACGCTGTGCTGTTTCTCCATGGATCAGCAATGACCCAGCGCCTGCACAGAGCACCTTTACCTTTTACCTCAGGTGACTGTCCTCCGCAAACCAAAGCAAGTAGAATCATAGAGTTGGAAGAGACCCCAAGGACCATCAAGTCCAACCCTCTGCTATACAGGAACACACAATCAAAGCGCTCCTGACAGATGGCCATCCAGCCTCTCTTTAAAAACCTCCAAAGAAGGAGACTCCACCACTCTCAGAGGAAGTGAATTCCACTGTCCAACAGCCCTGACTGTCAGGAAGTTTTTCCTGATGTTTAGGTGGAATCTCTTTTCCTTCACCCGGAACCCGTGACTCCTGGTCCTAGTCTCTGGAGCAACAGAAAACAAGCTTGCTTCCTGTTCTCAACAGGAGACACGGCAAGAGCAGGTCAGTGTGATACCACAAAGATTTATTATTTTTAATGAAAAAATACTGAAAAGTGTGCCACAGTGTTCATAGCTCCATTGGAATAATACAAAGTTATGTCGTCTGAGGAACAGTCTTAACACTGTAGAAAAGAAATGTGGTTCTTTAAATTATGCCCCTCAAAAAAAATTAAAAAAGGAAGGAAGGAAGGAAGAGAAAGAGAAAGAAACCTGTAGAAAAGAGATGCTTCTTACACACTGGCTTAAAAGGAAAAGGTTAGTCAGAGGTAATAGTAAATTATGGTTACAGTCTATCTGCCTTACATCTGCCCGTCAGCGTTAATTTCTGAATGAGCTGCGTTAGCACACCGTTCGAGTCTGCCGCCCCAAAAGAATTTCAGTGAAACCAGGAGAGACAGAGTTTGCATCGGGACATTAATATCGAGGCATCTTATTTCCCAGGACACAAGAACATGGCTGTTTTAGGTTTGCAGGCATTTTTCTCGAGTAAAAATGTTTTTTTTAATTTTAGCAGACTAATGTTTGCACTTAAAAAGGGGTGGAGGAGGGAGAACTTGGTCGAAGAGCGGTTACGGAGACCCCCTTGGCAGAGGGGCTAAAATGCTACCGCCGGCTGGGCCGTACAGGTAAAACCGGCAGGGACTGAGAGCAGCCCCTTCAGAGAGACTTCATTAGAACAGCGGATGGTCTGAGAAGCAGAAGGACAAATAATTGCAGAAGGAGGAAACCCAGACATGCATTTAAACCTGAAACATCCGTGCGCCTCACGTTCAATTAGATTGGTCTATGATGTTCAATAAGTTATATCCCCCCCCCTTCCCTCCCCTCCCCCCCCAGCCAAAATCAAACAGGGTCTGGGTGCGATTGGATGCCGCCCTCTTCGTCTTCTTGGTCTTGCTTGTACATGAAGGTGAGAAGAAAGAGAGCGATGTCCATAGATGACCAGTAAGCCGTGTGCGACGTGACGGCCGACCAGTATCGGCTCTCCACCAGGCCTTCCCTGAGCTCAAAGTCGATCCTTCGCTCCAGCTCCACTGGGCAGAAAACACAAACAGCACCGTCAGGAAGAATCGCCCCCAACAACGCAGCCGTCCCAAGGAGAGAGCCTCGGCCCCGCCTGCCCTGCTTTTCCCCTCCGCCATCTTTTGGGGTACGGAGAAAGGGGCAAAGCAGATCTCTGGGGCCGGAGCCGCCGACTTACGTGTTGGGTCCAGGAAGCCGGAGCTGCTGTGAGGGAAGGTCTGCGTGCCAATGGACGCTTGGCTAGAGGCCGGCTTCTTCTCCTCGGCTTCCGACCCTTCTTTCCCCGGTTCGAGTGCCTGGGAGGCGGGGGCGCTGGAACGCCCAAACCTCGAGAAGAGCATCCCTCCGAGGCCTTTCCCAATGCTCGCCGCTCCTGTGATTAGGCATAAAACAAGACCAGTTAAATCCTGGAGGGACCAAAGTGCTTGGGGCCAAAACAGATGTCAGGATTAAGGAACAGAGGATGCTGAAATAGACAGCCACGCGCTCTGTTTTCCCATCCCTCACGCATCTGGGACCCCTGTACCTATGGGACAGTCTCTCCTGGTACTTTGCCCAAAGATCACTTAGATCTGCAAACAAGAACTGGCTGGTGGTACCCAACTTACCTTGAGTGAACTCCACCATTCAAAATGGTGCACAATAGTTACAGCAAAGATCGGGGAACTGGGTTATGACAGTGACTCCTTCAATATGCTAACCTTTACTGAAACTTTTGCCCTCATTAAAGAGAGGCTGTTAGCAATGGACTATCAACAACTGCAGAGCTTGGCAAATAAATCTTGTTCACCAACAAATATGTCAATTCCTTTCACGCAGGGATACCCAGCCTATTATATTCACAAATCCCATACACAGGAGAGCCTATATGCTGGCTAGATTTAACATCATGCCATCTCCGCTACATAGAGGAAAACTTAAAGGTCTTCCAAGCGATAAGAGGTTCTGTCCCTGTAGAATAGGACAGCTGGATTCCATCCCACACATTCTCCTGAACTGCGTATTATACCAAGAACTCCGATCCAGCCTGCTATCCCAAGCTATAGACCCTATGATTGATTATACTGAATCAGATAAAGTAGTTATGCTTTTAAACTGTCAGGATTTTCATTGTTGCCTTATAGTGGCAAAGTTTTTGTCAGAAGTTTGTAAACTGAATGTATGACCAACGCGAAGTTTTTTACTATTCACTTTTTAACTGGAACTGTATTTTTATACTATCATGTATATGCTAATAAAGACTTATTGAATTGAACTGTCTCTGGCCCAAAGGAAGTTTGGATTGCCTCAGCCAGGGCAGAGTGCTCTGTCTGATGAGACCAGAGCCCTGCCGGACCTGTGAGAAAGAGGTGTTCCACCAGGAGTATGGTTGGGGCAGCGACAGGTTCATAAGCCCTCCCCTTTCCTTTTTACTGAATTCCATCATCGATCCCGTCAATGTGGGATATTGTGGGTCTGTAATATGTAATTTTATGTTTATTTGAGATTGCTCTTGATATTTTAACTTATATTGTTTATACATTTATATCATCGTGAACACGACGCGAGCCGCCACACGCCCGAAAGGGGAGGGGCGGTAGAGTAAATCCAATAAATAAATCAAGACAGACAAACACAACCCTGCCCACATTATGTCGTCTCTACCCACACCCCCCCCCTTTGCTGGTGGTGATAGGGTTGAAGGTCTGAGCGGGACACGGGTAAGTTATGTCAGCATTTAGAGAAGAAGAAGAGTTTGGATTTATATCCCCCCTTTCTCTCCTGCAGGAGACTCAAAGGGTCTGACAATCTCTTTGCCCTTCCCCCCTCACAACAAACACCCTGTGAGGTAGGTGGGGCTGAGAGAGCTCCGAGAAGCTGTGACTAGCCCCAGGTCACCCAGCTGGCGTGTGTGGGAGTGTAAAGGCTAATCTGAATTCCCTAGATAAGCCTCCACAGCTCAGGTGGCAGAGCGGGGAATCAAACCCGGTTCCTCCAGATTAGATACACGAGCTCTTAACCTCCTACGCCACTGCTGTAGAGACGAGACCCGCCATATGCAAATGGTGGCGGCTGTGCATTTATCATCACATCTATTTCAGCCTACCAATCAGTGAGGGCAAGAGAGGCCACGTGACTCCGAGGGGCAAGGTCAAAGCAGGACAAACGTGGGCCAGCTGATGGGCTCATCGCAAGTGATCAAACATGGTCTTGACCACACAGAACACATTTGCAAGAGAAGAATCGAAGCGGTCCCCTAAACTTCTGGTCTGCACATATAACGTTAGCCCTTTGGCACTGCTCTAGCTTCTCGTCAGCTTCTGGGGCGAATCCACAGTGTCGTGGAAAAAGGAATGTGACTAGACGCGTGGCTGCCATTTTGGAGGAGGCTACATATTGATTATAACCTTTATCGTACTCCTTTACATTTACCCGATCTCCCCGATTTAATTAGATTACACTACTGGTTGGACAATCCTGATCCTTCTCTCTGTCTGATAGTGGCAGACTTGCTCCTGGAAATTACTAAACGCCAGTAGATTTCCTTCGACCTAACATTTATTTCCTGTTTTGTATATGCTTTTTAATCCGTTTTTTAAATTATTGTTGTACTGTTTATGCCGATAAAGGCTTGCTACGAGTCATAACCTTCATCTTGGTGCTCAGAACAGAGACTGACACTTGTGTCAGCAGAGTGCTAAATTCAGTGAGTGGGCATTTCTGGACACACCCCCAGACTTTTGCTGTGGCTACAAACTTTGTTCACATTTTCACCACTGCTGCTGCTGTTGCTGCTCCTGAGACGGCTGGCCGCTGCCTTGATTACATGAGCGGTGATGGGGAACGCTCACATACAAAGCTTGAAAGTCAACAATTTGTACTTCGAAGCGACCGTGGTGATGATTCCTCTGATGCTGCTGCCACCTGGTGGCCAGAACACTATCAGAGATTTTTTTATGCTGTCTCTTCAAAGAGGCAGCGTAACATGGGCAGAAAGTAAAAGCAATATGATAAAATCAGAAAAACAACATGAAGAGAATGAGAAATATGAAAACAAGCAATTAATCCTTGGGTATAAAGCTCCCCCGGCGTTCGCCATTCAGCAGCCTAAGATTATTGTTCTTCAGGCAACCCTGACAGATGGTGGGACCAAGCCAATATTTCACCACAGGGAAACGTACGATTTTCTTCTTCCAGTTTGTGTGCCTGTTGTAACTGTGCAACTGTGGTGTGGTGGTGAAGGAGAGCTTCTAAACTGCACGCAAACCATGCGGCCCAAGAGTGAGTGTTTCGAAGGAGGCGAACACAAGGCACTTTTAAAAATCCTTCTTGCACATGAGGGTTTGGGTGGGAAGAAAAAGTTTGGCTTTATATCCCACCTTTCTCTCCTGTACGGAGAGGTGGCTTACAAGCTCCTTTCCCTTCCTCTGCCCACAATAAGCCCCTTGTGAGGCAGGTGGGGCTCAGAGAGTTCTGAGAGAACTGGGACTAGCCCAGGGTCACCAAGCAGGAGTGGGGACACACTTCTGGTACACCAGATAAGCCTCTATCGCTCAGGTGGAGGAGTGGGGAATCAAACCTGGTTCTCCAGATTAGAATCCACCTGCTCTTAACCACTACATCACACTGGAAACCAACCTGCTCATGGCTCCAGAGGGAAAGGGGGAAAGTGCTCCAAGTGCTTCAAGTGCCAGAAGCGTTCCCTGGTCCCAGCTCTGTGCCCCTGTGCCCGCGCAACCCCCATGTGAGACTGCACTGAAGACATGACGACAAACGACACTTTTTAAAGCCCCTGTCCTTGTTCCTAAGGAGCACACAGTAGCATCTATTCCAGGGGTCTGCAACCTGCGGCTCTCCAGATGTTCATGGACTACAATTCCCATCAGCCCCTGCCAGCATGGCCAATTGGCCTTTCCTCTCTCTCTCTTGATGGCTTAACACAGATCACAGATAACTGGGCTAGTGACCCTGGCGAGCAACTCCCCAATTGGCCATGCTGGCAGGGGCTGATGGGATTTGTAGTCCATGAACATCTGGAGAGCCGCAGGTTGCAGACCCCTGATCTATTCAATGGTTGTTTGCTTGTTCTGAGGTTATATATATACATAGAGAGGTAATGTAAGTGAATAACAGATCTGTTCTCTCTCATTCAAGGAATCTCTCTTTTCATAAACTTACATTTTGATTTTCAAGGAAGACAAACATGGAAGAAGATAGACAGCAGGAGGAAAATTTAAAAAAGGAGATCTGAACTTAAGGTCAAGAAGAAGATAATGACGAATGACGTTGATTAATACGATATTATCATGTTTAAATGGTTTATTGAATATTATGATTTTTTACATGATAATGATGTTTAGTAATAAATAAGTAATGGACATATAAGATGGAATGTTGGGAAAAAGGAAACTATTTAGAAAATGTAATTTAGAGATAAGTTCAGTATTAGAAGTATTGTTATTTTCCAGCAAAAATGTACATGGCAGAGTAATAAATATAGAAAAGGGAGTAGACCTGGAACTATATACAGAGCTAATTAATGAGGTAGAAGAGTTTACCTTAGAAATAGATGAAAAGATCCCGATCCAATCCCCCCTCCCCGATCCCTGTTCGCTTTTGAACCTCGTGGTCGAGTGGGGATTTCACCCCCCTATGGAAATCTGAAATAGTTACCCATTATACTTGCTTTGCCTATATTCGTTATGGACTCTCCGTAGTGCCGCCGCGCCATGACGGGCGATGTCGTCGGGCTGGGTATCGTCGGGACGGACTCGCTCTCAGAGACTGAGGTAGGTTCTTTAGTCGGGTTGAGGAAACTTGGCTTCATGTGCTCGTAAGGTAGCGGGTTTGTGGTGTTGTACCAGTGGATCTGGACAGGGGAAATGTTGCTATAGTGCTTCAGGATTAAAGGTTCTAGTCTGTAGGCCTGCAAGCGAAAAGAGATAAGAGTGAGACGTCTATAAACACTGGCCATAGCCATTCCCATCTATAGATGGGCAAACTTGTTCTTCACAGTGAACCATTCATTTCTTCAAAGGGTCGGCAAGTAAAGCAAAATGACTGAATCGAACCGTCCTATTTCAATACACATTTCAGGGCAACTGAATTCTTAGAAATGGCAAGTCCACCCCTCTGCAGCCCTTCATTAACTTTACACCATGACACAGAGAAACAGACATGTTAGAAAAAAAAGAATCACCACTATCTTTAAGAGTGCAATGTCAACGTTAGCCCAAATAAACTCAAAAATACACAGGTTGCACTCTGGCTGTGTCCAATCTTATATATTGATCTTACATATAATTAAACAACTTAACACTTCTATTTGTATTTACATTTCCTTATTTCTCTGACAAAGTTCTTAAAGATACAGCATAAGTCTTCCAACTCTTATAACTAAACATAAATAATCACTTAGTCCATTCAATTCTTTGTTCAGAAACAAAGCTTCAGTTCCATATAGTCCATTTTCCAATTCTGTAGGTTCTACATAAAAACGTCTCGCGCGTATAGAACGTTTTTCGTGCATCTTCCTCAGTATGCCAGTATGTTCAGTCAACTTCCAACAGTTCTTTGAGGCTTCTAATGGGTATATTGGCTCTCTTGTTAAGAGTTGCCCGCTCCCATCTCTGCCTTCCGTTTGTAAGGACTAAGTGATTATTTATGTTTAGTTATAAGAGTTGGAAGACTTATGCTGTATCTTTAAGAACTTTGTCAGAGAAATAAGGAAATGTAAATACAAATAGAAGTGTTAAGTTGTTTAATTATATGTAAGATCAATATATAAGACTGGACACAGCCAGAGTGCAACGAGTGTATTTTTGAGGAAAAAAAAGAATGCCTTAAGGGATAAAAAAAATTTAGAACAAAGAAGGTATTCTAAATTGCTCTATCTGTACAGTGGTTCAGAAAACAGAGACATGCAAGAATGCACATCTGTGCTCAATTGTAAAATGTCAAGAGTATTAGAAAGGAGGTCACTTTGAAATCACTGGAGCACTGCAGTTCTGAAAGATGACCGAACAGAACCTTCCTGGGCAAATCCACATTTCAGTGCCCCTACCCTAGAGAGCTGCCCAGATCTAAAGTCCGCCGTGACACGGTTTTTAAATGATATCTTTTATTTTTATTGATTTTGGATTTATATCCTGCCCCATCGTCGAAGGGCTCTGGGTGGGTCACAACACAATACAGACATTCCACTAACATTAAAAATATCAATCCGCATCTAAAATTAACCAATTAACATTTGAAAACAATCTAAAACAATTTACAACAACACTATGATGGTAATAAGATGGCTTGTCCATCTCATCTGTAGCTAGTTCATGCCGTTTTATATCTGCGAAGTGTATTTCAGAAAGCATATCTCACCAGATACAAAATGATTGCTAATGAAGATGTGATGGAATGTTTGATCCAGCATTTTCCAACCGCTTTAACACACAATTTGAAAAGACAGAGCCCGGAAGAAAACTATGCAGCCTTTCAGAGCCATTGGGCGATTCCGAAAGGTCAGATTCACTTAGGAAACCTGGTTCTGCGAGTTGGAAGCCGAAACAGCTAGTCAGTGCTCTGAGGTCACCAAGACCACTCCACCCCCCAAACTCTGGAGCAGTTCTGCATTCTGATAAAACATTTTTGGGACCATTAACAAAGCCCAGGCGACTGAACACATTCATGTACATTCGTTTGCCCCGCCTACTGTCCGGTCTGTGTCTGTCACTTCAGCTGTGACAACGGACTTCTTCACTCTGCGCTTTCCTTTTTATTTATTTATTGGTTGGGTTTATATACCGCCCTCCCCCTCAATCGTGTCCCTTTATGCTGCATCAATTTCTGCTTTCAAGCGCATCACCGGGATGCAACGCTGCATGTACACACAAACTTAGTCGACAGAATTAAATACCCAAAAAGGTCATGAGCGAATGTATGGCCAGCAAATCCAACTGGTAAAATTATGTAAATAATAAAAAATATAATATAGAGCAAATAATGTATATTAATTTATTTATTGGATTTGCATCCTACCCTATCCCCGCAGGGGATATACAAATGCAATAAACAAACAAACATACATCTATTGCCAGCTAAAAGCAACAATACAAACAGGGCCCTTAACAGCACATGTCGGCATAATACAAATAAACAAACAAATTCAGTTTCCAACCCTGATGGAACTGGATTTGCCTATTTGTGTTATAATTAGGCATGAGCACTGAAATTATCAATAAATTTCGAGTTCGGGTTTTTTTAACCCGGGAATATTCGGTAAAGCCGAATCGGCTTCATCCATCGACTTTGTTCGGCTGTTATTGAAAATATTTGGGTTAAAAAAACCCCAAACCTGACATTTTTCAGTTTTCCCTCACCGTTTGCTGAGTTCCGTGCATGAAGGATCTACCATCTCTGGGGGTCACCAGAGAGTTATCTGGCTTTTTTGGCCCCAGGTGCATGTAGCTTTTTGAATACACCTTTTTTAGTCAGTAAAGAAAACCCAAAAAAAATCCCTAATATGGTTTTTTTTTTCAAAGTATTCTGTGATTTTGGGTTTACCAAAATCATCAAGCCTAGTTATAACTGTGCATAATAAATATGTTTGTAATGTAGGCTTGGGTATTTAATTCCGGTATTTTACGGTTAAAATTTCCCCCCTCTTTTGTTAGTTTAGTCCATCTGGGCACCTCTGATGATCCCTTTGTACAGGATCCCTTTGCATTTACTATCCAATCAGCTGATTTCAGAAATACTGTTGAGCAGGAACCGAGGCAGGAAATCCCACGGCTATTTTCTTCCCTTCCAATGGGAAACAAGTCATCAAGACGCTCTCCTGCCCAAGGCCTGTCTAAATGAAAGGGAACAGCCAACGGGAAAGCTCTTCCAAAGGCCCCCTTCCATTCAGATGGGGCTGCTCAAGAGAAGGTCTGTGACTTGTGCCTCATGGGTCCAAGTCCACCTTGCACTCCGCTGTCACCCTTAATGGTACCCCCAAACCCCACCACATGAGGGGGCCGCCTCACCTTGCCTCAGGGTAGGGCCGCCTCGGCTCTCGAGGTGAAAGCTTGTAACTGCACTAACACTCACCACTGGATCTGTTGGATGAAAAATGTTTAGCAACCGGTTACAAAGAGTTCTGGGCAGAATGTGATCTTGGCTTCCACTGTTTCCTGGACGGATGCCGCGCAAGGCCAAAAACACTGCTAATGGAGATCCCATACAGAAGAAATTCTCAACCTACGGAGACATTTCAGTCGATATTAACAGGCGGAGAAAACGGCAGCTTGCGAGCACATGCTGGTTCAGCCTCCCCCCCTTCTTCCGGCCGCGATCTCGTTGCCTCAAACCAGCCATTACAAACTGAGGAAAACCACAGTATAATAGTGAGTCACCTGTCTACTTTTCGACAGCAACAAACAGCTGAAACAGGCTACTGGCACAGATTGTAACACTGCAAATAGTCTCTCTAGAAATCTCACCCCAAAGAGGTGCTTCCATAAGAGGCAGGGAAGAAAAGAGGACTCTGCGGGCAGTTGCAGAGTGTAGCCACGTCAGTCTGAAGTGGAAAAGCTGGGTTCAAGTCCAGCAGCAACTTAAGAGAGCCACGATATTTTCATGGTATGAGCGTTCGAGAGTCAAAGCCTCGTAAGATTCGTCAGGAGCTTTGACTCCAGAGACCATCAAGATTTTGGGTGCATGGCAGATAGGTGGGGGTGGAAATTAATCGGTCTGGGATCAAAACTATGGTGTTGGGAATTTATGCTCCAAATGAAGACAGAAATGTGTTTTATAAACATCTTATTGATAAGCTTTTTGAATTTTTGAATGAAAGATGGTGCACGCTGGATGGTTGGAATGGAGTTATATTGCCAAAATTGGACAGATTTTCTGAAAATGACATAAAAAAACACAAGGTAATTTGCCAAAGACTTCCTTTTGACTTGGTGGATAATTTGGGTTTTGTTGATGTATGAAAATTGAAAAAGGTAATTCAGGAGAGTATACTTTTTTTCAGAAAGGCATAGATCTTTCCCGAGAATAAATGTAAGAGTCTTTAAGGTCTTGGCATCTAAAGTCTGTAAAGAAGAAATATTACCTAAGGCCTTCTCTGTACCACAATCCTATAAGTATGGTATATAAAAGAGAAATCTAACACTTACAGATGGAGACTAAATGAAATTATTCTCCAAAGGACACAATTGTTCAGGACTGTGAGAAAAACTTACAAGATTTTGTTGAATTTAATCTGAATAAGGGAACAGATGGTTTGCGATGCATGGAAAGCTTTTATGGGAGGATACCTTAACCAACATAATTCTGAACTTAAGAAAAAGAGACAAGATATAGAATGTCTTAGAGGAGGTTAGAAGAAAAGAGGAACGGAAAAGAACATAAAGGAAACAAGAATATTTTCACACAAATCAAACATTTTACAACAGCAGATATCTACATTACTTAGACTAAGAAATAAAAAAACCCTGAAATTTGCAAAGCAAAAGAACTTTGAATTTGTAAATAAACTGGGAAAATGGCCACCATATAAACTAGGAAAAGAAAAGACCTTTATTTTGAAAATACAAGAAGACAATATTTTAACAAAGTGTCAATTCAAAAAAACATTTTACAATTATTATATGAATTTATATTAAGGACAAGAGATCTGTGGACAAAAATAGAAGAATCTCTTAGCAAACAAAAGATACCCAATATTACAGAAGGACAGAAACAGATTTTGAATGGTGGAGGCTACAAAAAATTAAGGCAGAAAAAATTCTGGGTCCAGATGGTATATCAAATTTGTCTCACAAGTGTTTTGAAGATGAAATGTTACAATCTTTACAAAACACAATGAGATCCATTTCATAGGGGAAAATGATGCCAGAATCATGGGAAAGATGCCAATGTGGTACTGATACCTAAAGAAGGGCAAGACTCAATTTTTGCAAAAAAAGATTATTATTACTGAATAAGACTATAAGGGGTTTACGACCATTTTAGCTGACTGATTGAAAATAGCATTGCAAGAGGTTACTCATGAAGATTAATGTGGATTTTTTATCTAAAAGAAAATTAAACAACAATGTTAGAATGATTCTAGATATTCGTGCTCCCGTTGTTGGATTTGTGATGGGGTTTGACTTTAGGGACTTTCAATTTTGGGGGAAATGGTCTTTCGAGAGTCAAAGCTCCTGACTGCTGGACTCGCATCTCTGCGGAGGTGTGGAGGGGGGAATGGTTCCCGGTGCTACACCTGCTCTGGCTGCCCTCACCACGCCCCCCACGCGCCCCGTTTACCCTAGCCTGGCTGGGCCGCCGCTGGGAAGCCTGGCAGGGTGGGGCTGAGGGGTGCCCCGTGGCAGCCCAGTCAGGCTGCTCCTTTGCCCAGTGAAGACTCTGCCGGCTGAAGGAGCAGCCTGACAGGGTGGACCCAAGGGGAGGGGTGTGGAGGGTGATTCTCCGTCCCCCCCCGCGTGAACAGCTGGCGTGCGCCCGGAGACATGTGACCCCACGTGACCCTGTGAGCGCTCTGCCTCTGCATCTCTGACTTTGGGTCGTCTTGAAGGAGCCACTGGACTTGAAGCTGGCTGTATGACTCTGCAGGGCATCCCTCCCATTGGACATCTGCTCAGCCGTGACTTTATGGGAAGTTGAGAGGCTTGTAACATGGCTGAACTAAAGAAAGCGCTCCACTGGTTATCACCCTCCCCCTTCTAGTTCATCACAGACCATCAAGAAAGCAGCAAAGCAAGCTGTATATTGAAAAAGCAAAACCAAACCACTTGTCCATCTAGGCCCAGACTGTCTCCTCTGATTGGTTCTCCAAGGTCTCAAACAGACAGTGTTTCTCCCCATTCCACGGCCTGTGAGCCTTTAAGTGGAGATTCTGTGGCCTGAGCCCTCCTGTAGCTGCTCTGTTACTAACAGCCACACTGTCAGTGCTGACCCCGGCCCGCAGTGGCGTAGCGCCTATGGGGTGGGGGGCACTGCGGCATTGGCGCAGGGCACGCACGCACCCTGGGCACAGTTTCCCCTTGCTCCGCCCCTGCCAGCCCTTCGAGAACTCTCTTCTTGGGCACAGAGATGGCAGCTTCTGGGCATCGTGTGCTTATCCTCCTTGCCCAGTCTTTGTGCAACTCCTTCTGAAACCTGCTTTTCTCTGATGTTTTTGGGAGGACACACTGTCCAAGCAAGGTATCATGCTGTCTGGATGGGGCAGTGGGCCCTTTCCAAGGCCGTGCCCACCCCATTTCCCTTCCTCTCGGGGCCACCACTCCCCCTCCTAACGAGTCACCCGGGGGGGGGGGGGAGGGCTTAAAAATTTAAATTGCTACTTCGTTACAGCAATTGCCAGTTTCTTAAAAGTCCTCAAAAAGCCCCTCAGGTGAGTCAACAGGAAAGAAATGCAGTTAAAATTAAGGCTGATGGAGAAAACTCTCGACATTTTGATGCTGATACAAATGGCTCTGCAACTGTAGAAGCAATGTTTGCAGAGGAAAATACGGACATGCGAACGCAACCCAAGTGCATGCAAGAAGCGCCCATCAGCTGGCTAGCTTGGTTCAAGGTGCAATATGCATATAATAAACGCAGGTACAGTGCATAGACAATCAATCATGAACAAATGGGCCCCTTCCGCACATGCGGAATAATGCACTTCCAACCCACTTTGCAGCTGGATTTTACTGTGCAGAATAGCGGAATCCACTTTCAAACAATTGTGAAAGTGGATCGAATGTGCATTATTCTGCATGTGCGGAAGGGATCAAGAACTACACCCAGACTAATTGCAATCCCAGAAGTGAAAAATGTAATACAAGAAGAAAAGTGCAAACATCTCAGAACAGAGTACGAAACCAGGCAGAATGTCTAACACAATTCTATAGTCCACGACTGTGCAAAGAATCCAAATGTGGGACGAGCTTGCTGCGGTTGCCCATTTCGTGGTAAAAATTTTCCACTTTTCATTTCAAAGCCTTTCAGATCCCAAGCGTGATACGTCTTAACCTAATGGAAATGGTCACATCTATCAGTTCATCATAATGCACAGCCTATTCCAATGGTGGCAAACCTTTGGCACTCCGGATGTTATGGACTACAATTCCCATCAGCCCCTGCCAGCATGGCCAATTGGCAGGGGCTGATGGGAATTGTAGTCCATAACATCTGGAGTGCCAAAGGTTCGCCACCCACGGGCCTATTCTAGTGACTTCTGAATATACAGGCAAGATTAAAATCTATTGCTGATGAAGTGGAATAATTTTACCAAGAACTGGGCGACGGCGGCAAGCTCTTCCCACATTTGGATTCTTTGCACAGTTGTGGACTGACTGTACAACTGTCCTAGACATTCTGGCTGGTTTTGTAGTCTGTTCCGAGATATTTGCACGCTTCTTATTGTATTAAATTTTGCACTTTTGGAACTGTATGCCGCCTGGGCATAGTTTTTTGTTCATGACTGACAGCTTGGTTCAAGGACCAGCTACACAACCTTCAGCCCCCAGCTATGTCCCCTCCATTCACTCTCTTGGGATTTCTCCAATGGGGTAGGGGAAATGGACACCACAGTGGAAGCTGGGAACCACCTGCAACCCCTGGACGTCCACCTTTTGCGTGAGAGCACGTGTTCTCTTTCTTTCCTACCTTGAATTTTAAGGCAGGTGGTTTGGATATGGCGGAGGTCCTCAGCCCGTGCAACCTCTCTTCTATTTCCTTCAATCTAGGGAGGAAAAACCACTTGCGTGAAAGCTCGGTTTAAAAAAAGCGGACTTGCTTTCTTTTAGGGTCAAACTAGCTATGTAAGCCACTGTGAGGACTGGGGGGATATAAATATTTTAATAAATAAAATTAAATGGGATGAGAGCAGATAAATGTATTTGTGCAAGATGGTGGCATTAGAAAAGACAGAATAAATGGCTTAACTTCTACTTGCCTTCCCCCCCACCCCACAAGGGGCACCTTGTGAGGTAGGTAGGGCTGAGAGAGTTCTGAGGTATGAAACCAGTTCTCTCCGAACTCTCTCAGCCCACGCGGAGGCAGGCAATGGCAAACCACCTCCAAACAACTCTTGCCTTGAAAACCCAGCCTGTGGGGTGGCTGTAACTCAGCTGAGACTTGATGGCACTTCCCACCACCCCAGCTTTCCAGAGTCAGGGCTTCCTTTGACAGGCTCATTCTGCACATGCAGAATAATGCACTTTCAAACTGCTTTCAGTGCTCTTTGAAGCTGTGCGGAATAACAAAATCCACTTGCAAACAGCTGTGAAAGTGGTTTGAAAATGCATTATTTTACGTGTGCGGAAGGAGCCATAGATTTCTCTAAGCTGCTGGGGGAAGATTTCAGCCCAAGCTTTGGGGAGATGCTGCCAGCCACAGCCGGCAAAACCGCTCGTGACAGACCAAAGGTCTAACTCAGGGAGGGGGCCATCTTCACATGCTAAAGAAGCCCCCTTCCCCATTTGATCCTTAGTACCCCCCAGGTACTCTCGCAGCTTCTTTGAATGCGCACTAGATCTGACTGCCTGCAGCTTCTCCCTCCTGGAGAAGAAGAGAAGTTTGGATTTATATCCTGCTTTTTTCAACTGTAAAGAGACTCAAAGTGGCTTACAACTCCTTCCTCTTCCTCTCCCCACAACCCACACCTTGTGAGGTAGGTGAGCTGTAAGAGAACTGGAACTAGCCTAAGGTCACCCAGCAGGCTTCATGAGGAGGAGTGGAAAAACAAACCCGGTTCTCCAGATTAGAGCCCACCGCCCTTAATCATGGCACCTTGCTGGCTCACACTGGTGGAAAGAAGTCACAGCTGACTTATGGCAACCCATTGGATTTTCAAGGCAGGAGACATTCAGAGGTGACTTGCCATTGCCTGACTCTGTGTGGCGACTGTGGACTTCCTGGGTGGTCTCCCATCCAAGAACTAACCAGGGCCGACCCTGCTTAGCTTTCAGGATGAGATCCTGCTAGCCCACGTGACCCAATCAAGTAACTGCTTCACTCGCAATTCCACCAAGCCTGGAGCCTCTCAATAGGCAACCCCCCCCCCCCCCCAATTCTCTCCAACAGTAGGAGGGGAAGCCTTTTACCGCTGCTTGGTTATATAAAACTCTTCTAGCAAATGCTGCTCCTCGAAGCTCATCCAGGTGTCTTCAAGGTCCTCGTACTCCTTCTCGAGCAACTGTTCGTAGAGCCGGACCGGATTCCACCCGGTCATGATGTCGTAGGTGATCACGCAGCCCAAAGAGTGCGACACGATCGACACTTTCCCGCCCTTTGCTCGGAAGTCTGGGTTCCGCGAACAGAAAAGCGTGTACAAGCGGTTCAGCTCCTGCTGAAGACCTTTGACTAACTGGGGAGGAAGAAGAGAAAGGAAGATCATTTGGGTGAACGCTGGGACACACATTTCGAACAAGCAAGCTGCTGATGAAGCCATGTTTGCAAATCACGAGATATACCCAATCCCTGACAAATGCACTGCATGAACCCGCCCCCCACAGTTTCTGTGAGAGAGGTCAGAGGGGGAAGTGAAGCCCAGAGATGTCCCTGCCAATTTGCTATCGAGCCCAATTCAAGGTGCTACCTTTGGCTTATAAAGCCCTAAACACAGGTTGATTCACCACGGGGGAAATATCCCAGGATACGCACAGTAGGCATCCCAGTTCAAGGAGGGACTCCCCACAGCTGCTGGACCAAATCTGTCCCAGTCCTGCCCTGAAATATCCTCCTCATCCCGGGATTTTCAAAAACCGCCAGGAAGGTGGGTTTTTTTTTAGAATCCCGGGATGAGGCCAGTATCTGGGGTGGTGGTGGTGGGGGTGGTGTCATCCTGTTATTTTTCCCACCCTGAGTCTCAGTTTGAGCCGTCAGCCAATCACATCATAGTGGCCTGGGCATGCTCAGAACGGGTGACTCAGGGTGGGCAGGAACACGCCTTTCTTAATATGTTCAGCTTGGCTACAAAGCCATGCAAAGGAAAAAACTGATGTTCAGTACACCTCCTGACGCTCTATGCTTTGTGACGATGTAGCTATGTAGCCGTTGGGGTGGGGGGTGGGGGGAGGGAACGCACGTTCACATTCCTGCCCCAAAGCAACAGCCAATCATGAACTAGCAACAAGAGACGCCGAGCTGATCCCGGGCTCATGGAAAGGAGGTGGACGTCTCGATCCCGGTTTCAACTCGAGACCTCTCTCCAGACATGGCTACGGTGGGGAGGGACAGACCGGGATCAAAAGGTACTGGTATTTTATGGTCCCGGTCCAATCCCAGGATATTTCTCCGGTGGGGAATCAACCATAGAATCACAGATTTGGAATAGTTGGAAGAGATCCCCAGGGCCATCAAGTCCAACCCCCTGCAATGCAGGAAGACACAATCAAAGCACTCCTGACAGATGGCCACCCAGCCTCTCTTAAAAAACCTTTGTGAGATACCTTTGACTCTCAAACAAAATTCCCTGAAAGCCACACGACTGCAGATCAGGCAGCCACCAGCAGGGGGAGCTTTTGCAGACGGATCTGTGCTGCTCACTGGTAGGGAACTTCCGTGCAGTTCCCTACCATGGCGAGGAACTATTCTCAAAACTTTCCAACCTGAACATTTTCTTGGTCTCTAAGGTGCGACTAGACTTAAATCGACAAACAAGAGAAGCCCCCTTGAATGGATGCTCCGAATGTTTACAGATGGGTTTGTACCAGATAATCAATGGACCCAAACAAACCACCAATGCAGACGGGCGGCCTTGCAGTAGAGCAACCACCGTTCTTGAAAAGTGAAAACATTTATATCCCAGCCCTTTTGAAAAGATGCTGAAGACAACAAACAGTACAGAAAATACATCAAAACAAAACGTGCTCGAAAAGCATCAGCGGTACATAAAATAAGTCAGTAATCCATCCCATAATCTACATGCTCATCAACTGTAGGATACTAAGACTTAACTGGACTTAACTTTACCAATAAAACTAGCTCTTCATTGCTTCCTTAGTGATGTAAACTGCTTTAGTAGAGGAGTGTCAAAAAAACGGGATATAACACTAACGAACAAATACATTTTTGTCCTTATCATTCTGTTTTTAAATAAGGGGAAACTGGGAAGGCTTCTCTCACTTGATATTATTTTGCTACCTTTTGGTTGCTCTACCTTAAACTAAAATGCAAAGATCACATGCTCTGACTTTGACTCTCAAAGTTTCTGGGAAATATATTGTTGGAGGCTTTCTCAGCCAGAATTAACTAGAGCAGGGATCTGCAACCTGTGGCTCTCCAGATGTTCATGGACTACAATTCCCATCAGCCCCTGCCAGCATGGCCAACTGGCCATGCTGGCAGGGGCTGATGGGAATTGTAGTCCATGAACATCTGGAGAGCCACAGGTTGTAGACCCCTGAACTAGAGCCAGTGTGGTGTAGTGAACAGTGGTGGATTCTCATCTGGTGAACTGGGTTGGATTCCCCACTCCTCCGCATGAGCGGTGGACTCTTATCTGGTGAACTGGATTTGTTTCCCTGCTCCTACACATGAAGCCGACTGGGTAAACTTGGGCTAGTCACGGTTCTTTGGAACTCTCCCAGCCCCACCTACCTCATAAAGTGTCAGTTGTGGGGAGAAGACGAGAAAGGAGTTTGAAGATGCCTTGAGGCACCATACTAGAGAGAAAAGCAGGGTATAAATCCAAACTCTTCTTCTGTTATGGGTTTTCTGGGCCATGTGGACATCATCTAGTAGTTTTTGCTCTTAACGTTTCATCCAAAACTATGACTGGCATCTATGCGTCCAAATACTTGGCTGAGTCAGGGCTGAGAGCGCGTGACCGGCCCAAGGTCACCTAGCAATTTCCACTATTGCCAATGGAGAAGTGGGAACGTGTTTAAACCCAAGGACCTAGTTCTGCTGCACCCATTACCACGGTACACTTTCAACGAGGTACTTAAAAGACGCACACTTACTTCATCTCTGTAGAGGGGACTTGTGTAATACATTATGTCCATCGCGCTGCTGTTGAGCATATCCCTTAAGCCGCGGACTTTATCTGGAGTAATAGAGTCAACAGTGTCTGAGGAAAGAAGGGAGACCCAACTGTGGTTACTAAGCGGGGGAAGGTTTAGAGTTGGTTTAAGATTAGCCGTTCCAGAGCAAATTCAAGGCAAGTGTCAGGCCTTCCCACGGTACAATGGCTTTCAAACCAACCTCAGGTATTTCCTGGAAGAAAGAAGACTTTCAGGGGTTCAAGAATGGGGGACAATCTTACAAGAAGAAGGAGGAGGAGGAGGAGGAGGAGGAGGAGGAGGAGCTTGGATCTATACCCCCCTTTCTCTCCTGTAAGGAGACTCAAAAGGGCTTACAATCACCTTTCCCTTCCCTCCACCACAACAAACACCCTGTGAGGTGGGTGGGGCTGAGAGAGCTCCGAAGAACTGTGACCAGCCCAAGGTCACCCAGCTGGCACGTGTTGGAGTGCACTAGCTAATCTGGTTCACCAGATAAGCCTCCACAGCTCAAGTGCCAGAGCGGGGTATCCAACCCAGTTCTCCAGGTTAGAGTGCAGTGCACCTGCTCTTAACCACTACACCACGCCGGCTCCCTTGAAAAGAAGACAAGAACACCATTCTTCGCCTATCTAGTGCAAAGAATGCTCCTGTTTTTGCAGTGTTAGCAAGATGGGAGAGTTGCTGGTTAAGGGAGCACAGTGCGGTTGAGGGCAAAATAAAACAGGGTACTGGTGGTTTAACTAAGCAAAGCCTTGCGTCATGCATTCAGAAACTAGTTAAATATGACTAGATATTTTAAAAAGCACCTGCTCTCCATTAAATTTGGGTACTAAATCTGCTGCTAATGCTGCTTTACCTCTACATATGTGTAAGTTAAAGGTCCCTAAATTGAAAGGTGCGTATATAACTGCACACTGCAATGCACTTCCAACAGCCCAGGTGAAGGGCGGCTATTTATGAACTCCTTTAAATCGAAGATTCTTGATTCACTCGTACACGTGTTGTTGTTTTTAATTGTCCTCAACAGCAGAAAGGAAAAAGGTTCTGACTAAATGGACGGTTAAATTTGCCCCCTTTTCTAAATATTGCAAAATTAAGGTTTTTTTAAAATGCTCTCAATTAAAACTGTGTAGTAGATGAGGCAAAATTCTGTGTTGCGGTGTGTTGTAAAAGTTTTTACAAATGTGTCATTAAACTTAAACGATGAACTATGACCAACAACACTCTTTTCTTTTAGCCCACAGCTGCTGGGAAGTGGAATTACTCAGTAGGGCTAACAGGTATTTTCAGCACTAGGCACAAATGCCAAAACCCTTTGCAAGATGTAGGTGTTCTGTAAGAGACAGGCAGTGATTTCTCAGAGGACAAGTTGACAAGAAAACAGCATCCAGACAGCAAAAAGTGTGAAAACCGCCACCATGGGTGCCACGAAAGCCCCTTCCACAACATCAGGTGAAATTACCTCCATCAAGGGTAAGCTTCGATCTCCATTCAACGGGCAGGAACTCAACGTGCGTGGCGTGGTTGCTAAAATATTTGTCTTCTATTTTCCTCGCTGTATCCCGCATCCTAGAAAATTTGAAGTAACGGATGAACTGTAAGCATGCACGGAGACAACTCTGAAGCTTCAGCTAGAATACAGCATTTAATTTGTTCCCTGGAATAAGCAGATTTAAGCATATTACACAATAGCACCAGCTTCTGATTTGTTTGAGGTTCAATTAAAGAGGTATTGGCCAGGGTTCCACAAACCCTAGGCGCCAAGTCACCACAATACCTGGAAAATACCTTCTTTATCTTTATCCTTATTAACCTTTAATAGGCATAGATAGATCAGGATTTACACAGACATATTCTGCAGTCTCAAGTATAGTTCAGTAGCAAGGAAATAGTTCACAAAACTTGACGGTTGACTTCGAGGGATTCAAATCACTTCAGATTTTTTTTTAAGGAAATAGCCAGAGCAAATGACAGTAAATACCCCTACACATCAATGTAAAAATACAATCTAATATAAAATTGCAATAAAAATAGATCTGTTTAGCAAGTTAAAAGCAAAATAATACAGCAATAGGTATCCTACCATGCCGAATATTAGACAGATTGGAGAAGATACCTATCTTTTATAAGAAGTTCTACGTTTGTTTTATATATCATATTTGATATTTAAAATTTGATTCTGTGCCAAATAATAATGAACCACCTGGAAAATACATTGTAGTGCTTAATAATTCCTGTACTGATTTTATTGTAGTGCCTCTTGGGTATCCTTAGTACAATTACAACGCTTATTTATCGTCTCGCATCAGAATGCAGTGTTTCATGCACATGAAGGTGAGGTCTTTGCTTACTAATATATTAACTTTACAACATTCAAGCTGCTATCTTTTTGTGGCTGGCCTCGGAGTCAAAACTCCTGTCTCCCATCCAAATGCTAGCTAGGGTCAGAACTGAAAGTGTGTGATTGGCCCAAGGACAGCTAGTAAGCTTCTATGGTGCGAGCGGGGATTCGAATCTGGGTTTTTCGTGTCGTAGCCTGGCATCTTAACCACTAGACCAGCGATTCCCAACCAGGGTTCTGTGGTACCCTGGGGTGCCGTGAGCATGTCCCAGGGGTACCGCAGCAATCCTGCTGGCCCCTCTCACTTTTGTGGTGTCTCCCGCTGGCACCAGCAAGGACATGGAGCTGGCCCAGGGGGCAGGGCCTGCCGCAAGGTCAGCAGCCACTTCCTGCTGCCCCTCCCCCAGTGCTTCCCTTCACCCTGGGAGGGGAAGGGGAGGTGGCAAGCAGGGACACTGGGAGGGGAAGGTGGGGGGATGGCAGGGGTACCATGAGATATGAAGAGTGAGGTCAAGGGTACCGTAACATTGAAAAAGTTGGGAAACACTGCACTAGACCATGCTGCCTAAACTGCTTCACACTCAATCAACCGGTAATGGTTATTATTGACAATAAACTGCTTCACAGTTTAGGCAGCATGTTGTGAGGATAAAACCAAGAAAAGAGAACGATATCGCACACTTTCAGGAAAACAGAATTAAAACAGTAGTTACAATTAGTTCTTAAAACTAAGGGAGGGAAAACAATTGTACATGTAATACTATCTATAACTCAACAAACTAATAATGGTGATTATTGACAATAAAAAATGACATCCTAGTGATCTTAAGATGATGCTTACCAAAATAATCTCATAAAAACATAAAATCCAAATGCAATGCCTGATAAACCTGGTAACGATGCTGGACAATGCTATAATATACATTCAACCCATCTAGAACAAGAAAAAACCACTAATGGATGGTTACTATTATAAATTTCTAGAAATGTTCCCATATTATAAAATCTGAGTGGGTATATTTTTATTTTGTTTCATAATGTGATTAACAGCCCAATCCATCGGGGGGGGGGGGCAGCTTCTGGGAGCAGCACAGCCTGGCGCCAACACATCTGCCCCCTCTGCTGGCACGAGGGGCAACGAGAGCAAACATGCCAGTGTCCGGCCGCCCCACAGCTCCGCGGCTGTGAAACCCAAAGTGGGCATCGCCATTATGCTGGCGCCTGAGCAGAGTTATGCAGGCAACAACAACAGCAGCAGCAGCAGCAGCAGCAGCAGCAGCAGCAGCAGCAAAGAACGGAAAACTCACAAGGCAGTGTTTTTGATAATCCTCCCTTGGTCCATTTTCTGCCCAACGCCATGGACGACAAACACAATGTGGGTGGTAGGTGACGGCTTGTCTTCTAACGTTGCTTCTTCCACGTAGCCTCGATGAAGCCTGGTCCCGCTGCTTGAAGCTGCGGAAGAGAAGCAAAAAGCATTTCACTTCAGGTGGCAAACCACCTCTCACCTGGGCAGCTGCAGCTAGAAAAATCTCCACCAGGTAACGGGGCAAAGAGGCTTCTGGAAAGGGAAACGAACCATGCCGATGCGAAGCTGGTATCGACCAGGAAGTGGGAAACTGATGGAAAGGTTTTTGGGGTAAACACTGCCAACCTTTTTGCTGGCTTAAGTTTACAACGCGGGTCCTTGGCCCTTACATGGAGACTCAAAGGGGCTTACAATCTCCTTTCCTTTCCTCCCTCCCCCTCAACAAACCCCCTGTAAGGTGAGAGCTCCGAAGAACTGTGACTAGCCCAAGGTCACCCAGCTGGGCTGAGAGCCTCCTCGTGGGTCGGCATGCAGAAGTTAGGGTTCTTGTGCCAGCTATTCATGCTTCCCTTGGGAAATGTGCTTAATGCTCGATTTAGGCGGAGAATGTAGTGATGGCCACAGGCGGAGAGGGCTTTAAAAGAGCACGAGACAGATTCATAAAGAAGAAGCGTTTGGATTTATATCCCCTCTTTCACTCAAAGGGGCTTACACAATCTTCTTTTCCTCCCCCGCCCCTTACAACAAACACCTGTGAGGTGGGTGGGGCTGAGAGAGAACTGTGACTGGCCCAAGGTCACCCAGCTGGCATGTGTTACAGATTACGCGAATAATCTGGTTCCCCAGATAGAGCGCTATCCACAATCAAGTGGCGGAAGCGAGGAATCAAACCCACGGTTCCTCCGGGTGGAGTGCAGCTGCTCTTAACAACCACTACACCACGCTGAGCTCCTACCAGGCGCAGTTCCAATTTCGCCAGAATACCTATGGATTTCCATCAGCCCGCCCCTTTTTTTTAACCTCCTGGTAGGAACTAGGGAGCCATCCGACTTAAAATGATTTTAATTATTTTTAATTATGTATTATTAAGTCTGTATGAAGTTATGTATTATTAAGTATGTCAGGGGCCGCCCTGTGCCCATAAAGGGAAGGGCAGCATAAAGGACTAATAAATAAACTAATAAAATAACACAACCCTGCTCAAGGCCAATTTTTTCCTTGCAGCTAGAAGAATGCAATATTAATTGCCTGCAGCTGCCAGTTCCTCCATGCAGATATTCACTGTGCACTTTCCAGCACAATTCTCAACTGCATGTGCGAAATTCATGCCATACATCCTCTCCTCTGGAGAGCCAGCCTGGTGTAGTGGTTAAGAGCAGCTGCACTCTAATCTGGAGAACTGGGTTTGATTCCCCGCTCTGCCACTTGAGCTGTGGAGGCATATCTGGTGAACCAGATTAGCTTGTGCACTCCCAACACACGCCAGCTGGGTGACCTTGGGCTAGTCACAGTTCTTCTGAGTACTCTCAGCCCTACCAACCTCACAGGGTGTTTGTTGTGGGCCGGGGGGGGGGGGGGGGGGGGGGGGTGGCATAAGCCCCTTTGAGTGAAAGGGGGGATATAAATCCAAGCGCTTCTTCTTTATGAATCTGTCTCATGCTCTTTAAAGCCGTCTACGCCTGTGGCCATCACTACATTCTCCGCCTAAATCAAGCATTAAGCACATTTCCCAAGGGAAGCATGAATAGCTGGCACAAGAACCCTGACTTTTGCATGCCGACCCACGAGAAGGCTCTCAGCCCAGCGGGAATCTTTGTGCTTTTGTTAACTCAATACTAGGAATTCAACCGCCATTCTTCTTCCAAAGCCCTTTGCTCTTTTAAACTGTTGTGGTCTGATGAATGCTGCATTTCCTATTCCTTGCTGCGAAGCAGAAGGAAAAGGCTGAAGAGAGCAAACTGAATTCTCTGGCTGTTTGTCCTGTATTACGCAAGTTGTTTTTCGAGACTTGTAGAACCCCCGGCGTGAAGGCACACAGATTCTTTAAACCATTGCAGTTTGGGAACAGAGGCTACCGTCCGTTTAGAAGAAGAAGAGTTTGGATTTATATCCCCCCTTTCTCTCCTGCAGGAGACTCAAAGGGGCTGACAATCTCCTTGCCCTTCCCCCCTCACAACAAACACCCTGTGAGGTGGGTGGGGCTGAGAGAGCTCCGAGAAGCTGTGGCTAGCCCAAAGGTCACGCAGCTGGCGTGTATGGGAGATGATGCAGGCTAATCTGAATTCCCCAGATGGAAGTGCCTCCTGGCTCCAGGCGTGAGCTGGGAATCAAACCTGGTTTCCCTCCAGATTGAATCCCGTCTCTTAACCTCCTTCCTCTGTGCTTAGCCTGCATAATGGATTACTTTTTTAGAGATGGTGGAAGAGTGTCATCTAGATTTTGCAGCTAATTCCACAGTGAAAAATCCCTCACAGGGTTCCCAAGGCAACAGATGTTCAGAGGTGATTTGCCACTCCCTGCCTCTGTGCAGCAATTCTACTCTCTTGCAGGGCCAGCTAAGGAAATTACCAGCTAAATCATAAATAAATAGAGAGCAGGGCCAACTACCGCCTTAGCTTTACAGAATCTGATATTAAAGATCAGGCCAAGCCCACAGAGCAGCCACAGGCCAAGATAAAGGTGTTGTTTACCCCATTTGCCTGCCTCTGCGCAGTAACTCTAGGTTTGTAATTTGTGGTCTCCTTTAAATTCACAAACCAAGGCCGTTTCCCCACTTTTAAAAATGACGTCAGTTTCATCCGGTGTGGACCTTTTCAGCGCGGGGATTGTGTTCCCTGGCTTCCCCACTGCCCTGCGCTCTGCATGGATCAACAGGCGCCGTTTTCAGCAGCGCCAGAAATGACGCGCGCTGAGGGGGCGCGAGAGCGGCAGAGTCGGGGCAGCTGCGTTGTCACCGCCCCTGTAGTGGGGAGTGCAGCTGGACCCCGCGCTACTTGGCAAGAGTAGCGCGCATGACAAGCAGTGAGTAGAGAATTTGGGGGCTCTGCTCAGATTTCAAGATTTGGTTAGCCCGGGCCATCTAGCCATCCTTCCACAAGAAAAACAACGAATGAGTATTTCAGTCTTCAAGTCTAGGTAAATGTGAGTTTCACATGAGAGCCAGCATGGGATAGTGGTTAAGAGCAGGTGGATTCCAATCTGGAGAACCGGGTTTGATGAGTGGTGGACTCTTATCTGGTGAACTGGATTCGTTTCCCTGCTCCTCCACATGAAGCCTGCTGGTTGATCTTGGGCTGAATCCTGTAGTTCGTTCAGAAGTCCCTCCACCCCAAGAGCAGCAGTGGCGTAGGAGGTTAAGAGCTCGTGTATCTAATCTGGAGGAACTGGGTTTGATGGTCTGCAGCTGCCCGGCAGAGCTGTGGAGGCTTATCTGGGGAATTCAGATTAGCCTGTACACTCCCACACACGCCAGCTGGGTGACCTTGGGCTAGTCACAGCTTCTCGGAGCTCTCTCAGCCCCACCCACCTCACAGGGTGTTTGTTGTGAGGGGGGAAGGGCAAGAAGATTGTAAGCCCCTTGAGTCTCCTACAGGAGAGAAAGGGGGGATATAAATCCAAACTACTACTCCTCCTCTTCTTCTTCTTCCTCTTCTTCTTCTCCTCCTCCTCCATCCCACCTACCTTTCAAGATGTCTGTTGTGGGGAGAGGAAGGGAAAGGCATTTGCAAGCCACCTTGATTCTCCTTGCAGGAGAGAAAGGCGGGGGGATAAATCCAAACTCTTCTAGTCAGCTGAAATGGAAAGATTAGCGCAAGCATGCATTAAAAGCACCTCAAGCAGGCTCACCTTTGGAAAACCCCTGGCTTCCTAGGTATTCGATGGCCGTCCCTTGCGATTTTTTAGATGTTGTCGCCACGGCTGTACAGATGGAGCTTCCATCTACGCATTGCCGAAGTCCACGTGGAGTGCGGCTCAGCACCAGGCTATATGGACAGCTGTAGCAAAAAAGGACTCCCTTTAGGTGATGGGGTACACGTGGCAAGATGTCTCTCGAAGGCAAGCACAGCCAAAAAAGGAGACCAACAGGGAAGGTAGGCCACAAGACTGTATTGGCATGCACTTGCATGCTACCCAGGCACGGCATTTGGAATCACAAGGACCTCGTTTTAGATTCTTTTAGCCCTCCGGCCATAAAGTACCAGGTCAATTGGGAAATACTGAGCCAAGCTTGCTGAAAGATCAGAAACCAAGGGCCACAACTTCACGGGGTCACAGATCCGAGTTCTACCCTGCTGATTTCCCCACCGGCCTTCGACCTTCCGCTGTCATGGCCAAACCTCTAAAAGACTGGATTCTGAAGTCCCAACAAAATGTGGCTTATCTGCCAGTCAAAAGTAAGAAATCCTGGCTAGGGCCAAAACTTCTGTGCCTGCTTGCTCCTCTTCCCAGGAGAGGGTACATTCTCGTGCAACAGTTTTTGTGGTCATGTGGCCTTGAGGAGTGGCTTGTGAATTCAGATATCACAACAAACCACCAATGGTACAAACTGAGGTTAACACCTACAAGCCCAAGGCTTGAAAGCTCGGCCTAACGCTGACCAGCTAATTGGGTTCAGATGTCAGCTGGAGTCTTGGTCTGTCATAACATCTGAAAACAGCACAAATCGAAGTGTGATTATACACACCGTGTGAACTCAAAGGAGCATAGTATCGAATGTGCTTCGGTGCATGCTGTATAGTTTTCTTATGGTCCACCTTTAATGTGGTTGGGGCGAGTGAGCTTGCACAGAATACACACAGCATGGGCCTAATTGAGGACTGGATTATACAGTTCAGAGGAGGCGATTCTGGGCTCTATCAATAGGAGTATCGTGTCTGGATCGAGGGATGTAATTGTACCTCTTTATTCTGCATTCGTTAGACCTTTCCGGGAATATTGTGTACAGTTCTGGGCACCGCAATTCAGGAAGGATATTGACAAGCTGGAACGGGTCCAGGGGAGGATGACCAAAATGGTAAAAGGTCTGGAATCCATGCCGTACGAGGGGAGACTAAGGCGGCTGGGCATGTTTAGTTTGGTGAAGAGAAGGTTCAGAGGTGACATGATAGCCATGTTTAGATATGTGAAGGGATGTCATGTTGGTGAGGGAGCAAGCTTGTTTTCTGCTGCTCCAGAGACTAGAACCAGGAGTCATGGGAGTCATGGGTTCAAGGTGAAGGAAAAGAGATTCCACCTAAACATTAGGAAGAACTTCCTGACAGTCAGGGCTGTTTGACAGTGGAATTCCCTGCCTCAGAGTGTGGTGGAGTCTCCTTCTTTGGAGGTTTTTAAAGAGAGGCTGGATGGCCATCTGTCAGGAGTCTATTTACTACTTCCTTGTTTGGATCCGCTATGGGAGTGGCCGTGCAGTCTGCCCCCTCCCAAAAGGCATCTCTCTGCAACTCAAGGCTTACTTTTTAATCTGAAAGACAGGAATTCACAAAACCTGGCACACAGATTGTTATATCATTGTAACAGTATAAACATACTGAACTGACAATTAAACAAAAGGAATAAAGGTGTGGCGAGGGGGAAAGGCAGCCAAAGGACAGGAGCAGGGAAACTATGTAAGCCTAACTGTTGCTGTGCAGTACTGGCAACTGCAACAACAACAGGAACACTACACAACCTGCCCTACACAACCATGACTTCAAATTATCAACTTCAATATCCTCTCTCACGTTGCTGCAATTTTCCCATACCTGATTTGGTATCATTTCTTTGGAAAGATCATAGTCCAAGTGTGTTTGTATGCTGTGTGGATAGGAAGGTGCATAATTTGCAAGTCCTGCCTGCATCAATATTGGTTTCTTTTACCACTTCCAATGGCTGCCATTCCCCCTGTGTCACAGGACATCAAAAAACGTGGCAACTGACATATCATTATAGCATTTTAACGGTCTGCTAACTCTTCTGAATTTCCAGCTTTCGTTTAAAAAATTAAGACAGTCTCTAGCTCTTTCTGTTGCATAGACGTGCCTTTACCTTTATATCTCTGCAATGAAAAGAGGTCAAAGATTAAAAAAGAAAGCTGATTCAAAGGAGCTGGTAAACAGATCGTTGGCGCGATATAGGATATGTCAATTACATATTCTCTCGTGGCATGTGCCTGCGTGTAGCAGCTGCGTGGTACTGAAGAAAAGTACGGGTTAGATTGCCATGTGGATGCTTCCTTGCCACCGTGAACACCTTTGCAATGAAAGCGGCACAGAGAACCACGGCCGTGTGGAAGCAGCCTTGTTATGGCACTGGCAGAGCAAGACCAGGCAGCGGTGGAAGTTCCCCGAAGGTTATTTGATTGGCTCTGTAATAGGTAATGAGCAAGAGAAGTCATGTGGCTACTTAGAAAGGCATTTTTTTTTCCTATCAAGCTCAAGGTGGGGGAGCCGGACGGGAAATGCCAAGCGATTCCACACCATGCTTCACCTTCTATGCTACAGGGACAGCGGTTTTACTTGTGGCAAAATGAGCAAAGCAGGGGAACAAATCAATTTCCTGATTGCCTGGAGGCAAAGGAAAAACACTTGATCTAATAAATATTCCTCTTCTCAAAAAATCCTAAAAATAATTACTATATCTGTAGACTTCCATACAAGACAGTGAACTTACAAACCCCATTTGCATTGTATTGTTGAGGGCTTTCACAGCTGGAATCACTGGGGCGCTGTGTGGTTTCCGAGATGTATGGCCGTGTTCTAGCAGCATTCTCTCCTGACGTTTCGCCTGCATCTGTGGTTGGCATCTTCAGAAGATCCTCTGAAGATGCCAGGCACAGATGCAGGTAAAACGTCAGGAGAAAATGCTACTAGAACACGGCCATACAGTCTGGAAACCACACAGCACCCCATTTGCATTCACTGCACCATGCTGGCATTTTAATCTGAGTCGGCTTCTAATGCCTGGCAAGATAAGAGGTAAGTCACTTGAACTGCTGTGCATCACAGAGGAGAAGCCCCGTGGCTCAGAGTAGCACGCTGCAGTGCTGCAGTCCAAGCTCTGCTCACAACCCAAGTTCGATCCCGACAGAAGTCAGGTTTCGGTAGCCGGCTCAAGGCTGACTCAACCTTCCATCCTTCTGAGGTCGGTAAAATGAGTACCCAGCTGGCTAGGTTTAAAGTGTAGACAACTGGGGAAGGTAATGGCAAACTGGGGAAGGTAATGGCAAACCCTGCAAACACAGTCAGCCTAGTAAATGTCATGATGAGTCAGTCACAATGTGGTATTTGCACCGGGGACTACTTTTACCTTTTCAATCACAGATTTGGTGGGTTATCCTTTCATTCATCTCCATAGCAACCATTTAAAATTAAGTTAAATTGAGTTAAATTAAGTTAAATTGTGACACAATGACATGATCATTTCAGTTAGCTTCATTGTGTACAGTTCTGGGCCCTGGAATTCAAGAAGGATATTGACAAGCTGGAACGGGTCCAGGGGAGGGTGACCAAAACGGTAAAAGGTCTGGAATCTATGCCCTATGAGGAGAGGCTTAGGGAGCTGGGGATGTTTAGTTTGGTGAAGAGAAGGTGAAGAGGTGGGGGGGTGGGGGGGGGGGGGGTGGGGGGGGTTTTTTTGGGTGGGGGGGGTGGGGGTGGGCGCGGGGGGGTGGGGGGGGGGGGGGGGGGGGGGGGGGGGGGGTGGGGGGGGGGGAGGGTGGGGGGGGGGGGGGGTGGGGGGGGGGGGGGGTGGGGGGGGGGGGGGGTGGGGGGGGGGGGGGGTGGGGGGGGGGGGGGGTGGGGGGGGGGGGGGGTGGGGGGGGGGGGGGGTGGGGGGGGGGGGGGGTGGGGGGGGGGGGGGGTGGGGGGGGGGGGGGGTGGGGGGGGGGGGGGGTGGGGGGGGGGGGGGGTGGGGGGGGGGGGGGGTGGGGGGGGGGGGGGGTGGGGGGGGGGGGGGGTGGGGGGGGGGGGGGGTGGGGGGGGGGGGGGGTGGGGGGGGGGGGGGGTGGGGGGGGGGGGGGGTGGGGGGGGGGGGGGGTGGGGGGGGGGGGGGGTGGGGGGGGGGGGGGGTGGGGGGGGGGGGGGGTGGGGGGGGGGGGGGGTGGGGGGGGGGGGGGGTGGGGGGGGGGGGGGGTGGGGGGGGGGGGGGGTGGGGGGGGGGGGGGGTGGGGGGGGGGGGGGGTGGGGGGGGGGGGGGGTGGGGGGGGGGGGGGGTGGGGGGGGGGGGGGGTGGGGGGGGGGGGGGGTGGGGGGGGGGGGGGGTGGGGGGGGGGGGGGGTGGGGGGGGGGGGGGGTGGGGGGGGGGGGGGGTGGGGGGGGGGGGGGGTGGGGGGGGGGGGGGGTGGGGGGGGGGGGGGGTGGGGGGGGGGGGGGGTGGGGGGGGGGGGGGGTGGGGGGGGGGGGGGGTGGGGGGGGGGGGGGGTGGGGGGGGGGGGGGGTGGGGGGGGGGGGGGGTGGGGGGGGGGGGGGGTGGGGGGGGGGGGGGGTGGGGGGGGGGGGGGGTGGGGGGGGGGGGGGGTGGGGGGGGGGGGGGGTGGGGGGGGGGGGGGGTGGGGGGGGGGGGGGGTGGGGGGGGGGGGGGGTGGGGGGGGGGGGGGGTGGGGGGGGGGGGGGGTGGGGGGGGGGGGGGGTGGGGGGGGGGGGGGGTGGGGGGGGGGGGGGGTGGGGGGGGGGGGGGGTGGGGGGGGGGGGGGGTGGGGGGGGGGGGGGGTGGGGGGGGGGGGGGGTGGGGGGGGGGGGGGGTGGGGGGGGGGGGGGGTGGGGGGGGGGGGGGGTGGGGGGGGGGGGGGGTGGGGGGGGGGGGGGGTGGGGGGGGGGGGGGGTGGGGGGGGGGGGGGGTGGGGGGGGGGGGGGGTGGGGGGGGGGGGGGGTGGGGGGGGGGGGGGGTGGGGGGGGGGGGGGGTGGGGGGGGGGGGGGGTGGGGGGGGGGGGGGGTGGGGGGGGGGGGGGGTGGGGGGGGGGGGGGGTGGGGGGGGGGGGGGGTGGGGGGGGGGGGGGGTGGGGGGGGGGGGGGGTGGGGGGGGGGGGGGGTGGGGGGGGGGGGGGGTGGGGGGGGGGGGGGGTGGGGGGGGGGGGGGGTGGGGGGGGGGGGGGGTGGGGGGGGGGGGGGGTGGGGGGGGGGGGGGGTGGGGGGGGGGGGGGGTGGGGGGGGGGGGGGGTGGGGGGGGGGGGGGGTGGGGGGGGGGGGGGGTGGGGGGGGGGGGGGGTGGGGGGGGGGGGGGGTGGGGGGGGGGGGGGGTGGGGGGGGGGGGGGGTGGGGGGGGGGGGGGGTGGGGGGGGGGGGGGGTGGGGGGGGGGGGGGGTGGGGGGGGGGGGGGGTGGGGGGGGGGGGGGGTGGGGGGGGGGGGGGGTGGGGGGGGGGGGGGGTGGGGGGGGGGGGGGGTGGGGGGGGGGGGGGGTGGGGGGGGGGGGGGGTGGGGGGGGGGGGGGGTGGGGGGGGGGGGGGGTGGGGGGGGGGGGGGGTGGGGGGGGGGGGGGGTGGGGGGGGGGGGGGGTGGGGGGGGGGGGGGGTGGGGGGGGGGGGGGGTGGGGGGGGGGGGGGGTGGGGGGGGGGGGGGGTGGGGGGGGGGGGGGGTGGGGGGGGGGGGGGGTGGGGGGGGGGGGGGGTGGGGGGGGGGGGGGGTGGGGGGGGGGGGGGGTGGGGGGGGGGGGGGGTGGGGGGGGGGGGGGGTGGGGGGGGGGGGGGGTGGGGGGGGGGGGGGGTGGGGGGGGGGGGGGGTGGGGGGGGGGGGGGGTGGGGGGGGGGGGGGGTGGGGGGGGGGGGGGGTGGGGGGGGGGGGGGGTGGGGGGGGGGGGGGGTGGGGGGGGGGGGGGGTGGGGGGGGGGGGGGGTGGGGGGGGGGGGGGGTGGGGGGGGGGGGGGGTGGGGGGGGGGGGGGGTGGGGGGGGGGGGGGGTGGGGGGGGGGGGGGGTGGGGGGGGGGGGGGGTGGGGGGGGGGGGGGGTGGGGGGGGGGGGGGGTGGGGGGGGGGGGGGGTGGGGGGGGGGGGGGGTGGGGGGGGGGGGGGGTGGGGGGGGGGGGGGGTGGGGGGGGGGGGGGGTGGGGGGGGGGGGGGGTGGGGGGGGGGGGGGGTGGGGGGGGGGGGGGGTGGGGGGGGGGGGGGGTGGGGGGGGGGGGGGGTGGGGGGGGGGGGGGGTGGGGGGGGGGGGGGGTGGGGGGGGGGGGGGGTGGGGGGGGGGGGGGGTGGGGGGGGGGGGGGGTGGGGGGGGGGGGGGGTGGGGGGGGGGGGGGGTGGGGGGGGGGGGGGGTGGGGGGGGGGGGGGGTGGGGGGGGGGGGGGGTGGGGGGGGGGGGGGGTGGGGGGGGGGGGGGGTGGGGGGGGGGGGGGGTGGGGGGGGGGGGGGGTGGGGGGGGGGGGGGGTGGGGGGGGGGGGGGGTGGGGGGGGGGGGGGGTGGGGGGGGGGGGGGGTGGGGGGGGGGGGGGGTGGGGGGGGGGGGGGGTGGGGGGGGGGGGGGGTGGGGGGGGGGGGGGGTGGGGGGGGGGGGGGGTGGGGGGGGGGGGGGGTGGGGGGGGGGGGGGGTGGGGGGGGGGGGGGGTGGGGGGGGGGGGGGGTGGGGGGGGGGGGGGGTGGGGGGGGGGGGGGGTGGGGGGGGGGGGGGGTGGGGGGGGGGGGGGGTGGGGGGGGGGGGGGGTGGGGGGGGGGGGGGGTGGGGGGGGGGGGGGGTGGGGGGGGGGGGGGGTGGGGGGGGGGGGGGGTGGGGGGGGGGGGGGGTGGGGGGGGGGGGGGGTGGGGGGGGGGGGGGGTGGGGGGGGGGGGGGGTGGGGGGGGGGGGGGGTGGGGGGGGGGGGGGGTGGGGGGGGGGGGGGGTGGGGGGGGGGGGGGGTGGGGGGGGGGGGGGGTGGGGGGGGGGGGGGGTGGGGGGGGGGGGGGGTGGGGGGGGGGGGGGGTGGGGGGGGGGGGGGGTGGGGGGGGGGGGGGGTGGGGGGGGGGGGGGGTGGGGGGGGGGGGGGGTGGGGGGGGGGGGGGGTGGGGGGGGGGGGGGGTGGGGGGGGGGGGGGGTGGGGGGGGGGGGGGGTGGGGGGGGGGGGGGGTGGGGGGGGGGGGGGGTGGGGGGGGGGGGGGGTGGGGGGGGGGGGGGGTGGGGGGGGGGGGGGGTGGGGGGGGGGGGGGGTGGGGGGGGGGGGGGGTGGGGGGGGGGGGGGGTGGGGGGGGGGGGGGGTGGGGGGGGGGGGGGGTGGGGGGGGGGGGGGGTGGGGGGGGGGGGGGGTGGGGGGGGGGGGGGGTGGGGGGGGGGGGGGGTGGGGGGGGGGGGGGGTGGGGGGGGGGGGGGGTGGGGGGGGGGGGGGGTGGGGGGGGGGGGGGGTGGGGGGGGGGGGGGGTGGGGGGGGGGGGGGGTGGGGGGGGGGGGGGGTGGGGGGGGGGGGGGGTGGGGGGGGGGGGGGGTGGGGGGGGGGGGGGGTGGGGGGGGGGGGGGGTGGGGGGGGGGGGGGGTGGGGGGGGGGGGGGGTGGGGGGGGGGGGGGGTGGGGGGGGGGGGGGGTGGGGGGGGGGGGGGGTGGGGGGGGGGGGGGGTGGGGGGGGGGGGGGGTGGGGGGGGGGGGGGGTGGGGGGGGGGGGGGGTGGGGGGGGGGGGGGGTGGGGGGGGGGGGGGGTGGGGGGGGGGGGGGGTGGGGGGGGGGGGGGGTGGGGGGGGGGGGGGGTGGGGGGGGGGGGGGGTGGGGGGGGGGGGGGGTGGGGGGGGGGGGGGGTGGGGGGGGGGGGGGGTGGGGGGGGGGGGGGGTGGGGGGGGGGGGGGGTGGGGGGGGGGGGGGGTGGGGGGGGGGGGGGGTGGGGGGGGGGGGGGGTGGGGGGGGGGGGGGGTGGGGGGGGGGGGGGGTGGGGGGGGGGGGGGGTGGGGGGGGGGGGGGGTGGGGGGGGGGGGGGGTGGGGGGGGGGGGGGGTGGGGGGGGGGGGGGGTGGGGGGGGGGGGGGGTGGGGGGGGGGGGGGGTGGGGGGGGGGGGGGGTGGGGGGGGGGGGGGGTGGGGGGGGGGGGGGGTGGGGGGGGGGGGGGGTGGGGGGGGGGGGGGGTGGGGGGGGGGGGGGGTGGGGGGGGGGGGGGGTGGGGGGGGGGGGGGGTGGGGGGGGGGGGGGGTGGGGGGGGGGGGGGGTGGGGGGGGGGGGGGGTGGGGGGGGGGGGGGGTGGGGGGGGGGGGGGGTGGGGGGGGGGGGGGGTGGGGGGGGGGGGGGGTGGGGGGGGGGGGGGGTGGGGGGGGGGGGGGGTGGGGGGGGGGGGGGGTGGGGGGGGGGGGGGGTGGGGGGGGGGGGGGGTGGGGGGGGGGGGGGGTGGGGGGGGGGGGGGGTGGGGGGGGGGGGGGGTGGGGGGGGGGGGGGGTGGGGGGGGGGGGGGGTGGGGGGGGGGGGGGGTGGGGGGGGGGGGGGGTGGGGGGGGGGGGGGGTGGGGGGGGGGGGGGGTGGGGGGGGGGGGGGGTGGGGGGGGGGGGGGGTGGGGGGGGGGGGGGGTGGGGGGGGGGGGGGGTGGGGGGGGGGGGGGGTGGGGGGGGGGGGGGGTGGGGGGGGGGGGGGGTGGGGGGGGGGGGGGGTGGGGGGGGGGGGGGGTGGGGGGGGGGGGGGGTGGGGGGGGGGGGGGGGGGGGGGGGGGGGGGGGGGGGGGGGGGGGGTGGGGGGGGGGGGGGGAAACGTCAGGAGAGAATGCTGCTAGAACACGGCCATACAGCCCGGAAACCACACAGCACCCAATTTGGATTTATATTTCCCCTTTCTCTCCTATAAGGAGACTCAAAAGGGCTTACAATCTCCTTTCCCTTCCCCCTTCCCCCACAACAAACACCCTGTGAGGTGGGTGGGGCTCAGAGTCCTGAGAGAACTGTGACTAGCCCAAGGTCACCCAGCTGGCGTGGGTCAGAGCGCATAAGCTAATCTGATCCCCCAGATAAGCCTCCGCAGCTCAAGTGGCAGAGCGGGGAGTCAAACCCGGTTGTCCAGATTAGAGTGCACCTGCTCTTAGCCACTGCTGCTCTCACGGACTGCCTCAGCTGGCCTGTGGGCCTGATAAGCCTTCTCGAGGGGTTCTGATCTGGGCTGGGGAGCCTGCTGCAAGGTCAGTAGATGAGGCAGCCCAACCTCCACCCCCAGTGCTAATATGGATGGTGAGCCTGCTGGGGGGGGGTGGTGGTCACCAGCCGAGGTGGCCTGGTGACACTGACGTCACATTCAGCCCCGGCAACAGATGAGTTTGACACCCCTGCGCTAGGTTACCTGGTGGGAGTGCTGAAAAGGCGCGATGCCTGGGAATTACTGTGCTGCGGGTGTGGCCGACTTACCTGACCCTCCCAGGAAGATGCCAGTGCTGTTCAGTGTGGGAAGAGACATCACAAGGTGAGTGAATGCTGTGGCATCTCACAAGAGGGAAGTTAGGGATCGGGAGGAAGCTGCCGCGCCCCACCTAAGAAACAGGAGAAGCACAAGCACCGCCAAGGTCAGTCAGGATTCAAGCAGGGAGTTGAGGGGAACCTGTGTTCAAAGGCAGGCCGAGACTTTGAACAGTCATTTCCTGGACTGGAAGGGAATTTGAGCCGGCACTTTCAGTATTTCCATTTGACCCCGCCAAATAGGACAAAAGTCTGTTACCAGTTCGGAGAAAGTGTGTCTTTTAAAAAAAATCAAGCACAAAAGTAACAATAACACCAGGTTTCACATTCACCAGACCCAGAACAAACTATGAGCATACACAGCCAGCATTTGAGAGTGGTTTTTAAAACCACCACCACTACTACTACTACTACTACTGATTGTATCTAAGGGTCTTTCCCCACTCTCGTCGTTCCCCTCTATGCTGCGCGCTGCTCTCAGCGCGCAGCATCCCAGGCGTGCGCCCGGCTGTCCCCACGACCCCGGCCATCAAAAGGCGCCATTAAGAAGAGTGCCTGGGATGCCGCGCGCTAAGGGGGCGCGACAGCGGCAGCGTCGGGGTGGCTGCGCTGTCGCTGCCCCTGTCGTGGGGAGCGACGAGGAACCCCGCGCTACTCTCCTCAAGTAGCACGGGGCCAAAAGTAAGTGGGGAAAGGCCCATAATCTTCTGCCTTCAAGGATACTGAAAGCAGTGCAGAAATGGACTGAAACTTAATTGCCGCAGACCAAAGATAATCTAAAACCAAGAATGAAACCTACATAATGCTTTTTATGAGGACCAACCAAATTGACAAGTGGTCCTAGTAAAAGGCAGTACACAGATTTCCTTCCTGCTTTGGGAATGTGCCTGGAACAATATAGCTATACAACGTTTTTAAAACAGAAGACAAAACCAGTCTAATGGAGGAAGTGTGAAAGGACACCCTATCTACACATAGCAGAATGATTCCCTCGGCCACCCTCTGTAGCTCAACAGTTCCAAATATCTGTACTCAAAGAGCACGGCCAGTGGCCCGCAAGCAAGGCCAAAACTGTTCTATCACAGATGGGGTTGCCTGCCGTATCTCTGCATGAGTTACTGTTTCATTCTGGCCAGTTTCCAGTCAGGACATATGCCAGATTACTGACTCATCCCACATGGGACGAAGAATCCTTTTATTCTTCTCAATCCTAAAAGAAAACCTTATGAATAAGGGTGAAATGAGTCTCCATTTTTATTCAGGAAAAATACATTCCTCAGTGCAGAAAAGCGTTATTATGGGAAATGCAGCAGAGGCGAAGCTAGGCAAAGCTGCGCCCAGGGCAGCCTCTGAGTTGTCCCGCCCCCCACGCGCCACCACTTACCTTATCCAGCAGTTATGACGGGTGGCCATGGCGCAAGGATCCATGGGGGCGGGGGGAAACGTGGAGGCCGCCATCCCCCCTCTGCCCCATGGAGCGAAGCAGAGGGAGTTTTCCCTGTTCGGGGCAGCAGCTCCCACGGCGCAAGAACAGGTAGCCCAGAAGAAGTTCTGAGAATGAGAGGGGCACTGCCGCCTTTATTCTGGGCGTTTGGGATTTTTTTAAGCCAAGAAAGGGACCTTTCTCAGCTTAAAAAAAAGCACCAGGAGAGAGAGATAATGAGGGTGAACCAGGCAAGGAGGAGGGGGTGTGGTCTGGCTATTTTGCGCCCCCCACGTGACTTCTTTTGGTGGCGCCCGGGACAAACCACCCCGGATGTCCCCACAGGAACTTCGCCACTGAAATGCAGTTTCCGACAGGGCATCTTCTGTGACCATGGGAAAGAGGGGAGGGTGAATACACTTGCAGAAGAGTTAACAGCCCAGAGCTGTGGTGGCGAACCTATGGCACTCCAGATGTTCATGGACTACAATTCCCATCAGCCCCTGCCAGCATGGCCAATTGGCAGGGGCTGATGGGAATTGTAGTCCACGAACATCTGGAGTGCCACAGGTTCGTCACCACTGGCCCGGAGGAAACCAAGCCTCAACTCTCATTTCCCAGCTACCTATACTTTTGGTTTCAAACCCCTCAACATGGAGAGAAAAGGAGAACGGAAGATTGCTCGGAAGGGTGCGAACAGTGGTGGGATCTAAAAATTTTAGTAACAGGTTCCCATGGCGGTGGGATTCAAACTGTGGCGTAGCGCCAATGGGGCTGGGCGGGGCACAACAGGGGCGTGGCCGGGCATTCTGGGGGCAGGGCATTAATAATTTCTCTGTTACTGTAAAAAACTCTTACTGTAAAAAAAAAGTTCCTAATTTCCAGCTGGCATCTTTCTGTCCATAATTTAAACTCATTCTAGCAAGTCCTATCGTCTACTGCCAACAGAAACAACTACTTCTCCTCTAATTGACTGCCTGTCAAATACTTAATACTTTCAAATACTTAATTTTGTTTCTAGGAATCAAAAGAAGGAGACTTTCCTTAAACAAGGAACTTCACCATATTTCTAAAACATGTTTTTAAAACAGCCCAACAGGGAGAATTATCCCGTTTTCTACCTTCGCTAACCAGCCACATAGGAAACAATAGGACTTCATGATTTTTGGAACTCATGGAATTTCTAACGGAAAAGCAGACCCAATTAGTAACCCCCTCTCGGCACACACAAATAACTAGTAACCCACTCTCGGGAACTGGTGAGAACCTGCTGGATCCCAACCCTGGGTGCGAATGCAAGGAACAGCTGACAGGCAGTGACCAGGTGAAGAATCCCAAAACATCCTAAAAACATCTCGTTTGGGCCTTGCAGCCCTGCTGTTTGAAGCCTCTTCTTTCTAGCTTTTGACTCAAGGGCAGCAGGCACATAGCAGGAATCCCCACATGCCCTCCGCTGCCCAGACATGAAGGGTGATACCTCCCAAGGATGACAGAGAAGATCCGAAAACTGAAGTGCACACAGTGCTAGATAAGGTATTGCTTACAAGTAACTCATTCTATGTTCTTACGGGGCCTAAGATCAACACGCCGTTTCCCTCATATTGCATCCGAACCAAAATCCTGCATTTGTAATAGGGTTTTTTTGTGAAATGTGTTCTCTCTCTCTCTCTCTCTCTCTCTCTCTCTCTCTCACACACACACACACACACCCACACCCACACACACACACCCACACACACACACACCCCCCCACACACACACACACCCCATGTGTCGGGCCTCTTCTTACATGTTTCTTGTGAGGAACCTCTATTTTAACAAAAAATTAAAAGATAAAAAGAATGCTTATCAGTCCGCCTTTCTGGCACAAACCCCATGTTCCAGACTTGAAGTCTATGCCAGTGTATCCACGGGACCAATATGCCCTTCACAGTTTACTGCATTTAATGCAGCCATTCTCAACCAGGGTTCCGTGGTACCCTGGGGTGCCGTGAGCATGTCCCAGGGGTGCCGTGGCAACACTACCGCCCCCCCTCATTTTTATGGTGTCTCCCACCGGCGCCAGCAAGGACATGGTGCTGGCCCATAGGGCAGGGCCTGCCGCAAGGTCGGCAGCCACCCCCCCCCCCAGTGCTTCCCTTCACCCTGGGAGGGGAAGGTGGGATGTGTGGCAAGCAGGGGCAATGGGAGATGAAGGTGGTGGGTGGTGGCAGGGGTACCATGAGATATGAAGAGTGAGGGCAAGGGTGCCCTGACCTCGAAAAGGTTGGGAAACACTGATTTAATGAGTGAAAATCTGCTGGTGGTCCTTGACCTGGAAGATGTCCAGCTTGCCTTGACTAGGGCCAGGGCTGTTTCAGGCCTGGCTCCAACCTGGTGGGACGCTCTGTCTAGTGCAGTGGTGGCGAACCTTTTCGAGACTGAGTGCCCAAACTGCCACCCCAAACCCACGTATTTATCGCAAAGTGCCGACACGGTTATTTAACCTGAATACTGAGGTTTTAGTTTAGAAAAACGGTTGGATCAGAGGCATGCGTTACTCGGGAGCAAGCTTGGTGGTTGTCGGTGGCTTTGCTCTGAAGAAACCGTGCAACTCTCCCAACGGGTGAATCACGACCCTAGGAGGGTTTACTCAGAAGCAAACCCCATTGCCAGCAACTGAGCTTACTTCCAGGAAAAGGATCGAACTTTTGTTCTTCACATGAAAATCAGTGGGGTTTAACAGCACTTAACAGGGTTACCTACACTGCTTCCCCAAAATTTGGTCTTAGGTTTAATGCTAATAATCAAGCCCAGTGGCCCAGGCCAGCCTAGGCGTGTGTGTGTGTGTGGGGGGGGGATGGGGGTGACTCTGTTTGTGTGTGCCCACAGAGAGGGCTCTGAGTGCCACCTCTGGCACCCGTGCCATAGGTTCGCCACCACTGGTCTAGTGAGACCCGAGCCCTGTGGGATTTGATAAGATTCTGCTGGACTTGTAGGGCACAGCAGTTCTGCCAGGCATACAGTGTAAAGGTTTCAGTGGTGTTGATGGGAAGGGCAGCCGCCTAACCTTGAGTACATTCCACAGCCCGGGCAATGGGCCAGCTTCATCGGCGGAGACTTTATCTCTGCGCGGGAGATGAGGTCTCCGTTCCCATGGGAAGCCGGGAGGGGGATGGGATGGATAGAGTTATAACCTGTGCTTCTGGCGGGAAGTGTCATTCCTGCCACTGCGTGTACTTGAGCTTTCTAAGATGTCTGAATAAACGGTCTTTTCCACCAAAGAGCCTTTTATTTCTGCTTCTATGGAATTCCTTACATACAGTTGAGGCAGCTACGGGGGGTTTCCATCTTGGCCTCCTGCCCTTCCATCTTCTGCCATCCTTTTTCCCTCCGGGGAGGCAGAAATGTTTTTAATTAACTTTTGAGCAGGTTTTAGTATGGGTTGGAATATTATGCAGATGCTATTCATGTATAGATTTTAATGTTTTATGGAATGCCCTGAGCCCACAAGGGAAAGGGTGACATGTAAAATTAATGACGTGAGAAAAGGTCCATTGGTACTTACCCTGAAGGGGCCTTCTCCTGTGGGTCGATGAGGGCATCTTGGATGTGGGTGATTTCCAACCTATACTCAGGGAGGCAGGGCTAAACGATGTCACTTCCTGTGGATTGGTTGGGCTCCATCTTAGATCTCCAGTATTTGAATGACACAGCAGTAACGAAAGCTTTAACTCTCTCAAGAAATATAACACGAAGTAACAAGAACAGTGTAATAAACATATAACAGAACATTGAAACATCAAGAACTTCGATAAAAACTACTAACTGTTGTCGACAAGTCTGTCTTAACTCTGAAGAGTACTGAACTTATTAGTATAGCTATCCCTAGGACTGTATGACTACACTGGAGACTGATATAATCCGAGGGAGGGCCAAGATGCCCTCATCGCCCCACAAGGAGAAGGCCCTTCAGGGTAAGTACCAATGGACCGTTCTCCTGGAGGCGATTTCGGGCATCTTGGATGTGGGACCTCCCCGAGCAGTGTCCCTTAACGGGTGGGAAATTCAGTCTCCAAAGATATGCTCCAGCACACGCGTGCCGAAGGCAGTCTCATTTGCAGACATGGTATGTAATCTATAATGCTTAATAAAGGAAGAGGCCGAAGACCACGTGAGCCGGCCTTTGCACACCTCTCTTTCTAAGGGGATGTTGGCGTCGAGAAATGCAGCGTTAGCTGCAGCACATCTAGTAGAATGGGCAGTAATACCAGAAGAGAAGAGACTGATGTGTGAGATGCCTTATATGCCTCACTAATGCAAGATCTAAGTGTGTAACTTAGGGATGCCTTTGACATCTGGAGGCTCCCCGATTAGGCAAAGCATGCGTGTTTATACGAAGAGAGACTCCGAGTCCGCCTGATAGGCTGGAAGTCACGAATGCTATATAGCACTTCAGCAGCTCTGCGGACGTCCAGCGAATGCCAAAAGAATCTCCTTAGGATGTGAAGGAGCTGGACAGAAGGTAGGGATGATGATCTCTTGCTTTCCAGATGAAAAGGATGAAGCTACCTTTGGGACGAATGTGGGGTCGATGATGCATAGCACAACTCTGTCCTAATGAAATATGCAAAAGTTGAGAACTGACTGGAAAAAGAGCCTGCAACTCCGACACTCCTTCAGGCGGTAGTGATGGCGACTAAGAATAAGAAGCTGTCATACGGATCCACTTCAGTGCCCACTGATTGAATCGGTTGAAGGAGGAGTTTTGGTAAGGGCCGAAAGTACACAAGTTGAAGGCCTCCACGGCGGGAACCTGTGGCCCACTATGGGTGGTTGTTTCTGTGAGACACCCTTGAGGAATCGAATGATGTCATTGCGATGCCTGGACATTGGAACCCCTTGAACCTTTGGCCATATTGTCGTAAAGACCTGCAAGTTTGTCTCGCGTGGAGTGGAGACTTCTGAGGCCTCTTCTCGAACCCGGATTGAAGGAAGCTGAAAGCACCTGTGGAACCCGGAAGGTCTTAACGGATCGATGTCAGTTTAGGATTGAGCCCAGGACAGAAATGAAGCTTCCACGAAGAATCATAAATTCGGAGTTGTAGAGGGTCTACGGAGACGCGACAATAATGTCTATTACCGCAATGCCGGAGTAACCCTCTCCTGGCTGGAAGATCTTGCGTTCAAAGAGCCATGCGGTCAGACAAAACCAACTGGGATTGGGGTGCAGTATGGGACCCTGAGACAGCATGTCCATGAGGGGGTGGGCAGGCGCAGAGGAGGGGACACGGCTAGTTGAAGGATTGAGAGGAAAACCACGGACGTCTGGAGGCCACCAAGGTGCCACCAGCACCACTTTGGCTTTTTTCTGACCAGATCTTCCTGATCAGCTTCCGGAATGACCGGAGGTGCGGGTTGGAAACGCATATAGAAGCTCTTGGTGGCCCAGAGGCGTTGTCAGAGCTGCGTCTACTGCCAATGCGTTCCTGTGTGGGAAATACCTGGTGAAGAACCGCGGGAAGTTGACAATTCTGTCGCGAGGAGGCAAACAGATGCGATGCTGGGATTGCGAAGGTTTGAATGATTAACTGGAACAGGTCTGGATGAAGATTTCCATTGCGGCCTCGACCACTGTTTGTCGGCTCCAACCAGTCCGCTTATGCGTTGAGGTTTCCCTTGGAATATGCTCTGCTGATAGTTGACGAGAAGATGGGTCTCGGCCCAGGTCAATATTTCCACTGCTTGCCGATGAAAGGCGTGGGGATCTGGATCCCCCCCTGATTGTCACCAAATGGAGCCTTGGCCAGCACTTAATGTTTGCTCGGTACCGACTAATAGTTGACAACCCTGGATCTGGATCCTTCCCAAACAGCCTAGAACCATGGTAAATCATAGGTAGAGAACTTACCTGTTTGGAGATAGAAAGTCTGCCCGACCAAGCCCCTTAACCAGGCTTGTTGTCTCCACCACAACACCTAGCAGCTAAGTGCCCTCCGGGACCAGCGTAAAGAGAATCAAAAAGTGGAATGTCGGCCCAGTAAGAGACTGCAGTTAACACCCTTTCTAAGCCCTCTCTCAACTCCCTGTGCCTGCCGGGAGGGGGGGGGGAATCATGGTAAGTAATCTACGTAGCCATAAAATTACCGAGGCTCTAGCCATGAGTGGAAGATGGGGCAAGAGGCCCGGAATAGTCAAGGACAGAAGCTCTATCATGAAGGCGCTTTCAAGGAAAAAAAAAACGTACTCGGCCCTACGATCAATGCTGGAATCTTTGAGAGATCCCTCCCCATCCTTGGTAACCAACCCCCCCGACTGTAAGAGCGCTAACAACTGGTGCATCAACTAATGGGGACTTGATGGCGTTGTGGATATGGGCCAGGGAGCAGCCATAAAAACTCTTAAGGTGTGCGGACAACTCTTGCTGGCTTCCAAGTTAAGCCATTTCCTTCCTAATGCTTCTCTCAAAAATTGAATTCGGGTAGAGGAAATGCATCTGGGGGGTATCCTCTGCTTGTGGAAAAAATTTCCATTGAACCCTCTTGGGGCAACCCCTTAACTGGTTTCTTAGGGACAGGGGAGGGGCCGCTCTGGATCCCTCGGCATCTGCCGGGTCACTCCAATTACCCAGGGTAGAGATGGTCTTGGCCATAATAAGGGCTAAATCCTCTTTCTTTAAAGAATCCTAATGCATTTTTCCTTAGGTTCAATAGGGACCTCCTCTGCCTCCTGAAAAAAATGCTCTGAGGAATAGCCAATCTCTCCCTCACTAGCCTCCTCCTCACCCTCCAGGCGCGTTGAGGGGATCCCCCCTATAAGTCAGCGCTGGTGGGGGTGATCCCGAGGAAAGAACTGGATGGGTATCTCACCGTCTATGCCCCCTTCCCTGCCGGGAGGCCCGGGGATCTGCGTCTTCCCCTGCGCCTATTGGCGTCCTTTTCTTTAGCTTTATCACTGAGTGATATCTCCTCCCACATGGTGGCCCTAAACATATTCATCAACTCCCTGCGCGTAGAGACATTAGTCCAGGAGGCTGGAGTTAGAAAATGTTGGGACTAATGCCCCTTTGGGACTCCTTCCCTCCCTCACTCCGACGCTCTCTGATCTTGCTCTGGAGGTAGAAGGACCAGCAGGACCCGATCGCTGCCTCTGCGGCTCTCCCCGGCCAACAGGCTGCATGGCCGATGGCGCTCTCACCGATTCCCTCGACGGCTCCGAAGCTCGCTAGCACAGGCAGACTAGCCCGTCATGAATTGGGAACGCATTAGGGGGGGGGGGAGATAGGAGCTTCACCTGCTTCATGCGACCCTGACTGGGGCGCTTGGTGCTCACTCGCCTGCGGTGCGGCCCCCATTTGGTCTCGGCTGCGCTGACTTCTTAGCCGCCGGCGGCCTTGCCAGAAACACCTCCCTGCGCCCAGGCGTTCTGAGGTGCTGCTGACACGACTGCCGTTGCCGCCTCCGGCGGCCAGTGCTGCAGTCGAAGTTGAGGGAACTGAAGCTTCACTGGAGTCTTTCAGTCATATCCGGGCTGCCAGCGGACCCCTACGACGGTGGCTGCCGGGTGCCCTCCGCCGCCGACTTTTGCTAAAAGGTGTCTGGCGGGGAGAAAGATCGTCGCGAAAAAGTGCTGAGCGGTCATTTTCCCTCTGGCCCCTTTTAGGCGGGAAAAAACTGAGGCGGAGGTTTTCAGTGCCACAGACACGATAGGAGAGCAGAGACAGACAAATAGACACAGTAGAGACAGATAGAGACGAAGTAAGGAAAAATAGTAACAATTTAGTCGAAATTCAATTAAGTGGCTTGGAGCCCTAGGTACAAGCCTGCACTCCCTGCTAGGCAGGAACAATACTGGAGATCTAAGATGGAGCCCAACCAATCCACAGGAAGTGTCATCGTTTAGCCCTGCCTCCCTGAGTATAGGTTGGAAATCACCCACATCCAAGATGCCCGAAATCGCCTCCAGGAGAAAGGAAATGCAATATCATCATCGCCTTCTTGAGTAGGTGAATCAGAATTGCAACATACATCCTATTTTGAAATGTCTCACGTGGACAGGAAGTACACTAATGCATTAGGGTGAACTGAACTAGTGATTAAACCTAGCCTGAACCAAGGCAAACAGAAACTGTGAGGAATCCTTAGGGACAGTCTACACAATGGAGGAACATTTTGCCCGTCTCCAACTAAAAGCAGCGAGACAGAAGAAACAGAACTGGTGTAGTGGGTAAGAGCAGGTGGATTCTAATCTGGATGACCGGGCTTGATTCCCCACTCCTCCACCTGAGTGGCAGAGGCTTATCTGGGGAACCAGATGTGTAGCTCCACTCCTCCATTCCTGCTAGGTGACCTTGGGCTAGTCACAGTTCTCTCAGGACTCTTTCATCCCCACCTGCCCCACAAGGTGTCTGTTGTGGGGAGAGGAAGGGAAAGGAGCTAGTAGGCCACCTTGAGTCTCCTTACCGGAGAGAAAGGTGGGGTATAAATCCAAACTCCTCCTCTTCTTCTCCTCCCAACTGGAGAATAGGAGGCATGAGTTTGAAGAGGGGCTGTGGTCCAGTGGCAGAGAATCTCCTTAGTGTACAGAAGGTTGCAGGCTCCATCCCTGGCATTTTGCTAAAAGAATCAGGCAGGAGATGATATGAAAGGCCTTGCTTGGCTGGAGAGCCAATGCCTATCTCACTAGGTAATACTGCCCATGATGGACAAGGGTCTGATTCAGGAAGAGACAGTTTCTTGCATATTTGGGGAGGGGCTGCGTCTTGGTGGTGCAGCATCCGCTCAGCATGCAAAAAGTTCCCAGTTCAACCCCCAGCTAAATGGCAGGTGACGCGAAAGACCTCATCTTGAGACCCCGGAGAGCTGCTGCCGGCCTGAGCCAGTTCAGAGTCAGGTCTGAGTCAGGAGCAGCAGTGGCGTAGGAGGTTAAGAGCTCGTGTATCTAATCCGGAGGAACCGGGTTTGATTCCCAGCTCTGCCGCCTGAGCTGTGGAGGCTTATCTGGGGAATTCAGGTTAGCCTGTGCACTCCCACACACGCCAGCTGGGTGACCTTGGGCTAGTCACAGCTTCTCGGAGCTCTCTCAGCCCCACCCACCTCACAGGGTGTTTGTTGTGAGGGGGGAAGGGCAAGGAGATTGTCAGCCCCTTTGAGTCTCCTGCAGGAGAGAAAGGGGGGGGGATATAAATCCAAACTCCTCCTCTTCTTCTCTTCTTCAGGATAAGGCATCATGCGCATGTGCTCCCTCGGCAGAAGCAGGAACATGCGGAATACAGGGAACGCTGGAAAATGAACACCGGATCCAGCCTCCTACTGATCCTTGCAAGGGGAAGCACTCAGAAAAGTGCATCCAAGTACAGATGAAGGCAGTCTCTTTTTAAATGGCACATTAGCATGCAGAACTGTACACTGGGTTGTGCTGCAATCACTTTTCTTTCTTTCTTTCTTTTCCCATTGTAAATACCCACCCACCCCGCATCTGCGCCAGCCGCCAGTTTCCAGGAATTCCCAAGTCCTCTGCAAAGAGTTCTGCTAACGGCCGCTCCAGGAGTAGAAACGGCGCGTTCAGATTAACATTTCCTCCTGGAAAGCCTGTCACGCTTTGTCACGCTGCACATCAGGGGGATGGGTGCGCAGGAAGATCTGGCAAGCAGATGCAAGAGCACACTCGTTCAAGCAATACAAATTGGAAAATGAGCAGTGGTGGAGCTGTAAGGGGACAGGGGGGTGCCGTGCACCGTGGGTGCGCCAGTGGGGGCGGAAAATTGCCCCGCCCCCTTGGCTTGGCCTGGCCCCAAATGTTGTGTCTCCCCCTTTCCCCAGAGCCAGCAGCACAATCTCATCCACACACTGAGACCCCAATCTCTGCCTATTTCTATGTGGACTGGGTGGCATTTGTGAAAATCCTACCTCAGATTTAATCTGTCTACCAACGTAAATGTTTCCCTTCATGAACACCCGCCCCAATGGTACTTTGTCTTGCCCCCTGCTCGATTTTGTGTGCGCTGACGAGCACCACAGCAGCACCTCCCTGCAATCACACTGCCCTGCCAGCCTCTGTGGATTACGCCCACGGGCTTTTCCCTAGGCTGGCAGGTCACCGTGAAGAGGGCCTGCTCTCCTGCTACGAAGCAGAGCTGTGGTGCCCGCCCATCAGTGGCGTAAGGGCCTACTCAGCTCAAGGGAACATTCCGTTGTGTTCGACTGCCGCCCTCTTTGCTTCAAGTGTTCGCAATCTTACGCCACAAAAAAAGAAGCCCAAACAATTCCCTCCTTCTGCACAGGATTTTGAAGAGGGACTCTCAAGAGCAGCAAAGTGTAGTTTCTCCCTTTTGAGCTTGTCCTAGCCATTTCCCCCAGATAAACTGAACAGCCCTTCTACGCATCGATGACCCGACACTCTGCTTTCTGTCTTGCGTAATCATCTCCGTGTTTTAAAAATCTGTTTTTGCCACAAGTCTCTCTCTCTCCTTCTCTCTACAGGAAAGAATGTGGAGTGCCTCTCTGACGCCACGCCCGGTAAACTAGACAAACATACAGCCTACGACACAGCTATAGAAGGAAATACTAAGTGAAAAAGTTTACTCTCGGTGGCATAGTATCACCTGCCTGACCAAAATTTAGGGGGATTCTGAAAGGGGGACAGGAAGGAAATTAGAGGAGAAAGTTGTGTAGAAAGTGACTTCAATAACCCACACATTGTGTCTAAGTGGATCCCTGGATATTCACCAAGAGGATTCCTTCTGCTCTGAGGTAAAGAGGGCATCTTGATCCTGGGTGGTTGCCACTTTCTGTCTCCCTCGCAGAAGCCTCTTCAACACAGAGTTTACCGTATCTCCGTATGTTATAAAGTCATCTATTTTCTCTCACATGCTTGTCATAGTACGCCATATGGGGGACATTAATGGGGATATTGGAGGACTTATTCTTCTCCGAGTGGAATCCTAAATTCTAAATAGTCCTCTGATGACTTGGCTTCTTGTTTTTGACAGTGGTGACTTCATTTGCTTGGACAAGCTGGGTTGAACTCTCCCATATGGCCCCGAGAAGCCATAATTTTCACTCCGACAACCCCAGTCTACTCCCATTGCAGAGGAGTTCAAGCTTCAAAAGGCTCGCGTCTGTCATCCCAACCTCGTCTGCATCCCACCCTCCTCGCCAGTTGTTATATCTCAATCATACCTTGAGCAGCAAGGTAAAAAACAAGCTTTATTTATCCAGATGGTTTCCACACTAATACATCAGGCGGAGAGGGAGAAACTACACATACTCTCACTTCAATATGCTCTCACCTCCACAACTACGGAAACCTCAATAGTTCAAGATTTTGTATCCCCATAGGTAATTATGAAGACCGTCTTCCAAATGTGCCATTTCTAATTTGATTACTCTTTATTCTGGGTTTTCAATCCAGGCCTCAATCCAGACCAGGCCAGCCAATAATACTGAGTATGTATTTTAATACATTCCAATATTGGGCATGGCTAATCCTCCTCTAATTTTCTCATCTTGTAATTCTCCTGGATTGTTATGCTCTTGGTAAGAAGGAAGAGGCTTATTACAGAGTTGTTTTATTAGATCGTTCTAATAACCATTGTAAGCTGCCCTGAACCCATAGGGGGAAGGGCAGCCTATAAAATAACTTCAAATCTAATTCTATACCGCCCTACGGGGATGGGGCGGTATAATAAATCGAATAAATAAATAAATAAATAAATAAATAAATATAAATTTATTTGTTTCTGCCGTTCCTTCGAGGTTTTTCTTGTACATAAATTGACAGCATCTAAAATAGAAAAATTTAATTTTGACAACACATTCATTTTTAATGTGGACATTCTTCCAGCCATGACATCTTTTTTAGCTGAGACCATCTCTGCAGGTCCTTTTATATCCTCACCCACGCTGCTTTACAATTATCTTTGAACAGTGAATCATTTTGCCCTGTCGGTTTTATTCCCAAATATTTAACTGGGTTTGATGTTATTACACGTCCTGCAGTCCTTCTAATATCTTCTTCCTTTTAAAATTAGTCTTGTTCCTGATGATCTTATAATCCAAAAGAGATCCAAAATGTTCAGTTTGTTATACTGCATTGACAAGTGGGGGTTTGTGATTGTCAGCACCACACCATGAGCAAAACTTTTCATTTCAAACTCTTCCCCCTCCACTTTCAAACCTTTAATTCCAGGGTCCTGTCCAAAGAATAATAAAGGTACTTGATGACTGGATTCCAAGGCAAAGAAGTCCACCCGCAGGGACTCAAACCTGTCCATGATTAGTCAGAACATGTCCTTCTTAAGGACCATTCATTCTGATTGATCATCTGTCCGCTGAGCTGGTCCGTCTAGTTCAGGGGTCTGCAACCTGCGGCTCTCCTGATGTTCATGGACTACAAATCCCATCAGCCCCTGCCAGTATGGCCAATTGGCCATGGTGGCAGGGGCTGATGGGAATTGTAGTCCATGAACACCTGGAGAGCCACAGGTTGCAGACCCCTGGTCTAGTTGCTGAGGGAGCCCTGAATACACTCTGCTGCTATTGACTGAAGATGTATTTCTGCTCTTGAGAGGATGCCTTTTGCTTCTCGAGGAATAGAAGATCTGGGCCACCACCGCCTCGCTTGTTGATCTATTCTAGGCCTTGCAGCAATGTTCTCTGTCCAGAGGAGGATGTGTTGGTCCTTGAGTTTTGCTTGGACAGTTATAAGTGCATTCTTGTTGTGCTCGAGTTCCAGTGAGTTCATGTTCATCCTCCTTGGATCCAGGGACCTTGAGAAGGACGTCTGTGCAGAGAGGATCCCCAGCCTGACAGACTGCTATCTGTGAAGATCCAAGGTTCTCCTGGATGTAGTGTTCGCCTCGCCTTAGACTGCTGGATTTGTTCCACCAGATCATGCTTAGCCTCTCAGGTAAGGATAGAGTCAATTTTTTGTCCCTTCTTAGGAGGATCTCACACTGGTAACACTGGAGGAATCATTGAAGAGGCATGGAACATAGTCATGTCCATGGAATTAATCCTATGCATGATATTGTAACACCCTGAAGGTGTGCCAGTGACATTAGTTGGGTGGACTTGGCATTGGCAGTTGCCTTGGCCAGACTGGAGATCTTGATCACCTTGTTCTCCGGGAGGAACAACATGTTCTTTTGGCCTAATAATGACCCTCAAGTGTTGTGAAGGGATGAGGCTGCTTTCCCCTTTGTTCAGGAGGAACCTGTGAGATTCCAAGATCTGTATATGGTACTGCTGGTATCCTTGACGGCTTGTTCCCTACCAGGTGAACAGATCAAGATGTCCTCCAGGGATGGGTGAACCTGAAGTTCTTGTCCTTGCCTCAGCACCATAAGCATCACCAGTGCTTTAGGGAAAAATTGAGCTGAAGGGAAGATGAAGGAAAGGGCTCTGAATTGCATGTGATGATCTTGGTATGAAAATGAGGGGAACCTGCTGTACCCTATATAGACAGGGATGTGCAGGGATGCTTCTGTGAGATTCATTGAAGCCAGGAAGATCCCGGGAATCAGGGTGTCTGCACAGGGCCTCTGCTGGAATGTTTGTATCTCACAAACCTGTTGACATATTTTCAGGCTGAGAACGGCTTTCCAGTCCACATTTTTCTTGGGGACTCTGAAGAAGATGGAGTAGACTTATGGAGTGACATTCACTTGGAAGAACAGGCTCTATGGCTTGTACCTTCAAAGACGGCTTATGACTGCTATGGTTCTTCAGCGCTTTTCCTTTCTAGTGAGATCTGGGAGAAGGCAGCCCGGGAGTGCCTGATCTCCCCGCTGTCCCACAGCCTTGAAGATTGGAATCCCCTGCTCTTACCACTACATCATGGTGGCTCCTAAGCCCTCCTCCTCAAGAGTGAGAAGTGCCATCAAACTATGGCCAACTGAAGTTTACCCCATGTAGTAATGCACTGCTGACCCAGCAGCACGTGCGGGTAGAAACGTTGGCAATAACCAAGCGGACCCTCACGGCCTTCTGGTCGCGACCGCGCCCCACTCCTCAACCCCGTAACATGAGTCACGGGTCATGAGACTATCTGGCTCAGTCACCGGGCGTCCCAGACAAAGGGACAATGATCTGCCCCCAGGTGAGGATTAGGCCCAGACGCTTACGCTCTTCTCCGCACGTAGCAGCCAGGTGAGATCATGCATCACATGATGATCTCCCGCTCTCCCGCTCTCCCGGACTCTCCCGTCCCGCCCCTCTACACGCCCCCATTAGAATCATAATAAAAGGTGCCAGGAACCAGCACAGCGGGAGATTCGGCTGGGAACACGGACTCTCCGCGCTCCCGCCTGCCTGGCCGATCTCCACCAGATGTTATCTCCAGCGTCTCGTCTGCCGTTCTTGCGCTTCGACCACGCAATGAGTCGAGCTACAAGCTGCGCCGAACCCGGGGAATCCTCGAACCTCCACCCTGCCTGCTCAATGCCGCTTAAGCGCTGGGAAAGGGCAGCGATACCGAGAAGTCCGCTGAGCTGGATCGGCGCATCCATCCAGGGACCACCGCTTTCGGTATCGCTTCTGTCCTCTGACTCGGCAAGCGCATCCAGAAGACTCCCGGACACTCCTTGCAAACCCCTCGTCCGGCCGGAACTTGCGGTGGAGTATGGGAGCTTGCAAAGCCCAGGGCTTATGACAGCACAAGCTGCGTTAGCGAACTGAAAGGCGTTAGCGGCGAAATGCGGCAAGAGGTCTCCCATAAAGGGAAGAGGAGCTCGCCAATGACTAAACTGGTTGAGAGATTGAAGCTCAGTGTCCATGAGTACCCCGAGGGGGGGACATTGAATCTTAAGGACTGGGAAAACATCGGAGCACTCTTACGCGACAGAGCCTCGGCGCCCGATGTCACTGCACTACTGACGGTGGAGACAATGCTATGTCGCCATCAGCCTGCAGACCTGTAGGTTCTCCCTTGCTATAAACCCCGCCCTCCTTTCGGGATCTTTCACCTTCAATTTCAGCCCGGAATTTTCTCTATCCACTAAATTGAACCGCCTGTCCTCCTTCTGCCATTGCTGCCTCCGCCTCCTTCAAATTCTCGGCGTTCGGCCAGCCCCTCTACTGTCTCCGCTTCTTCATTTTCGAAGCCACCGCACCTCCGTCCACAATACGCCACGCGTAATGCGTAGCGGGTTTCAAAGACCCTGTGCCAGAGCGTGTTAATCCGCGATCTGCTAAAGAAGGAAACCCTGGACGGAAGAGCGATGCTGATATCCTGCGCAGATTGTGCCCGTCCACTTCACGGAATACCGAGGGGAGGATGGCATAGTTAGGCCCGGGTTGTCGAAATTGCAGCCCCTTGAGCTATAATATCCTCACCGAGCTCCGCCAAAAGCCATGCCGGGGCGTAGAATCACTAGCCCCTACGTGAGGGAGGCATGCTTTGGAGGCAATACGAGGAATCACCTAATGGTTCGGACGACTGGGAAAACCACCTTTACGCTGATGCGTTCCTGAGGCCCTGCACAATTTGTGATCTGGGAAGAAAGCGAAGTTCCGCCAGCAATGCAGATCAACAGGGCAGGCCTCCCGCTGCCAGCGCCTACAACAGCTCAGCTTTCGGTTTCGATGCTTTACGCCAACCCTAGCGATCAGATTTCATTGTCCTGCCTTGAGGCCACGCCATACGATGTCGCCTCTGAAATCGCCTAATATAAGGCATTTATCAAAGTCCCCAATGCCCGGCCAGCCAACTCCAGAGTTTCTTCCACTCATCCCGCAAAAGCCCCAAGAGCCCTATTATGTCGAGGAGTTTGTGAACAGGCTTCAAGGAAGCTCTCAAAAGGCAGGTGGATGGCGAAAGAGGCTCCAGAATGAGCTCCTCATGCGCCTACCGCTAAAGAGAACGCCTCCACTGGAGTGCCGCAGAGCAATCACGGGCCTGCAGGCAAGGATCCTGAACTGTACGACATGCTTAAAAAAGCTTGCCAGGACATCCAGGATCCTCCCGCTCACCAAGCTAACCTCCTCGCCCGCTAGGCACTCTCCACCACCAGGGGACAGCCCAGGAGGATTGCTTTAATCAAGTTTCACGGCAGGTCAGGACACTTCGGGAGGGAGTGCAGAGCAGCCAGTGGGGGGGGCCACAGCCCCGATGGAGGAGGGTCCTCCCCCAGGGGAGGAGAAGCTGGCCACCTAAAACCGGTGCCCACGATGCCAGAAAGGCTTCCACTGGAGAAACCACTTGACTTTGCCGGTCGGGAAACTCCACGCCTCGGGCATCTCCTCTCTGCAGCCCAGGACCAAGGAGGAGAGTACTAGAGCAGACCCAAACACCAAGGCCCCTGCCAAAGCCGCTACCTCTGCGTGGCATCTGCGGCTCGCATGCGCCAGCCTATCTCCTTTAAGTTCCCCACGAGGTTCTTGTCAGCCCCAACCCAGTATGGCATGAGGCCCATCCCTACGGGACTATTGGGCTAGTGCTGCCAAAGAGCCTCTGCCGGGCTGAACGTGGGACTGTTCATCGCCGTCCCGAGTGATCGACTCCAGCACCAAGCGACCCATCCATCTCCAGGTCTGGACAAACATCCCACAGGAATTGCTCTGCCGGAGCCAGCTCGGCAGCTGCGGCCAATTGATTCTCTTGCTCCCACATGCTGCGTTGCCCGCTGCCGACCCAATAATAAGGCTACAAGCCCCAGCAGCCAACGTAGAGCAGCCCACACCACCATCGCGGCGAGCGTGGAGACGCTTATCGGGAGCTCCCGCTACCATACCTGAGAGCTTCGCCATAGAAGAGATGTATGTTCAAGGGCCTGGTGGACACCGGGCGCTGATGTTACCGTCTATCCAGAGCAGCCCGAGTGAAAGCCCGACTCAGTGGCCAGCGGAGGCTTGCCAGCTTTATCTGGGTGGTGGTGGGGAGACAAACCGGGCGAGGCGGAGCATCCGCCTGCCAGCTCACGGGTCAACAGCCCAGGACTTCGGCGGCAGTCTCACAGTGCGCCCCATCGCTTTGTAGACATCCATGTCAGTCTTCTGGGGAAGGGACCTCATGAGTCAGGGTCAAAAGCGACTTTGGTCTGGGATGGGTAAGGCCATCACAGATCGTTGATCCCAATTATTGCCTTCCGAAATTCACTTTCTAATTTCCGTGGGGGAAACTTGTTCCCTCTCCCCTCTCTTCTCCTTCTGTTTTTTTCGACCAGTAAAGGCGGGAGGGGCCAGTTGGCTGACTGGCCCTCCCTGGATTAAAATCTGGGCCCGTCACCCCTGATACGCCCAGCACTGCCAGGACAGGCCCCAGTTTAAAAGGAGGCTGCCGCACCAAATTCACCCACAAACCAGTTTGAAGCCTCCAGTGGTGATGGTATTATAGCACCATCATCACTTCCTAAGGCGCTTTGGCCGAAGCAGCCTCTTTAAGGAGTGGTTTGGCTGACATTTCCTCAAAGATAATTAGATCACAAATTTTAAGCTTCACTCCAGCCTTCACCTTAGGTAGCCACCAAGGTCACGGTAAAGTGCAACTCCTTGCAAAGAAACCCCCCCCCCTTTTTCTTTTTTTTTGTGTGCGATGGGAATCTGCCCTCTAATCCCTCTGATTGCTTCATTCCCGGATACCCTATCCCCAAAGAGGCGGCTTCCAAAGCCCCGCTTTGTGTTGCTGATTAGCAACCTTCACGCGCAGGCTGCAAAACAAGCCTTCTTATATTAAACTCCTAAAACCCCAACTCAAACAAAAAAGCTTCGATCTCCTGATCTCCGCCATCAGGCTCTAGGAGCCGAGGAGCCTGGGCGGGACCTCGACCCCTCCCATAACCTGGGGAAGGGGTGTGTTTTCAATCCCTTCTTCCTACAGGTCCCTGTGGATCCCGACTTCGCCATGACAGGCCAGCCCAGCGGAATGAAGCCAGGAAGAAACCAACCCCATCCCGGAGATGGAACACATTGATTCTCTAAAGGATCCGCCCAGCCCGGTCTCAACAGGAACGCCAGCCGTCATGCCCCAGCACCCGGAATGACCTGGGGAGGCGTCAAGGCGACCGCCAGCCAAGCTTCAAGCAGCTGCTCGCATGCCAGCGAAACCACCCTGAGACACTCCGGAGAACCTTCTGTGCCGCTTCTCTTTTGCAATCATCACTGCCAGCTCAGCGGCCACTCATCCTGTTGCCTGCTCTGCTGCCTCCTGCCCAGCGGCAATGACGCCACCCCTGGCGAGCTTTTACCAGACCAACATCTGGGGGGTAATTCACCGCCGCACCAACGTCTAGTCCCTTTGCCCTTTGCCTGGGCCAGTACACTGGGAGTCGGGAGCTTGCTAAGCTCCTGCCTGCTCCCGTCTGCCTGCAAGCGCCGGAGACTTCCTAAGGCGGAGTCTGGGTTAAGCCCTTCATGAATGCCTCATCCATCAGGTACTCTATGAGCGCCCATTTCGGGGAATCGTCGTCCAAACCCTCCCGGCTGGCTGGCGCTCTCCCTTGTCACTTCAAGACTGTCGCTTAACCACGAATCAACACTCATCGCCCGCTGCATCACCGGCGCCAGCCAAGCGAGAACAGACCGGGCCCATTCGTAACCGGCTCGGGCCAGTGGAACTGCACACACATGGAGGACATTTCCCCGTGTTCGGAGTATCCTTGCTCCCCAGGGGTACTGGTTCTGGACCTCGCGGGGAAGAGAACGCGTTTAATTACATTCCCGCCTCGACTCTCTGCCGGGACTCTTTGTTGCCTCAATTAAGCCTCACCAATTGTCGTCCCTACCCCAGAGCTCCACCCCAGGAGCCGGGCCGCCTTTGCCGCCCGCCCGCTCCGCTTCTGCCTTCGGGATCCCTCCTGTCAGACGGACCCGGTCGATGCTGGGTCGCCTCTCCAAAAGCGAATTTGTCTCCCCTTTGCGACTTCCTTAGTGGGAGTCCCCGGACTTCGCCCTCCTACAACGCTAAGACTATCGGCCCGGCTGGCCTCGCGCCCACTCGCGAAGTCTATCAACTCTACCTCTCCACCGGGGCTCTGGATGCCCTGGCCTCCGAGCAGCAGGAGTTTCGTCAAGCGACCTTAGATAATGCGGTAAGTCGCTATTGATTGACATTTGCTGTTGTTGCATCACCAAGGTTGTGAAAATGTACGCAACTGTGCCATGTTGCTTTAACCTCTCTGACAATTCCCAATTGATTCATATGAAATGCAAGTGAGCTGCAAGAAGCTTATTAGCGTCTAATCTGAAAATATGATGTTTTCGCCCCCATTGGTGGTCAGCCCTCTGGGAGCTGGCTGTCGGGAGAGGATGGTTGAGAATTGCTGTTATTGCAGCTCTGCATTGGTTTAATTGTATCGCCCTCGTTATAGGATCTTGTTTAGTTCAGTGTGTGTCTAATGTTGCCTGTAGCGTGTGTAAAGAAGCCCCTCGAGTTTCCCTTCTTCTCTTTACCCCGCAGCCACAAGGTTCTAATGTTACACAAGCAGCTTCGGTCAGCTTGACCAGACGGGCGGCGAGGATGGAGACAAAGCGTCCTTTTAATCCCACTTAGCATTTCGGTCCCCTTCTAAAATGTAAAAAAGGAGGAGATGTAGGTAATAAAACACTGCTGACTGCCAACAGCACGCGTGGTGGGGCCCGTTGGCACACCATAGCGGACCCTCACGGCCTTTCTGGTCGCCACAGCACTCCCCACTTCTACTCTCAACCTCATTATGAGTCACGAGGTCACGTGAACTATCTGGCTCAGTCACCGGAGAGTCGCCCCAGGACAAAGGAGGACAATGATCTGCCCCCAGGTGAGGATTAGGCCCAGGCGGCTACGGCTCTTCTCCGACCGTGGCAGCCAGGTGTGAGATCATGCATCACATGATGATCTCCCCGCTTCTCCCTTTCTCCCGGACTCTCCGTCCAGCCCCTCTACCGCGCCCCCCCATTAGAATCATAATAATAAGGTGCCGAGGAACCAGCTTAGCGGGAGATTAAGCTTAGGAACCACGGACCTCCGGCTCCGGCTGCTGGCGATCTCCACCAGATGTTATCTCTCCGTGTCGTCACCTCGTTCTATGCTGACCATTAGATGCGACTACACCTCATATGGAAGAAGACGATTTTGGATTTATGCCCCACCTTCCTCTCCTGTAAGGAGATTCAAGGTGGCTTACAAGCTCCTTTGTGAGGTAAGTGGGGCTGAGAGAACTGTGAGGTAAGTGGGTCAGAGAGAACTGTGACTGGCTCAAGGTCACCCAGCAGGAATGTAGGAGTGTGGAAACCCATCTGGTTCATCAGATAAGCCTCTGCCACTCAGGTGGAGGAGTGGGGAATCAAACCCGGTTCTCCAGATTAGAATCCACCTGCTCTTAACCATGGTTTCCAGTAAAAACTTGGCCACCAATTCACAAACTACAAGATCAGAATTATTTAGAAAGTATAAGATCTTTTGAGTATCTGATATCCTATCACAGTTCAAAAAAAAAGGAACATTCACATATTTCCCCCTAATTCCCTTGTATTTAGTGCAATAGAAGAGGAAATGGGCTAAAGTTTCTGAGAGACTCAGGTTCAAATCTTCAGTCTGTTACAGAAGCTGGCTGGGTGACTTAGGGCCAATCATACCCTCACAGGGTTGTTGCGAGGATAACAATCAACAGAGGGGAACGATGGAAGCTGCTTTAAAGCCCCACTGGAGAGAAAGGTCAGACTGCATCTCCCCAGAACTGCCCACAGAGGACCCTTCTGATAGCAACCTTCTGGTGATTCCCGGCCCTAAGGACATCTGGTTGGCTTCCACCAGAGCCAGGGTCTTCACAGCCCTACATAGGTTCCGACATCGTGGAATTTGCTGCCGGATATCAGGACTCTCATAGCAATTCCGCATAGCATGCAAGATCAAGGTGTTCTTCTGAGCCTACACTCAAAGCTGAGGTGGCTGCCCATGAATTATATTGGCTCCGAAACCTACGCCCAAATGGGATCCATAAGACCAGGCAAAATTGGGACTCAACGTGGACGAACGTTTCTGATTGACTTAAATCTCCCTTTGATTTTTATGACATGTTTTAATCATTAATTTAAGTTATCGTTTTATGGCTGTATTAAATTATGCATGTTAGCCGCGCTGAGCCTGGCCCCAGCTGGGGTATTAAATGTTAGAATATCTGGCATCTTCCTGTAAGTTCTTTCAGGAGAAAGGTAGCTGCACCATTTGGTTTGCTTCTGTTAATGCAGGGCAGATGACCTGTCCATTGGCTGACTGAGGGTCACCTTCATTGTCTGCATATTATGGTGTAGCTCTGAATGCTCTTCCCTCCCTCCCTCCCCCTTTTACTCTCCTCCTTGTCCTTATGCTGTGTTGCTGAATGCTGTTTTCCTTGTGTGTTTATTGTGTAAGCTTGTCTGCACATGACTATTTCGTCTTTCTCTTTGGTCTATATCCATGGTGGTGAACCTATGGCACTCCAGATGTTCATGGACTACAATTCCCATCAGCCCCTGCCAGCATGGCCAATTGGGATAGCTCTGTTCTTTCTAATTTTGTAGTGTCACTCTGTTATTAAGAGATTCTTTGCCACTGCTTTCTTTGGGGAGGATGTATTACAACTATGTCAATATATATGCCAATTGATACTGATTGATCCTAGTGTGACACCTTAACCACTACGCCATGCGGGCATTATGAGAGATGGGGGAAAAGATCTCTCTGTCTACTTTCTGATGGGAATTGTAGTCCATGAACATCTGGAGTGCCATAGGTTCGCCACCACTGGTCTATATCAGTGATGGTGAACCTTTTTGAGACCGAGTGCCCAAATTGCAACCCAAAACCCACTTATTTATCGCAAAGTGCCAACACGGCAATTTAACCTGAATGCTGAGGTTTTAGTTTAGAAAAAACCGGTTGGCTCCCTCTTCCTCTGCCCCACCTGCTCAAGCAGGGGCCAGCCTGCTCTAGCCTCCAGCAAATCCCGCGCGCACTACTCTGTGCCCCTCTGGCATCTCTGCCTCCTCTGTGCCCGCCTCGGGCAGCAGCCACCCGGAGCACAGGCACCAGGCCCATCGTCCTCAGCGGCCCAGGCCAGCCTAGATGTGTGTGTGGGGGGGGGTTGATTTTCCACCCCCCCAAATGACGAACTCTGTGTGCGCGTGCCCACAGAGAGGGCTCCGAGTGCCACCTCTGGCACCCGTGCCATAGGTTCGTCATCACTGGTCTATATGTTTTGTAGCCAAACTTTTTATATTCAGACTTTTGTTGAAGAATAACTTTTCTGTTGCATTTCACTCTGCTGGGAACTGTGTAATTTCAATTCTTCTATCGTTAAATTTAACAGATTTTTTAAAATTAATACTGTCCTACCCACCAGACTGGAAAAAGAGGGCAAGCAGCCAGCTGCTTCGCCCTGACAGCCATTTCCCAGTGAACTCCCAACCGGGCAAAACAAGTGATTCAGGCATCAGCTGGGAGGCAGAGGAAAAATCTGGCTGCAGCAGAGCAACAAAAAGAGCTGCAGGCAGCTGGGAGGCAATGCGGGCAGCAGACAGACATCGCTGCCTCCCTGCCCAGTGCATTCGAGCTTCAGGCCTGCTCTGCTGTGACAAGAGCACACTCAGAACAACGGATTTTGTGGTAAAATATAAATTGCTCAATTATAGTCACTGCGTGGGGTTTACGAAGACAGTGTAAACCCCATGCAGTCTAAACTGAGTTTGCAAACTCATAGTTACTTACCTTAATTGGGTAATACCCACCTGTGTGAAGTTAACCTATTTAAGGACGATTAGACGTTCTCTGTATGCTACACCTGATCATGTCCTGCATTCAGTGCTTTAGGAACTGAATACAATCTAGGGTTGTAAACACTGCTGCATTAATGTGGCAATGAATTACCTAATGTAAGTTCATGTGCATGGAATTATAGTAATATTTCTATGTTGTGGTTGGGATATTGTGCAATTTAGTTTTGCTTTCTATTGTCACAGCGCAGAGAACTACTTCTGCACCTAGTGGTCACAGCGTTCCACTGATGAAGAACTCATGAAAATGCCTCATTATCACAAATGGCATTTTAGAACACCTCGTTCTGGATACTTTTGCACTCCTAAAGGTGTACAGCTATTGTAACCGAGTCCTTCATATATACTGACAGTAAAGGACTGTAATTATCTGTGTTTCATTACACAGCAAAACAAAAAGAACTCCTAGATTATATTGTTCCTATGTATACAGTTGTATTTTCTGTATATGTATAGTGTTAGTGGTTTGTATTTTTGTAACTTTTGGCATTTATGTATATTTATAGCTGTTTTAGACAATACACAACAGTGCACTTATTTTCTCTTTTCAGTTCACTGAGTAAATCAGTAGTAAGTATTGAAGTTTGTGTGTTTGTGTTCTCAAGTAGCAGGACCAACAGTGTTTTTTGTTAATTGCTGTTTATGTACACACCCCAAACAGGGACTGGGTGTTACTCTCAAAACCCAGAAAGCAAGACTTATAGCCTAATCATTTAAAAACAATATCTTGTTCTACAGTAAAGCGACAAAACTACAACACATGATTCTACTAGCTGCAGAAAGAGCCAGAATTTTAAAAATACAAAACCTGTGGTGTAACTGGTGTACAGTTAAAGACCTTTCTGGGTGTTTTTTTTTTAATTAGTCACTACATCTTTCAGGGGGACAAGATCAGGCACAACAAAGTATTCCAAATACAACAAAACGCATCTTAACATAACAAAAACGGGCTTGGAGAACAAGTAGATTCATGCAACCTTTTTAACTGCCTCACAGGGCTGTAGATACTGAAAACAAACCGAGCCGATTTTCAACTGTGCTTCAGAGGGGAAAAAAAGACAAAAGGAAGCCGATGGCGAATCCCACCTGGTGCTCTGTGTCTGCACATCAAAGGGTGGGGCCTTCACAAAACGAAACACGGCGGGGTCTTTGTTAACAGGCACTTACCTTCTTTTCCATCCAGGGGTTTTGATATTTCCATATCAAAGTTCTCCTGCATCCGCTGCCCCTTGAAACAGCTGAGATGTTCCTGTTCTATGAGGTTGCTTTCGTCTTCTTCTAAGGGCTGCCAGGTGCCATCAATAAACCACTGGCCACGCATTACAGGAATCTTTTCGGTCTCTAAAAAAACAAGACAAGGAACACAACTGTTTCAAGACTGTAGACTAGCAAACACCACAATTAAAAAATTACACTGTCTGGGTTTTGGTTTTAAACATTTTAATTTTGTCGCTAAATGTACTCTGATCATAAAAGAGAATTACAGAAATTACAAATATAGATAGGTACGTTTATCTCAGGAACTTCCAACTTCGTCTGAATTGAGTATTACAACTCAATCTACAGTAAATCTACAGTACAATCTACAATCCGCCTCTCCCCATATTGCCCCGGTAGGCCCCTCCGCTCCTCGGAGGAGGACCTACTCGTGATCCCTGGCCCAAAAATGATCAGGCTGGCCTCGACGAGGGGCAGGGCCTTTTCAGCCCTGGCCCCTACCTGGTGGAACAGGCTCCCTAGGGAGATCAGGGCCCTGCGGGACTTACATAGTTTCCGCAGGGCCTGCAAGATGGACCTGTTCCGCCAGGCATTTGGTATCTCTGTTATCCCCATACATTATTTTTGCAGGCTCTTTTGTTTATTTGTTCATGTGTTTTCGAGCTTCTTGCACAGTGGGGAAACCCTTTGGAGTGGGTGGGGGCGGCAGTAGAGAGGCATCATCTCCACCCACAAGTCTGTTAGTTGTAAATAACTATACCTCTTGATGCTTAAGTAATAGAAACAGTTACATCCTTGTAAACATTACTTACAAATTGGTAAAATCACACTATACTCTATTAGTTCTTAATTTTAAAGGTCCATTATCCTTCAAGGCTAATTTTTGCTGACATTTTTAATTTGAACTTCAAAATCAAAACCCAAAACATACACAGACAGAAACTCACCAAGCTATAAAGTACTTATGTCACAAAGATTTCCAGTTTCTTCTACACTAAATATTAACCCTTAAACCCTACCTGAACTTTCTGCACTTGGCTGTTAAGCATGAAACAAAATCTTTAGCATCATTATAAATAAAAAGTCTTACTTTTCTCTACTGGATCTTAATTTAACAATCCTTAACCTTCAAAACCACCAGGTATTCGTTTTCTCTAGATTTTCTATCAAGGATTTCCAATTGTCCATGAACTTAATTAAGTTCTTTTCTTTAAACAGTGAAGTTAACTTGACCATCTTGGCCAATTCTAGTCCCTTTACCCACCATTCTTCAACTGTAGGTATAGCTGGAGTTTTCAATTTCTGTGCATATAACATTCTTGCTGTCATATACAAAAACAAAGTGTTTTCTTTCCAGAGATCTGTCTGTAAGTCCTAGCAGATAAACCTCGAGTTTCATTTGCACATTGAGCTTCCAAATCTTTTGGATAGTTGTATGTACTGACCTCCACATTTCTTTAGCTTTTCCACAGGCCCACCATAAGTGATAAAACTTCCCTCTTGATGTTCACACTTCCGACACTTATTTGAAATGTTTTTATTGGGCAAAACTAATTGTGTCATAGCTTGACTACAGCAGATCCCACCTTCATGGCGGGGACTGAACAGCTTTTACAGGGATTGCTAGCTGTGCAGTTTCAAAGGTTTTCGCTGAAGTAATCCATTATCAGGCCTGTTGTTTGAGGAAGTCAGTGCATTGCAAAACAGAACAGTAGGCAGATTCCACCACCCCCACCCCTCCCAGTCATGTGCCTAAAATTTAAAAACTCAAGCAGTCTAAAACTTTCCCCCAAGGAATGGTGACTACTGGAGAATTCTAACTTGAGCTTTTTTGCATGCCTTGAAAATCATAAATAAAAATTCCTCAATGAAGCATGAACCCAGCAGATGTTTTCAACTGGTAATTTTGTCAAAGGCAAAAGGTTCCTGATTATGGGGAACACTTTCTGGAATTGTAAGAAGGTTATTCTATTACTGTCAGGGATACCATCTATACCAGTGATGGCGAACCTTTTTGAGACCAAGTGCCCAAATTGCAACCCAAAACCCACTTATTTATTGCAAAGTGCCAACACGGCAATTTAATCTGAATACTGAGGTTTTAGTTTAGAAAAAATGGTTGGCTCCAAGGCGTGCATTACTCGGGAGTAAGCTTGGTGGTAGTTGGTGGCTTTGCTTTGAAGCAACCGTGAAACTCTTCCAATGGGTGAATCATGACCCTAGGAGGGTTTACTCAAAAGCAAGCCCCATTGCCAGCAACCGAGCTTATTCCCAGGTTTAGTCACGCTTTAGTTCTTTGCATGAAAATCAGTGGGGTTTAACAGCGCTCAACAGGGTTACCTACACTGCTTCCCCAAAACTAGGTCTCAGGTTTAATGCTAATAATCGAGCCCAGCGGCCCAGGCCAGCCTAGATATGGGGGGGGGGGCAACTCTGTTTGCGCGTGTCCACGGAGAGGGCTCTGAGTGCCACCTCTGGCAACCGTGCCATAGGTTCGCCACCACTGATCTATACAATTTGGTATGTTGGCTTTGCTACTGTACGAAACAAAAAAGGAAGCATTCTGGTCTATCCAATTTAGCAAATATTCAGATTGTCTCAATTATTGATCCTCCTCCCCCCATTCCTGTGCAAGGATGAAGAAGCAGGAACTAGACAATGTAAAATGAACAGTGTTGACTAAAAGCCTGGTGATATATCAGATATGAGATAAAATTTCTACAAAATCCAATACCAGGGCTATCTCTCATCATATAAACTGGAATGCATCTATAATCTATAAGTGTTAAGATACTTGCTGGCAGTGCCAGAATTCAGGCACTGATTTATCACACATTTATCACTGATATCCTAATCAGCATGCTACAGTCGCTCACCACTGAGTTCGAGCAATAATAAATTGACTGAGAAACGGGTACTATTCATAATAATCTTACTATATCATTGAGGAGCGTATTCCTGAAAACAAACCAGAAGTGAGAGTTGATGGGAAGTGTAGTCCTCAGCCATCTGGGAAGGTTCAGATTCCAGCTCCTCCTGGCAGGGCAAGGACTATACTTCCCAGCAGCCCTTGCTGTAGAAAGTCATGCTCTCTTCCTCCCTTCACAGTGTTTAACAGACTTATGCCACCCGATAGGGTCACGTAAGTCTGAATGCCCAGCTGCTGGCGTCATGCGGCAAATGGCTGGGAGAGAACATGCCGCTCCTCCACCGCCCATGCCCATGCCCTGCCCCCCACAACACCAGCAGTGGTGGCAGGGGGACTGGTGTTGCGTCAGGCACCACATTTCAGCGGCAGGGAGGGTCGTGGCAGCTGCACGCCGGCGATATTGCCCTACCGCCTGGGTAAGTGCCCCAGGGAGGGCAAATCCGGTGTAGACACATGTTGCTCCCACAAGTGGATTCTCCCCCCCCCCCCCCCCCGGTTGGGGTTCCAACTGTCTCTGTGTGTGGGGAATCTGAGAAAGGAGAGCCCATTTGCAAAGTTCAGGGAGCATGTCTGGGGGGAGGGGGAATCTGTAAGTAAGCTTTTTAAAACTGAATAATTGGGCTAGGTTTCATTATCTGTGGTAAACTGCAAGGCCAAGTGGGGAGGCAAGGGAGGGGTTGGCCCCTTGGTGGCTGCCCACCAACAGTTTTCTGGAGCCTGTTGTATTTGTTTGTACGATGGGCTTTACTGCTAGTTCATAATGTTCCATGATAACGTCAAACTGTATGCTCTTTCAATAGTTCTACTCAGAAACTTTGAACAGGAAGGCAGACAGTAATTTCTTGATGATGGTTAAGATTTAATGCATATCTACTAAAAGGGTTGGCAAATATTGGCAAATATAATATTGAACTGTAGAAACAGTTAAACAAAAGATGAAAACAAAGAACAGTTAAACAGTTTGGAAAATAAATCCCCTGCCCTCTCTTGCAGCTTTGAAATGGATTTTTTAAGAATTTGCATGTCATGGTTCCTACATGTGTGCGGATGTACAAGAGCATTCAAGTCAATGCGAACAGAAAATGCCTTCAAATATCAAATAATTCATAGCAAATATACAAAGCATTTGAGGAGAGATAATGAAAAACTGAGAAACCAGGAATCAAAAATAAAAACACACATTGAACGCATAAGAAAATCTCATTTCTGATCTCTGCTCTCCACCACCCCAAAATGTCTAGTCAGCAAGGTTTGCAAGTGACACTTATTAGCTAGCATTCTCCCTCGGCCTAAAACCATTAGACAAATTAACAGAGAGCCTCTCCGCGCTTCTGCGAAAGCAACGAATCAAGCTGGAAAATCAATGCAACTCATTCGTAGGTTCTTTTGCCGTCCTGCCCTGGGAGAAGTCTCCACTTACAAAGATCTACAGTGTCAGCAGGAATAGTTTCTATCAGGCCTGGAAAAGTACACACATTTGTCTTTGTCTCAAAGGAAATAAAATATAATGTAGATAGAAACACAAAGGAATTCAAAGGCAGCAAACCGTTCTTCGAAAAAAGTCCAGGACAAATTTGTCAGAACAATCAAACAAGAAAAGGGTGTCGATGTCACATGGTTCAGAACTCAATTAAAGAAAACATCCTTGTTTAGGAAACGTGTGTAAGAATATCAGTGGCGTAGTGCCAAGGGGACGGGTGTGTGTGTGACGTACAGGGTGTGTGCTGGTGCGGGGCCTGGTGGGGTGTGTGGCAGGGCGCAGGGCACGCACAGTTCCCTCTCGCTCTGGCCCTGAAGAAGACACTTCAGTAGGCACAAATGCTTTGCTCTTTACAGCTTTCACAGAATGCAATAAATGGCTATTTTAAACTGGGGCTTAATTTTGAATTTCATCCATAATCATCATGTAAATGTACAACATTCCCGAAAGTTTATTCCCCTATCGGGACAATCAGGCCTGACCAAGGGGAGATTTTAATAGGTGGATTTTAATAGGTGGTAATGCTACTTCACATTATTGTTGTTGGGCGTTTATAGCACTGTTGTTTTAACTCCTGCACTTGGCCCAGCAGGCGGGTGTGACTTTCTCTCGCGAAGTGGCTGCTGGGCCCAGAACAGGAGGTGGAACCCGACTCGCAAATAAGTGGGGCTTACTTGCGAGTAAGCGCTTACTTTTTAAGTGCTTACTTGCACATAAGAGCTGTGGCCAGCCCCTCTTCCTGGTCCAGCAGCCACGGTGTGACTTTCTCTCATGCCCCAGCTGTTGGGCCGGGAAGAGGAACTGTGGCCAGCCAGCTCCTCTTCCCAGTCCTGCAGACAGGCGTGACTTTCTCAACTGGAGCCTGACAGTGCTTACTTTTCAAAGCACTTACTCATGAGTAAGAGCTCAGCCAGCCCCTCTTCCTGGCCCAGCAGAATCGTGCAGGTGCAGTAAGGCATCTGGTCACATGGGGGCCCGATTTTGCACCCCCACATAACCAGATTTGTTGCGCCGTGTCCCCAGGCAAATACGCCACTGTGATGGGCCCCCTTTCCCCCTTTCTCTGAAGTCCAAGTAGATTTCAGAAGTGGAGCCCACAGTTCAAAGCTGGGTCCAGCCAGGCCAAGCTCACAGTTCAATGCTGGGCTGAGCCTGGATGGATCCAGCTTTAAACTGCGGTCTTCCGAGGAGGAGAGCTCAAAGGCGGCAAACGGCGTGGGTTCAGCTCTGTGCTGCCTGCTGCCTCCCAGACCCATATGGAGACCAGAGGCTGGCCTATTTTTTTGCTTTGGGTTTAATAAAAGAGTATCAAACAACACAAACCCTCCTGTATCTCCTGTGATTTTAACCCTGTAATCTGATACAGCTACCCAAAGCAAACAGGTCACCATTACTGTAGTATTACCATCAATAGAGAAGCATCTGTCTCAAACGGTGCAATCCTATGTAGAGTTATTCCATTCCAAACCCACTGAAATGAATGGGATTAAGCTGGAGTGACTCTCCTGAGGATTGCTCTGTTAATCTCCTCCAGGCCACATGTGTACATCTCCTTTCTGACCCAGTGCTGCTTGGGAAGCCTCCCCCTTTGAAACCTCGGAAATCCCTCCGCGAGCGGCATACGCTGCCAGTTAAAACATCTGTTGGTCAGATTTGGCAAGAGGAAATTGCTTGCAGTGGAAGTAACAGCACAGCAGGACACCCACCGAAGCCCCTGCTCTGCTGACATTTCGCTGTCTCCTAATCTCTGCCTGCCTCCCCCTCCACCGGTTATCACCTCATTGTTTGAGGAGGCATGGCCTTCGCCCACTCCACAGCTGGCCGGGCAAAAAACGTGCCCTGTTTCTCCCATTGTGCAGTCAGAATGTTTCTGCCTCCCAGACCCACGCCATCCAGTGCCCAAGGCACCCAACTATGCCAACTGCTGGAGGCCTCTCCTCCTCCGCCCATTCCGAGTGAGGGGGCTCCCTGCCACACGTGCCCTCTCGCATGGTCTTAAGGCCCAGCAAGAACAACGGCTGGGAGTGACACAAGTCTGCCAACACATTCAAACAGCCGCTCGTTTCTGCTCCATGTTCAGAAAGGGGTTCTTTAAACAAGGGGGGGGATATGGAAGGTGGGCACGAACCGAGACAGTAATAAAGCAATGGGGGACTGCTCATGACCTTGATAGGGCACGAAAGCCTATCCGCCCTTTATCTGGCTTCAGAGATGCTGTCCACACATCCTCAATCTCGTCTTGGCTATAATTAGAACTGGAAACCAGGTTCTAAGTTCTGCACTACATAAGAAGTTATGCATGTACTCCTAACTGCCCAATAATTACTGTGAAAGAGAGCCAGCGTAGTGTAGTGGTTAAGAGCAGGTGCACTCTATTCTGGAGTACCGGGTTTGATTCCCTGCTCTGTCACTTGAGCTTTGGAGGCTTATCTGGGGAACCAGATTAGATTGTGCACTCCAACACATGACAGCTGGGTGACCTTGGGCTAGTCACTGTTCTTTGGAGCTCTCTCAGCCCCACCTACCTCGCAGGGTGTTTGTTGTGAGGGGGGAAGGGCAAGGAGATTGTAACCCGCTTTGAGTCTCCTTACAGGAGAGAAAGGGGGGATATAAATCCAAACTCTTCTTCTTCTCTACTGGAAGGAAATGAGAAAGAGAGAAAAAAAAATCAGAAGTTCTGTGGGCAAAGTTCACTGGGGATCTTGCAAACCTCTCTCTCTGCTCTATGATTCATGATGATCTTCCCAACTACACTGCGAGGAAAGGGTTGCAGTCATGTGCTCCTTGAGAGAAGAACTGCAGAATAAAAATGTGACAGGATACTTTGCATCACAAATGTGAAAAACCGGTGTATAGGTAAAACCGGTAAAAACAAGTAAAACCGGTGTATAGACAAAGGCAAAATCAAATCAAATGTATTGTTACAACCAACAACCAGAACAAAACAGCTAAACAAGTTTAAAACAACAGATCAGAAGAACATAAATTTTGTGGGATGACACAGTCTATAGATATCACTGGAGCCATGCTGACATGCAAAAGCCCCCAATCTTCCACTAGAAGATTGTCTTTGGAAAGAGACAGAAAGAGCAGGCCAATAGATTTGTACACTACGCAAGTTCTCAGTTGTTTGGAAAGCTGAGACAGCATCACTTTTGAATGGGTCTGATTCCCCAAGGGAAGAGTCCGATGACGTAAGGCCCAATGCTAAGCGGCAGGACGTTTTCGTCTTGCTCGCCCTATCCCCAGCAACATACCACAGATCTTAGATTTCTCCCCTGAGAGACTGAAGCGGTATCCGGACAAGACCGAAATGATGCTGGCCAGGACAAGGGAAATGCTTGGGAGAGTTGGATCTACCAGCGGTGGGCCAAGTGGAGTTGGTGTTTGCAGAGCAGGTAAAGAGCTCTGGGGTGTTCATAGAAGGAGCCTTGCTGTTTGACATGAAAGTTATTGTCACCTGTATTTGGTTCACTAACTCTCTCCTTTCTTAGCCTCAGCTAACCTAGCCATGCTAAACCATATTTTTGTTTCCTTGTGGTTGGATTAGAAGAAGAAGAGTTGGTTTTTTATATTCCACTTTTCTCAATCTTTCATAAGAACATAAGAACAAGCCAGCTGGATCAGACCAGAGTCCATCTAGTCCAGCTCTCTGCTACTCGCAGTGGCCCACCAGGTGCCTTTGGGAGCTCAAATGCAGGAGGTGAAAGCAATGGCCTTCTGCGGCTGTTGCTCCCGATCACCTGGTCTGTTAAGGCATTTGCAATCTCAGATCAAGGAGGATCAAGATTGGTAGCCATAAATGACTTCTCCTCCATACATCTATCCAAGCCTCTTTTAAAGCTATCCAGGTTAGTGGCCATCACCACCTCCTGTGGCAGCATATTCCAAACACCAATCACACGTTGCGTGAAGAAGTGTTTCCTTTTATTAGTCCTAATTCTTCTCCCCCGCATTTTCAATGGATGCCCCCTGGTTCTAGTATTGTGAGAAAGAGAGAAAAATTTCTCTCTGTCAACATTTTCTACCCCATGCATAATTTTACAGACTTCAACTCTATCCCCTCAGATGCTCTCCTCTCCAAACTAAAAGAGTCCCAAAATGCTGCAGCTCCTCCTCATAAGGAAGGTGCTCCAGTCCCTCAATCATCCCTTTCATTGCCCTTTCTCTGCACTTTTTCTATCTCTTCAATATCCTTTTTGAGATGTGGCGACCAGAACTGAACACAGTACTCCAAGTGCGGTCGCATCACTGCTTTATATAAGGGCATGACAATCTTTGCAGTTTTATTATCAATTCCTTTTCTAATGATCCCCAGCATAGAGTTTGCCTTCTTCACAGCTGCCATGCATTGAGTTGACATTCCCATGGAACTATCAACTAAGACGCCCAAATCCCTTTCCTGGTCTGTGAAAAATTTCAAGAATCGTTTTCTCAACCTTTCAAGATAGTAACCTTTCAGCTTCCTATCAACTTCCCTTACCATTCCCACAACAGGCACCTTGTGAGGTAGGTGAGGCTGGAAGAGTTCAAAGAGAACTGTGACAGGCCAAAGATTACCCAGCAGGCTGCATGTGGAGGAAAGGAGAAACAAACCTGGTACACCAGATTAGAGCCTACCGCTCATGCGGAGCGGAGGGGAATCAAACCGGGTTCTCCAGATTAGGGCCTGCCACTCTTAACCACTGAACCACGCTGGCTCTCTATAACAAGCTCTTCTACCTTTCAGGTGACCTTTGGAAGCCTCAAATGGCTCAAAATACGGCTGCCTGATTACTGTCAGGGGCTAAGTGGGATGATGGGAATGCATCTTGCCTATTTTAAAATGGTGACATCAGCGACAGCCTGTTTCTGAATTCAGTTCAAGGTGCTGGTTAGGAACTTCAAAGCCCTCCGTGGCCTAACTCCCAGGTATTGGCCTCTCCCTGCACATGCCTTCTGGGTGCTGAAGGAGAATGGAATGGGGTTAAGGATGATGATGGGTTGGCTAATGGCAATCTCTTATCAAACCCAGCCAGAGCTGGTATGAAATGTCCCAAAGAACAGAACATCTCCTGAACACATCCACAAGCCGGTAAAAATAACGCTAAGTGTGCAATTGTTGAAAAAGGCAAACAAACTGGTGACCTTCCTGACAGCACAGAACGATGAGAAACCACGTCACCTCCAGGTTCTTCCCCTCCTTATTTTTTATTTTTATTAAATTTAATATGCGGCTACATCTCTGTTGAACTTAGGGCAGCTTACACCATTTCATAGAAACAATGTATTGTCGAAGGCTTTCACGGCCGGATTCAACTGGTTGTGGTGGGCCGTGTACCACAGAGAGAAGTCTGTTTCTCTGTGATATACCTCTGAAGATGCCAGCCACAGATGCAGGCAAAATGTTAGGAACAAGATCTACCAGACCACGGCCACACAGCCCGGAAAACCCACCACAACCAATTTCATAAAAACACTTCAAACATTTAAAACCAATAAATTACATTTAAATCATCTCCAATATAACGATAAAACGGTACCCAAAGCTACTGAGGTTTAAAGAAGCCCACCTTGCTTTTTCCCGTTGAATGAGTTCCTGAGCTGTTTTAAGTTTTGAGGCAGCATGGCAAAGCTATTTTATTGACTACAAAAGAACTTTTAGTGGTACAAGCTGCAGGCGCCTTCTGGGCAAGATGCGTTATTATTCTAACAGAGTCAATGTGGACTCTAATCTTGAAAACTGAGGTTGAATTCCTTGCTCCTGCGCATGAAGCCTGCTGGGTGACTTTGGGCCAGTCACAGTTCTCTCCAAATTCTCTCAACCCCACCTACCTCACAAGGCATCTGTTGTGGGGAGAGGAAGGGAAAGGCGTTTGTAAGCCCTTTTTGGACTCTCTTATGGTTGAGAAAAGAAGGGTATAAATCGAAAGTCCTCCTCTTCTTCTTTTAAGAATGTTTTAAAAAATTTAAATCATAATCCACCTTGAGCCACAAGGGAAAGGAGAGGGGTTGGGGGGAGGGATGTGACGCCATCTGACGCTATACAGTTCCTGGTTTTTATTAATTATATTTAGTTGTTTTATATTGTGTTTTTAAGCTGTTTTTATATATTGTTGTTGTTCACCGCCCTGAGCCCCTAGGGCAGTGATGGCAAATCTTTTCGAGACCGAGTGCCTAAATTGCAACCCAAAACCACTTATTTATCGCAAAGTGCCAACACGGCAATTTAACCTGAATACTGAGGTTTTAGTTTAGAAAAAATGGTTGGCTCTGAGGCACACGTTACTCGGGAGTAAGTTTGGTGAATGAACCGTGCAATGCTTCAAATGGGTGAATCACGACCCTAGGAGGGTTTACTCAAAAGCAAGCCCCATTGCCAGCAACCGAGCTTACTCCCAGGTAAAGGATTGTGCCCAGGCTAGCCTAGATGTGTGTGTGTGTGAGGGTGATTTTCCACCCCCCCCCAACGATCAACTCTGTGCACATGTGCCCACAGAAAGGGCTCTGAGTGCCACCTCTGGCACCCATGCCATAGGTTCGCCACCGCTGCCCTAGGGGGAGGATGGTCTATAAACCTAATTAAATAAATAAATAAAGTGGATGTTTTTTTAATAAATAAAATTAAAAGTGTCAGAGAATGAACTGGAATAAAACCTAGTGTCATGGACCTGACTGATGGTCACAAGGCTCTTGTGCCTGAGATTGGTGTGTACGTATATTATACATTTGCCCATATATATGACGCCTTGTCTGTCTGTCATGTTACTTTTGCATCTTATTTGCATCTCCAGGTTACAATTTGCTGCTTTTGACCACTACACCACACTGAACAACAGATCTAGCTCAGCAGCTAGCGAGGAGGAGGCCGGGGAATCTTCCTCAACCATAGAGTGGGTACTGCTGGTACACAGGATAATGTGCAAAAGTCAAAACTCCTGAAACGGCAGAACTGTGGTTGAACAGTGTGATGCAACACCCCCTAAGTGTGGAATGATAAAGTTTCATGGTTAAAATACAGATCACTGTTCAGGGAAGAAAGAAATGTTGGACTCCTTCACGCTGCCCACGCTGTGTGATTTGATTGGCTGAGACAGTATCGGTACAGTCTATCAGTACAACAAGAGAGACACAAATATGAATGCTCTGCACAGACCGCAAAGTTTTTCAAGTTTTTGTTGTCGTAGAAATGTTTTAGGACAGAGAACACAAAGTCGGAAGAGCTGCCGGAATATCCATACAGTCATTATGATGTTCATTCAGAGGAAATGGAAGGAGAACGGGCTCCAAACCAGCAGACTGGCTTAGAGGGTTTTTGACGGGAATGCAGAACTCGTTTTTTAGGAACGCTGAGGGGGCGGCAGCAGCCCCTGGTTTAAAAGGACTCAAGTGACAGCACATGTGAGTGGTGTTAAAAAAAAGAGCACCTGGTTAATTTCTTGTCGGAAGAGGGGGGGAACGTTGATTCTGAACCCAGAGACAGTCAGAGGCTGACAGGTAAGAGAAGGAATGATGAGATACAGAGAGAGAGGCACTCAGTTGCTGCTCCGCCCTGACCCAGCAGGTGCAGACTCTTGCTATGAGTAAGCACGTATGGGGTAGTAGCAGAACGGAAAAGTATCGCATGGAAATGAGCTCATCACCTTTGCCAGCACTCGATGTGTGGGCAAAATCTGAATGGAATGCATAATGACTAGTAATTAATGAAGAGGAAGCAAAGGTCAGATTACCACATTGGGAGCAAGAGAGTGGAAACTTGTGAGTGGAAACTCTGGACAGGGGAAGAATGAAAGGAAAAGGGAAAAGAAAGGAGATCATACTAAAACTGGGCATCAGCACATCATACTGATGTTTGGGAAAGCAGGATTGGAAGAGTGTAGTAAGAATCGAGCGAAGGAAGGCATTTGGGGAATAGGTGGTAAAGGACTTATAAGCGAAGGTAAGTTAAAAAGAAATTGTAATTTGTCATGTGGTCAGGACCTAAGGGCTCTCCTAGCACTGCAAAATGCTCACAACCGCAGTCCCATGGGGATAGGTTACATAGAATTTAACGGGGAAATCACTTCTGAATAAAACAGAAAGAGAGAGAGACAGTTTGGTTAAAGAGTCAGGCTAGGACAGTGACCCATGACATGCGTGTCCAAGATGACATGCCAAGACATGCCAGCATTCACCACTGTATGAGTCACTTTTGCAATTCTGAGTCTTTTGCAATCCTCTGAAGATGCCAGCCACAGATGCAGGTGAAACGTCAGGAGAAAATGCTACTGGAACACGGCCAGACAGCCCGGAAACCCCACAACACCGCACACTTTTGTAAAACTTTGCTGTTTCTTTACACAACACAAAGCTCCACACACGACTGGGCTGTATTTTAAAAAGTAAACAAATATGTAAAGAGTTGTGGTTTTTTTGTTTAGGGCAGGGGGTGAGTGGAGTTAGGCATTTTCCAAATGCGGGCACACTGAGCCGAAAAGGTTGGCCATCACTGGACTGGGATCTGGAAGACACAGGGACGAATTTGTGGAACCTTGCTGGGTGACCTTGGACCCAGTCACACACTCCCAGCCTAATCTACCTCGCATGGTTGTTGTGATGATAACTCAGAGAAGAGAACAAGGGAAACCAGGTTGGGCAGGGTGTAAATGAAATGAACAAAATGCACAACAGGGATGGGGTCACAGGCTGCATTCACCCCATGCCAGTTTACTTGGGAGCAAGCCCCCCAGCAAATTCAATATAGGGGTCTTGCATCCCCCCAGGGATGGTGGTGAGGCAGACTTCCAGTGTGATGCAGTGGCTAAAAGGTCAGACTAGGATCTGGGAAAACCAGGGACAAATCTGTGTTCCACCCCATGGTGGTTAACTTGGGAGTAAGCCTCTGTGATGAATCCAATAGGGGGGTCCTGCATACATCAGGCAAGGTGGACTCAAAATGTGATGCAAGGGCTAAGATGTTAGGCTAAGAGACCCAGGTGCAAATCTGTGTTCACCATATGCTAGTTTACCTGCGGCAAATCCAATAAGGGGTCCTGCATCCCTTCCAGGGACTACAGCGAGGCGGAGTTCCAGTGTGATGGAGCGGCTAAATTAATGTCAGACAGTGGTGGCGAACCTTTGGCACTCCAGATGTTGTGGGCTACAATTCCCATCAGCCCCTGCCAGCATGGACAATCCTGGCACTCCAAACCTTTGGCGCTCCAGATGTTATGGACGACAATTCCCATCAGCCCCTGCCAGCATGGCCAATCCTGGCACTCCAAACCTTTGGTGCTCCAGATGTTATGGACAACAATTCCCATCAGCCCCTGCCAGCATGGACAATCCTGTCCGCCTCCTGTCCTCCAATTGGCCATGTTGGGAGGGGCTGATGGGAATTGTAGTCCATAACATCTGGAGTGCCAAAGGTTCGCCACCACAGGCAGAGACCCAGGTGCGAATCCGTGGCAGCTGGCCAGGCATCCTGGGTCAGTCCCCCACTTCCAGCGTGGTGTAGTGGTTAAGAGCAGGTGGATTCTAACCTGGAGACCCGGGTTTGATTCCCCACCTGAGTGGCAGAGGGGGGAGAGGAAGGGAAAAGGAGCTCGTAAGCCGCCTTGAGTCTCCTTACAGGAGAGAAAGGTTGGGTGTAACTCCAAACTCTTCTTCTTCTAGCCCAGGGGTCTGCAACCTGCGGCTCTCCAGATGTTCATGGACTGCCACTCCCATCAGCCCCTGCCAGCATGGCCAATTGGCGATGCTGGCAGGGGCTGATGGGATTTGTAGTCCATGCACACCTGGAGAGCAGCAGGTTGCAGACCCCTCGCAGGGTTGATGTGACCACGGGAGAGAGGGCGGGAGGGGGGCTTACGGTTCCAGTAGACGGGGTAGCACTCGACGTTGGCGACGTCCACCTCGTAGAGGCCCCCGCGGACGCAGACGGGCTCGGGGGGGCCGCCGCCGCCGGTGGCGGGCGGGGGGCAGGCGTCGTCGTCGTCGGGGTCCGGGTCCGGCGGGGGGGAGGGCGGCGGGCGCGGGAGGGCGCGGAAGGCGCGCTCGATGCGGAGCGAGTCGTAGCCGATGAAGGGCTTCCAGCTCTTGCGGTCCTCGCGGTAGAACCAGCGCACCTCCTCCGGGCCCAGCTCCCGCACCACCTCGAAGCAGGCCGGCGACGACGGCGAGCCCGTCAGGCCGCCGCGCACCCGCTTGCGGGGCTCCGAGCCCGGGGGCGGCGGAGGCGACGACGACGGGCCGCCGCCGTTGTCGCTGCTGCCCGCCTCGCCGCCCGCCTCGTCCTCGCCGCCGCCGCCGCCGCCTTCCTCCAGGCCGCCCTCCTCGTCCTCCTCCTCCTCGTCGTCCTCGTCGTCCGGCGGGAAGAGCGGCGGCGGCGCCCCCCCTCCTGCTCCGGCGGCGGCGTTGGCCACGGGGCCCGGGAGGCGGTTGGGGGGGCGGCGGCGGCTGCGGCGCCTGGGGAGCGGCGAGGCCTTGTGGTGGGCGCGGTGGTGGTGCGGCGGGTGGTGGCGGCGCGGCGGCGGCGGCGGCGGCGGCGCCTCCTCAGAGCCGGACGACGACGAGGACGACGACGACGAGAGCGGCAGCAGGGCCACGGGCCGAGGGGCGCCCGGACCCCCCCCCTCCTGCTGCTGCCGCCGCCGCCGCCCCGCCTCGGCCCCCGCCTCCGCCGCCTCCTCCTGCTGGCCCCGCGCCGCGGCCGACGAGCGCTTGTGGAAGCGGGCGGGCGGCCGCCGGAGGGAGGGCTCGGCCGGGCGGCAGCGGTCGGCCTCCTCCTCCTCCTCCGGGCTGTCCATGAGGGAGACGGCCCGAGGCCCTCCCCGCGCGCGCGGCTCCTCCGGCCGGCCGGCCTCTGCGCCTCGCGCCTCACGCGCCGCCCCTCGCGGAAGGAGGCGGGCGGGGAGGGAGGGAGGGAGGGAGGGAGGGAAGGCCGGCGACCGTTAACCGTCACAGCGCCGCCAGGCACGGGCGGCCCCGCAGCAGCAGCAGCAGCGGCAGGCAGAGAGGGCAGGAGGGTCGCCCCGCGAGTAAGGAACCCGCAGCACTACACTAGACCACAGGTGTCAAACTGGCGGGCCTCCAGATGCTCATGAACTACAATTCCCATCAGCCCTTGCCAGTATAGCCAATGCTCATGTTGGGAGGGACTGGTGGGAATTGTCGTTCATGAACATCTGGAGGCCCGCCAGTTTGACACCCCTGCACTAGACGCATAGGTGTCAAACTGGCGGCCCTCCAGAGGTTATGGACTACAGTTCCCATCATCCCCTGCCAGCATGATGCTGGCAGGGGATTATGGGAACTGTAGTCCATAACCTCTGGAGGGCCGCCAGTTTGACACCTGCGCACTAGAGTGTGGGCAAGCAGAGGGGAGGGCCTGCTCAGGCACAGGGGTCAAACTCTCAGGCCTCCAGATGTTACGGACTACAGTTCCCATCATCCCCTGCCAGCATCATGCTGGCAGGGGATGGCTTGGAGGCTTGTAATCCATGGCTATCTGAAGGCTGCAGTTTGACACCTATGGAGGGTCTCCCCACAAATAAAAAGTCCACACTTGGAGCAAAAAAGTGTGCTCAGAGTCCTGAGTATGATGCTGGCAGGGGATGATGGGAACTGTAGTCCATAACTGGAGTCCATAAACTTTATCACCAGTGATAACCAGAGTCCATAAACTTTATCACCATAAACTTTATCACCAGTGATAACCAGAGTCCATAAACTTTATCACCATAAACTTTATCACCAGTGCAGATATTTACAGTGCATACAGGAACTCCAACAGCAAACGGGCAGCATGCCCTGCAGCAACAGGTAAACCCTAAGAGCTAGTGCTGGTAAGCAAGCACTGCTTTTATATAACAAGTAACCAATCATAACCAAGAACAGCTGACTGGTTTCAGCTGGTTCTGACAAAGTGCTGGGAGGAGCAGCTGTCAGATTAGATCAGTTTGATCTACTTGTCTGCTCTCAAGATGTGACAGGTATTTTGGATACTGTAACAGGCCTGCCAGTTTGACACCTGTGCACTAGAGTGTGGGCAAGCAGAGGGGAGGGTCTGCTCAGGCACAGGGGTCAAACTCGTGCCCCTCCAGATGTTATGGACTACAGTTCCCACCATTCCCTGCCAGCATGATGCTGGCAGGGGATGATGGGAACTGTAGTCCATAACATCTGGAGGGGCACGAGTTTGACACCTATGGAGGGTCTCCCCACAGATAAAAAGTCCACTCAAGGAGCAAAAAAGTATGCTCAGAGTCCTGAGTGGATCCCCCTGAGTGGGTCTCCCTAAATCCCATCTGGTCCCCAGAGTAGATTAAAATGGCCACTTAGGAGGACCCCCAAAGTGGAGAAAATGGCCACTTAGGAGGATTATTTTATAATTGCATAGTGTTTTTTTTCGTTGCTGTGTCTTGGTGTATTTGTTTGCACTGCTTCCCACAAGAGGTGCTTGGCTTGTGGAACTCATTGCCACTGGAAGAGGTGACAGCCGCTGACAGAGGGTGCATGTTTTTCTGACACATTGCACCCCTTTCCCTGCTTCCTTCTCTTCTTCCCATCCACCAGCTGCTCCCATCTTTGGCCTTCCCTCTCTCTTTCCCCCTGGGCTGTATCCAGTGGAGCATGACCAGTGGTGGTGCTTGACCCAACCCAGTTGTGCAGTAGCCGTTGAGACCGGCAAAGTGGTGTGGGTAGTCAAGCAAGTCTCTTGTGGTTGCTGCCAGGCCTGACCCTATCAAGGCAGTGTGGTGTAGTGGGTAAGACCGGCAGACTGTAATCTGGAGAACCAGGTTCGATTCCCTGCCCCTCCACATAAAGCCTGCTGGGTGACCTTGGGCCAGTCACGGTTCTCTCAGAACTCTCAGCCCCACCCGCATGATGGGGTGTGGTGGGGGAGGTGTCTATTGTGGGGTGGGAAACAAGTTTGTAAGCCACTTTGAGACGCCTTAAAGCATAGGTGTCAAACTCGCGGCCCTCCAGATGTTATGGACTACAGTTCCCATCATCCCCTGCCAGCATCATGCTGGCAGGGGATGATGGGAACTGTAGTCCATAACATCTGGAGGGCTGCGAGTTTGACACCTGTGCCTTAAAGGATGAGAAAAGCAGGGTATAAATCCAAACTCTTCTTTTCCTTTAGACTAAATACTATTGTTATGGCAACAGCGTTCAATAGATATTTTTGTCTTAACGCAACAGGTATTATTTCGGAGAGTTCTAATTCCCTGATGTATTTTTTTCAACTTCAGAATTTTCTGCAAACTTTGGACTTCCTTCAGGTTTGTAGTGAAATCCCCTCCTTCTGTCCTTAGCCCTATTTTGCTGATCTACTAATCCACACTGTGGTCCAGTTCTTAATTAAATATACGTATGTCAAGTGAGGAACCTACAGGGACTTGTGGGGGCCTCTCACTTTCCCTTGTTTCTCCCTACTCACGCCTTTTCTTTTTAACCTCCTTTGGATGTCCCCCATATCCTTACCATTCCCTGCGTCCTCCTTGCCCACCAACCAATCTGCATTATATTTGCGCCTCATCTTCAGTTATGCACATTATTGCTTTTAAAAAAATAACTTTTATGTCATTATAATAAAATCAAACGTAAATCATTGTGAAGCTTTCATATATCTGCTATTCATCCAGTTTTCCAACATCATTACATTCTAGTTCAATTTTTAAACATCTGACAATGAATATGAAGTTCAATAATTTCTTATCTATGTTGCCATTAAAGTCGTTAGTTCCCCAGACTAAAAACTTTCCGTGTTCTTGCCTACTCTATAGAGGGGCTGCTATGTACCAAAAATGTTAGTTTTGCCATTGCTGAATGTTCTGTGAGCTTACTCACTCATTCAATGAGATCTGGGTAATGGTTGGCTTTCCACCTTATAAATACAGTTCTTTACCATATTTTTAAACAATTCATTATATATTTGTGGTATATTATTTGGCACAATACTTAGCATATATTTAGGATCTAACAAGCTATATATATACATATTTACTGTATTTATACCCCCTTGTTCTCCACAGTGGGAACTCAAAGCAGGTAACATCGGTCTCCACTCCTCCATTTTATCTCCACTACCAAACTGAGGCTGAAGGGCTGACAATGCTTTTTGTGGTTGCCTAGCAATGGTCACTGAGGGTATTTGTTTCTTAAAGCTACAGATGCTAATTCTATTGGGGGCAGGGTTTAACCCTCCAATGCCTTCTTTTTTTAACAAAAAAAGTTTCAAATCTTTCTGCATACCTGCGGCCTGACTGTTAGATCTCTGAATCTTGCCCCACTAATTAGAGTTTGGTATATTGCTCAGTATTTATTATTGACACACAGATCGAGTATACACGTGAAGAAGCCACTTTGGGGGAACCTTGCCAGTTGATACACATTTATCACAGTCAAATCCCCACTCCCACTTTCCCAGAGCAGGACATCTGGTGAAAGTTACTTTCGGTTGTACCCGGTACCAAGGTTGCTCTATCAGTAGCTGATAACTGCAATGAGCCACCTGGCTGTCAGCCCAGAGACAAGATAATAAACAGTTGCTCTTTCCCAGGATGCTGGCATGCCAGACTTCAGCCAGGAGAGAGTTCTACCGGTAGTTGTATAAAAGCAGCAAGGAAGCCATAAACCTAAATCAGGATAGGTAAGAGATCAGACAGAATACAGATCAAACAGCAATGGTTACATTAGTACAAAGGCATGATCCTGACACTCAGGTTTGTAGAAAAATCGGTCTTCTCTGTCCATGGCTCCCATCTCCAAGATTTCAGTATCTACGGATGGGCCCATGTTCAGGTTTACATATATTGATGATGATGATGATGATGATGATGATGATGATGATGATGATGATGATGATGATGATGATGATGATGATGATGATGATGACACCCCTATGTCCTTTCGCTGAACTATCATTTTTCTAGCATTCAGTGGCTTCCAATCTGAATTTAAGTGTTCTCATTCACTGTTTGAATGCCCTGTACCCAGTGGTGGGATCCAAAAATTTTAGTAACAGGTTCCCATGGTGGTGGGATTCAAACTGTGGCGTAGCGCCAATGGGGCTGGGTGGGAAGTGGCCAGGCGTGGCGGGCATTCGAGTGAGGGCATTCCTGGGGCGGGGCTGTGGCAAGGGCGCGGCAGCTCGTGAGATCGCCCAGGCGGGAAGCGAATGCACTTGCGCGAGGCGCTGCTGCTCATGCCGGTGCACCTCCTGCTAGACTGCTTCGAGTTCTGCGCGCTACTGCTGAGAGGAGGGGCGTAACTAAGGCAAAAATCATGTGGCGAAATCACCAGTTAGTAACCCCCTCTCGGCACACACAAATAATTAGTAACCTACTCTCGGGAACCTGTGAGAACCTGCTGGATCCCACCTCTGCCTGTACCCAACAGTTAGGACTGCGTTCAACTGCTAAGTGCTGACTGACTATTTGAGCATTCACAATGGTACTTTAAAATTGCTCTGCTGAATGTGGGCTTCCTAGAAACATCTGCAGGCCACTGTGAGAAAGAGAATGCTGATCTAGATGGTTTACAACTAAACAGAGCCTTTACACAAGCTAGGAGGGAAATCCAAATGCTCTGACACTGAGCAAGATCACTTATTTATTCATAAATATTTACATCCCACTTCATACCAGCGTCTCTAGGCAGCCTACACAGGTCAAAAACAATTAAAATAACAATAAAACATCATAAGTAGACTATAACTATTAAAACAACAATAAAAATAACATTAAAATAACCCCAACCTTCACTATCTCAGCCCTAGACCAGCAACTGTAATGGGGGTTTCCAGGGAGGCTGGCCAAATGCCTGAGCGAAGAGGAAGGTTTTTGTCGAAGGCTTTCACGGCCGGAATCACTGGGGTGCTGTGTGGTTTCCGGGCTGTATGGCTGTGTTCTAGCAGCATTCTCTCCTGACGTTTCACCTGCATCTGTGGCTGGCATCTTCAGAGGATCTGATGTTGGGAAAGCAAGTGGAGTATATATATATCTGTTGGAGTGTCCAGGGTGGGTGAAGAGACATTGTCTGTGAGTAACAAAGAAGGCAACCAGGTCAATAGTTGAGGGCATCTGAATAGAAGTATGAGTAACAATGAAGTCTATAGCATGGGAGTAACAATGGAGATAGCAAGGTCACTGGTGGGAGCATCTGAATAGAAGTATCCTGGCCTTTGTTTCCTTTGTCTATAGTCATCCTGTGTTTGTGTGGAGCTGGTTAGACACTGTCTTGACTCTAGTATTTTTCAACACTGGCAGCCAAGTTCTGTTCATTTTCATGGTTTCTTCCTTTCTGTTAAAATTGTCCATGTGCTTATGGATTTCAATGGCTTCTCTGTGTAGTCTGACGTCAGCACATGGACAATTTTAACAGAAAGGAAGAAACCATGAAAATGAACAGAACTTGGCTGCCAGTGTTGAAAAATACTAGAGTCAAGACAGTGTCTAACCAGCTCCACACAAACACAGGATGACTATAGACTAAGGAAACAAAGGCCAGGATACTTCTATTCAGATGCTCCCACCTATTGATCTTGCTATCTCCATTGTTACTCCCATGCTATAGACTTCATTGTTACTCATACTTCTATTCAGATGCCCTCAACTATTGACCTGGTTGCCTTCTTTGTTACTCACAGACAATGTTTCTCCACCCACCCTGGACACTCCAACAGATATATATACTCCACTTGCTTTCCCAACATCAGATCCTCTGAAGATGCCAGCCACAGAGAGCAATAAATAGAACTGCACCAGGTGACTGTGTGTCTGTCAGTTCTTGTCTACATTGCATCCTGCAAGGTGGTCTACTCCGAGGAAAAAACGGTGCTTCAACAATTGTGCCTGGGGCAAAAGCTGCTCCAGGTGCCCCCTCTGTGCCCCACGCCCCACTCACCTGGCTGGTCCACCACCGGGCACCTTTCAGCCCCACCTTGCCAGGTGAGCTGGCAGGGCGGGGCCAAGGGGTGCCTGGCAACAGCCCAGTCAAGCTGCTCCTTTGGGCTGCACAGGCTAAAGGAGCAGCAGGGCGGGATGGAGGGGGCCCCCGATTCTCTGCCCCTCATGTGACCAGCTGCCGTCAGTGCTCCGCCTCCAAGTGCTCCTCCATTAGATGGAAAGCAGCTCGTGTGAACGTGCTTAACTTCTTCTGATTCCTGCGGGACGTGAAGCCGCGGACAGGCCTTCTGCAGTCAACAGAGATTCAACTGGTTTAACCTGAATGTGGTTCTTATCCCAAATGTCTCCTCCAGGCCTGTTTGGCTGGCAGTTAAATTGTCGTTCTTAATCGGTCACAGCAACATATGACCCGGGGGTGCCACAGTTTTGAGGAAATCCTCGGATGCGGCAGCATTTATCTGATCTAGTGAGCACTCGTGCAGAAGATCCCCTGCTACGCCTTATATCCGTGGCAGAAAGGCACACCTTGCAAGATACAAGCATGGTGCGAACTTGGTTGCTGTGTGGTTTCCGGGCTGTATGGCCGTGTTCTAGCAGCATTCTCTCCTGACGTTTCGCCTGCATCTGTGGCTGGCATCTTCAGAGGATCATGGTGCGAACTATTTATTTGGCTCCCGTATGCCCTGCCTTTCTGCATAATAGGGAAAAAGAAGAGTCTAAAGGAGAGTGTGAATTTATGCCCTCCTTTTCTCTACCTTTAAGGAGTCTCAAAGCGGCTTACAAACTCCTCCTTGGTTGGGCCTGTTGCTGATTCCATCAGGGCCCTGCCTGTTCCCTCCCTTTCTTCTTTTTCCTTTTGGCCTTTGGATCGGGCGCCTGTTTTAAACTGTTTTAAACTGTTTTAAACTGTTTAATTCTTACTTGTTGTGAGCAACTGCTGCTTAAGTTTTTAACGAGTTTACTACGTTTAAGTTTTATGTTGTTTTGAGTTGCTGTTTGGAGAACAGCCATTTTGTGAGCCACCTCAAGCCCTCCGGGGAAGAGGCGGCCTATAAGTCAGATAGATAGATAGATAGATAGATAGATAGATAGATAGATAGATAGATAGATAGATAGATAGATAGATAGATAGATAGATAGATAGATAGATAGATAGATAGATAGATAGATAGATAGATAGATAGATAGATAGATAGATAGATAGATAGATAGATAGATAGATAGATGACGGACGGATTGATTGATTGATTGATTGATTGATTGATTGATTGATTGATTGATTGATAGATGATGGACGGATGGACTGATTGATTGATAGATGATGGATGGATGGATGGACGATGGACGGACGGACGGACGGATTCCCTTCCTGTCCCCACAACTGACATTTTGTGAGGCAGGCGCGGGCTGATGGTGTTCCCAAGCAACTCTTGTTTGAAAATGTTTTCTGGAACTGACTCTTCTTTGGAACTGTTTTTAGCTTGCTGGGTGGAGTCCCAGACGTACTCGCCAGTGTCATTTTCTAGCTCCCACCGGCCATCATGTGCTGTATTTCCATCAGGGTTTTTTGGGGGGTGGGTGGGGTGGGTGGGTGTCGTGTCTATGTAGCTTACGTGACCCTAGAGCACAGGTGTCCAACTTTGGCACTTCAGATGTTCTTGGACTACAATTCCCATCAGCCCCTGCTTGCATGGCCATGGCTTTTCAAATCCTCTGAAGATGCCAGCCACAGATGCAGGCGAACCGTCAGTAGAAAATGCTACTAGAATACAGCCGTACAGTCCGGAAACCACACAACATCCCAAAGTACGAATTGTTCTGATTTAGAAGTCACTGCATTTTAAGTTAATTGTGCAGTCTTCATCTGAATGCATGATGCAGTCACCCTGTCTCTGTGGGACCCGTTAGTCTGACTTGTGTGAGTTTATCGGGGTGTGGCTTCCCTTGCCTGGTTCTGGGAACCCAACGGGTTGGCCTCGCTACAGTCTTTTCCAATCTGTATTCTCAGACTATCCAATTCTGTGAGTCTGTATTGGTATTTCTAAGTGTCGGTCATAAAAGTGTTAACAGTTTGTGTGTAAACAGGATGCAGTAATGAGCTCATATTGTAATGAGCTGACCTATTGATTACCTATTGGTCAGTTAATAAGCATGTGCATCAGAAGATATAAAGTTAACTTGTGTTCTTTGTTTCAGCAGAGAAGACCACATGGAGAGAGAAGTAGGAAGAAAGAGCAAGATGTAGTCTTAAGCGTATAGTTAGTACTGTAAATATGTAACAGAGCAGTACAGCATTTATTTGTTTTATTCCATGTAACCCAACCCCCTTTTAAATTAGTAAACTTTTATATAAAGCGACTCAAGGTATCTTGACTCCTTCCCGCTGTATGCTGCTTCTGCATCTCTGCTAATAAGTATCTCTTTTAATTGAGTACCCTTCAATCTGACAGAACAGAAGCCTTGCGGGACTTCACATTACACAATTCCCCTTTTATTGTAGGGTACTGGGCCCATAACCTTGGCCTGCACAGCGTCCTACACAATGGAGTACAGAGGTTATTCTGTAGATATGGCTTCTGGGAGCAATGGAAAGGGCCCTTGCGAAATGGTTTAGCATCCCACTCTGCAATTCTCATGATAATCTCCTTTGTGCTGTACTCAGCTTTGGAAGAGAAAAGGGACCTGCAAATCGAGTCTCTCCAGATCCGTGGCACCGTCAAAACTGTTTTTAGGGGTACCTGCCACCTGAGGGTTTCAGCTCAAGCTCCTTCTGCCGCTTACCTCTGTGCCGTGTTTCCCTCTCCTTCCACACTGGCTGCTAAGAGCACCAGCTGAGCTTACTTGGAGGCACTGGGTTTAACTGCTGCTCCCTCGCCCTTTGCTCCTGGCCCACGTGGACTCTTTGAATCGCAGAGATCAGACCAACCTCACGGAAAAGGAGAAGCAGCTGAATAATTCCCGAAGCCTAAAGAAAGCCCAAAATATTCTGAGAGACCCGTCTCATCCAGCACTGTTTGAACTGTTACCATCCGGCAGACGATACAGGCCTATCAAAACTAGGACAAAGAGGCTTAGAGACAGCTTCTACTCTAGAGCTGTGGCTATGCTGAACTCCGCGGCTTCGTGTTGATGTGTTTGGGGCTGTGTAGGGATGGGTGGAAGAAGGGGAAAGTGAGGATGGGGTATGAGTCTGAAATTGTGCGCATCGAGGAATGCTGCTGTAAATTTCGTTGTGCGTGCACAATAAAATGCTTATGCTTATAAGAAAACTCACAGCGTTCACCGCATCTGCAAACACCAGAAAGTGAGCAGCGGTAACGAGAAAAGTGAATAAAGCAGAAACCCTCGAATCCCAGATTCTTACTCGTCCATACGAGTGGTAATATGAGAGAGGCCGTATGACCCTTGGAGAATCAGTTGATTAGCAATAATCCATTACTATAATTCCAGTATCTAGCAGTCATCCACAGGAGGGTTTGTTATTAGGTGCTCATAGCAACTTCTTGTAAAAATATAAATATTTATACCCTGCCTCATACTAGCACCGTGGTGGTGAACCTATGGCACTCCAGATGTTCATGGACTACAATTCCCATCGGCCCCTGCCAGCATAGCCAATTGGCCATGCTGGCAGGTGCTGATGGGAATTGTAGTCCGTGAACATCTGGAGAGCCACAGGTTGCAGACCCCTGTTCTAGAGCGAGAGTGCCATCTTGTGGCTGTGTCTTGCCAGTCCACTTTGTCTGCATTTCAAAGGAAAGAGAACCAGGGCGCAAATCAGAACTCGTCTGCAGCCCAAGCTGCAAGAGAAGGAGATGCCACCTTTCATTTTCACATTCACGCCTATGAACGGGAACCTGCCGTATGGGTGGAGAATGCAAAGACTTCTTCCTTTGGGAGTAGATTTCCTTGTTCTCACACATTCTCGGGATGGTGATTAAAGAGGTCTAAGAATGACAGTCGCTTTGGACAGTGGAAGATCTGTGTGTTTTTTTTCTAGAGCGAGTGAAAGACAGCTATGTTCCCCTGAACATCAGAAAAGGTCAGGCCTGGCCAGAACGCGGGCATTTAGCTGCAACAAACGCAACGGCCTGATAAAACTTCAATCTGGCTCATCCTCTTAGGCTCTGCTACGTGATCGCCCGGAGCAGGTGCTTCTACGGTGGCTTAGCTATGGGGTTGTTATCTCGTTCAATCCCCTGCCCAGGTCAATATTCTGCCCTCAGCGCTGCTATATGGTAGATTTAGAAAAAATAGAGGGAGCAAAGAGATTCTGCCCCCATAACTTAAATCAACGGGAAACTTTAGCCCACCCCCTCTTCCATTGCACTAAATATGAGGGAATTAGGGGGAAATAGTTTGGCAGACTCTAAATAGTTTGGCAGACTCTTTAGTTTGGAGAGGAGACGTCTGAGGGGGGATATGATTGAAGTCTATAAAATTATGCATGGGGTAGAAAATGTTGACAGAGAGAAATTTTTCTCTCTTTCTCACAATACTAGAACCAGGGGGCATTCATTGAAAATGCTGGGGGGAAGAATAAGGACTAATCAAAGGAAACACTTCTTCACGCAACATGTGATTGGTGTTTGGAATATGCTGCCACAGGAGGTGGTGATGGCCACTAACCTGGATAGCTTTCAAAGGGGCTTGGACAGATTTATGGAGGAGAAGTCGATCTATGGCTACCAATCTTGATTCTCCTTGATCTGAGATTGCAAATGCCTTAGCAGACCAGGTGCTCGGGAGAAGCAGCAGCAGAAGGCCCTTGCTTTCACATCCTGCCTGTGAGCTCCCAAAGGCACCTGGTGGGCCACTGCGAGTAGCAGAGAGCTGGACTAGATGGACTCTGGTCTGATCCAGCTGGCTTTTTCTTATGCTCTTATGTTCTTAAATATGCAAATGCTCTTCTCTTGGAACTGTGACAGGATATCAGACGCTCAAAAGATCTTATACTTGCTAAATAATTCTAATTCCTGTCGTGTGTGAATTGGTGGCCAAGTTTTTACTAGAAATTATACACCCTAAAGCAGACCTGGACATTATACGGCCCGGGGCCACATCTGGCCCACCAGATGACCCTGACTGGCCCCCCTGCCTTGCTGGGGAGCGAGGTGCCTTTGAAAGCCCCGCAGAAGCCGGTTGCCTTGGCTGCCGGCTTCTGCGGGGCTTTCAAAAGCACCTCGCCCCCCTGCCTTTTGGCCCAGCCCTCCACAATATTTTCTGTTTCTTATGCGGCCCCATAGAAAAAATAATTGCCCACCCCTGCCCTAAAGCATAGGTGTCAAACTCGTGGCCCTCCAGATGTGATGGACTACAGTTCCCATCATGCTGGCAGGGGATGATGGGAACTGTAGTCCATAACACCTGGTGGGCCACGAGTTTGACACCTGTGCCCCAAAGGATAGCCCTGTTCCGTTTAATTTTGTTGTGTCACATTAAGGGATTCTATATTTTTATTTTATCTTGGGATGGTTTTAAGTTTGTTTTTTGTAACCTACCTGCATCGTCCTATATGCCAATAAAGGCTTGGCTGGTTAGGTACCCTGCCCAAACTCCTATTGCTTTTAGGGAGTGGAATAATTGTTTGTTAGACTGTTGCTGTCAGAAGAGCAAATAATTTTGCTAAGGCCGAACACAACAGAGGGCAGTTTACAATGCAAATGATTTTCAACGCAGATTTCTCTCTCTCCTCCCACCCCACCCCCCTTTAAATATGCCTTTTCTCTGCTCTTTTCTCACAGTATATCCTCTCTTGCACCTAAAGGAGCAGCAGTGGCGTAGGAGGTTAAGAGCTCGTGTATCTAATCTGGAGGAACCGAGTTTGATTCCCAGCTCTGCCGCCTGAGCTGTGGAGGCTTATCTGGGGAATTCAGATTAGCCTGTGCACTCCCACACACGCCAGCTGGGTGACCTTGGGCTAGTCACAGCTTTCCAGAGCTCTCTCAGCCCCACCTACTTCACAGGGTGTTTGTTGTGAGGGGGGAAGGGCAAGGAGATTGTCAGCCCCTTTGAGTCTCCTGCAGGAGAGAAAGGGGGATATAAATCCAAACTCTTCTTCTTCTTCTTCTAAAGCCAAAGTAAGGCATGGCTTGAAACTAATGCAGTCGTATGCAGAGTTACTCCTATCTAAACTGGTTCACTACAGCAGGCTTAGATGGGAGTAAGTCCACGTAGGATTGCACTATTAGAAGCATCAATGTGGTATTAATTTTATGGCTTGGAGTCAATTAGACGGGCAGAAAGAAGAGCTAACTTTTTCTGACTTGTAACAATTTGCTGTGTGGGCTTCAATGATTTCCACGCTGTTTTCATGTGTCTGTGATCCCCTTGGAATAGCTATCAATCATTTCTCCATTAAGAACATAAGAACAAGCCAGCTGGATCAGACCAGAGTCCATCTAGTCCAGCACTCTGCTACTCGCAGTGGCCCACCAGGTGCCTTTTGGAGCTCACGTGCAGGATGGGAAAGCAATGGCCTTCTGCTGCTGCTGCTCCTGAGCACCTGGACTGCTAAGGCATTTGCAATCTCAGATCAAGGAGGATCAAGATTGGGAGCCATAGATCGACTTCTCCTCCATAAATCTGTCCAAGCCCCTTTTAAAGCTATCCAGGTTAGTGGCCATCACCCCCTCCTGTGGCAGCATATTCCAAACACCAATCACACGTTGCGTGAATAAGTGTTTCCTTATATTAGTCCTAATTCTTCCCCCCAGCATTTTCAATGAATGCCCCCTGGTTCTAGTATTGTGAGAAAGAGAGGAAAATGTCTCTCTGTCAACATTTTCTACCCCATGCATAATTGTATAGACTTCAATCATATCCCCCCTCAGACGTCTCCTCTCCAAACTAAAGAGTCCCAAGCTCTGTTACATTACAGAGCTTGTGTTTTCTTACTGGTTAAATGTTCTAGTCAGAATTTAAAGTTTTTAATTGCGTGTTCCATTAAAGGAGAAGCAAGTCACAGAAGAAAAAGGTGGAGAGCAGCAGTGGCGTAGTGGTTAAGAGCAGGTGCACTCTAATCTGGAGGAACCGGGTTCGATTCCCCGCTCTGCTGCTTCAGCTGCTGAGGCTTATCTGGGGGATTCAGATTAGCTTGTGCACACCCACACACGCCAGCTGGGTGACCTTGGGCTAGTCACAGCTTCTCGGAGCTCTCCCAGCCCCACCTACCTCACAGGGTGTTTGTTGTGAGGGGGGAAGGGCAAGGAGATTGTAAGCCCCTTTGAGTCTCCTGCAGGAGAGAAAGGGGGGGGTATAAATCCAAACTCTTCTTCTAATACCAAGTGCCACTTTGGGGCCAGAATGGAATTTTCTTCCAGGTCAGATTGGCCAGGGATCCCAGACGTCTTTTGCCATTCTCTGGGCATAGAGCAGGTGTCACTAGAAGAGCGGGGGTAGATTGTCCTGTGTTGTGCTGGGGGTTGGACTAGATGACCTTTGAGGTCTCTTCCAACTCTACATTTCTATAGCATAGAACTGTAGTAACTAATCATGCCTATCCTACAGGTCACTCAGCGTGGGGTTTTTTGGAGCAGCAGTGGCGTAGGAGGTTAAGAGTTCGTGTATCTAATCTGGAGGAACCGGGTTTGATTCCCCGCTCTGCCGCCTGAGCTGTGGAGGCTTCTGTGGGGAATTCAGATTAGCCCGTGCACTCCCACACATGCCAGCTGGGTGACCGTGGGCTAGTCACAGCTTCTCGGAGCTCTCTCAGCCCCACCTACCTCACAGGGTGTTTGTTGTGAGGGGGGGAAGGGCAAGGAGATTGTCAGCCCCTTTGAGTCTCCTGCAGGAGAGAAAGGGGGGATATAAATCCAAACTCCTCCTCCTCCTCCTCCTCCTCCTCCTCCTTCGGTTACACTCCCTCAAACCCCCTCCCCGCACCCTACCACCCCTCCGTGATGTACGGTGCCTGCAGTTAACAAGACCCAAAGAGGGTATAGAATTCTTTAATCTGCACAGGTATTGGGGCAAAGCAGGTCACAGCTCCCATACAGACAGGTAGACATTTTACACCCCTAAAGTGTAACAGAGCGGATTCACTGAAAACGGTCAAGTTAGAAGGCACATACAAAAATATTATTGAAAGCACCGCAGAAAGTTAAATCACCTGGAATCGTGGTTAGGCTGACATTATTTTTTTTAAAAAACCCAGCTACTGGTAAATTCGGCATTTGGTGATTTGGGGAATAGACCTCATTTACGGATGCCAGTCTCCAGGTGGGGTCTGGTGATCCTTCCCAAATTACAGCTCGTCCCTAGCAGGCAGAGGTCAGTTTCCCCGGAGAAAACGGATACTTTGGAGGCTGAAATCTGTGGCCTCGCACCCCAGCAAGGTGTGGTGGTTAAGACTAGAGGGAGTCTAATCTGGTGAACTGGATTTATTTCCCCCACATGAAGCCTGCTGGGTGACCTTGGGCCAGCCACAGTTCTCTCAGAACTCTCCCAGCCCCACCTGCCTCACAAGGGGTCCATGGCGGGGAGAGGAAGGGGAAGGAGTTTGTCAGCTGTTTCGAGGCTCCTCACAGAAGAGAAAGGCGCGCCGTTAATACAAACTCTTCTTCTTCGTTGATGGCCCGGCCTTCAAGTCTTTACCCTCAAATCTCCAACCTGAAGTTGGCAGCCCCACCCCCTCCCCCGTTCCCCACTGGGGGCCAGAGAGGACCTGGCTGGAATGGGAAGGCTTCTTCTGAGCCGTTTTCTTTGAGTGGATGTTCAGGGGATTTGGATTCCTGAGAGTTCTGGTACTCATTAGAAATACAAATAAATACAAAATCCAGCCCTTTCAACATGCCAGAAAAACCTACAAGTGTCTCAAGCCTGTTGGTAAACAGACCTGAGGCACCACCCGGGTCAGTCCGTTGGTCCATCTGACTCAAGAAGGTTTACTCTGATTGGCCATTGGAGATTTGATTGGCAGTGCAGATGTTTAAAAACATTGCTAGGGAAACAGCTGGCCTCATGCACAAGGATTCTGTGGCTGACTCCGCCTCCTGCAGCAGCCATTTTGTGGCTGACCCCGCCCCTTGCAGCAGCCATTTTGTGGCTGGCTCCGCCTCCTGCAGCAGCCATTTTGTGGCTGACCCTGCCTTCTGCAGCAGCCATTTTGTGGCTGGCTCCACCACCTGCAGCAGCCATTTTGTGGCTGGCTCTGCCTCCTGCAGCAGCCATTTTGAGGCTGACCCTGCCTCCTGCAGCAGCCATTTTGTGGCTGGCTCCGCCTCCTGCAGCAGCCATTTTGTGGCTGCACATAGCCCTGGATGTCAGAATTCCAATGGTGCCCCAGGCTCAGAAAGATTGTGGGCACATGGCTTAGGACCGTGGTGGCGAACCTTTGGCACTCCAGCTGTTATGGACTACAATGCTGGCAGGTGCTGATGGGAATTGTAGTCCATAAGATCTGGAGTGCCAAAGGTTCGCCACCACTGGCTTAGGATATCTCTGGATCCGGCCAAATCTCTCTCTGGCCCCCAAACTCAATTCTCCAGAAATACCAACGTGGCAAGGATATTAAGGTGTGTAAATGGAGTGATGTGTGGCCACAGAGGCTGAGGTACACATGTGTCCGGGGGGGGGGGGGTTGACCTGAGCTCTCTGCAGAGACCGACCCTGAGTCCAGCCAGCCCCAGAGCGCCAAGAAGGCACAAGAACCGGTTGTGTTGTGCTAAAGTGCCAAGAGGTGCGCCACAACAGGTCCGTATGGCTTCTGCTACGACCCCAGCTGAGCGGCGGAGCCCAGGGCGGGCGAGGTGAGGCTCTTCACAATCCGGCCGAGGTTGGCGATCTTCTCTTCGAGGAGGTAGTTCTTCTTCTCGGCCGTCTTCTGCCGCTGCTCGGTCATCTCCAGCGCTTTCAGCAGCTGCGTGTTCTCCACGTACAGGTCCTTGACCATTTCGTCCGCTTTGGTGCTCTTCACGAACTGAAACGAAAGGAGAGAATGCGGATTTCCCCCTCTGCACACGGAGCCCCTTCCACGGGTGGCATTGCTCGGATTCAGTGTGCGAGCCACGGCTTTGTTCAGATTTGGGAGTCCTGGAGGCCCAGATTTGAGGGGCCCTCATGATCATCTACCCTACCCCCCTGCTCAGTGCAGGAAATCCAAAGCCAAGATCCTTTCTGCTGGATCACTGCCCCACCTCTGTGTGAAGACATGCAGGGAAAGAGAGGCCCCTCGCCCAGTGGTGGGATCCAAAAATTTTAGTAACAGGTTCCCATGGTGGTGGGATTCAAACAGTGGCGTAGCACCAATGGGGCTGGGCGGAGCACGACGGGGGCATGACCAGGCATTCCGGGGGCGGGGCATTAATAGTTTCTCTGTTACTGTAAAAAACTCCTACTGTAAAAAAAAAGTTCCTAATTTCCAGCTGGTATCTTTCTGTCCATAATTTAAACTCATTCTAGCAAGTCCTATCGTCTACTGCCAACAGAAACAACTACTTCTCCTCTAATTGACTGCCTGTCAAATACTTTATACTTTCAAATACTTAATTTTGTTTCTAGAAATCAAAAGAAGGAGACTTTCCTTAAACAAGGAACTTGACCATATTTCTAAAACATGTTTTTAAAACAGCCCAACAGGGAGAATGATCCCGTTTTCTACCTTCGCTAACCAGCCACATAGGAAACAACAGGACTTTATTATTGTTGGACCTAATGGAATTTCTAACGGAAAAGAAGACCCAATTAGTAACCCCCTCTCGGCACACACCAATAATTAGTAACCCACTCTTGGGAACGGGTAAGAACCTGCTGGAGCCGCCACATCCCCGAAGGGCTCTGGGTGGTGTACAACATAAAACCATATTTAAAATCATCATAATACAGCTTCCATAAATATAATACAAAATATAATACAAAATATAATAAATATAATATTTTAAATATAATATAATAAAATATACAATATAAAAAATATAATATAATATAATAAAAAAATAGTGGAATGCACTAAAGCCCATGAGTGGGTTTCTTAGCAGCCAAGATGTACCTCTGCATCAAGGAATACTCCTGAGAACACTATAAGGCAGGGGCGTCCAACTCTGGAGCTTCAGATATCCATGGACTACAATTCCCATCAGCCCCCGCTGGCATGGCCAATTGGCCATGGACATCTGAAGCGTCAGAGTTGGACACCCCTCCCCTAAGGCAATCCAAGCAGTGACTTCCACAAGCCCTTCCGATACTGCAGAGGATTCTGGGGGATTTTCCCTGGGCCGGAGGGTCCTCTGAAGCACTGCAAGGGGTTTGAAGGGTAGCCCCAGGGTCAGGCCGGCCACGGGAAGGCTCACCTGCTCTTTGAGCTGATTGACTTTTTCCCGGAGGAGCCTCTTCACCAGCCTCAGCTGCTGCTCGACCTCCATCAACCTGTTCTCCATGGTCTTGAGCAGCTGTTCGCGTCCGCCCTGAAAAGAAGCAGAGCAGCAATGAATCGGGGCCGAAAAATGTCCTCCTGAGGTTCCTGAAGGCCTTTGCTTGCAACGTGAGCATCCCTCAGCAAGGGCAGGGAGCCGGGGGCGCTCAGGCAGATGATGCAGTCGAGGAGATTCCCCTGGGGGCAGATTCTGGAAGGGCCAATGCTTTCGTCCAGGGGCTCCCCCTTGTGGAACCCATGGGCAGGGGTGGGATCCAAAATTTTTAGTACCGGTTCCCATGGTGGTGGGATTCAAACAGTGGCGTAGCGCCAATGGGGCTGGGCGGGGGAGCCCGCGACAGGAGGCGTGGCGGGCATTCGAGGCGGGGGCATTCCTGGGCCGGGGCCGGTGGCAAGGGGCCTTGGCAGCTGCATGAGTCCTTAGTGAGCGAGCGAATGCACGCAGGCGCAGGCTGCCACGCACGCCGGTGCACCTCCTGCTAGACTGCTTCAAGTTCTGCGCGCTACTGCTGAGAGGAGGGGCGTAGCTAAGGCAAAAATCACGTGGCAAAATCACCCATTAGTCACCCCCTCTCGGCACACACAAATAAGGAGTAGCCTACTCTCAGGAACCTGTGAGAACCTGCTGGATCCCACCTCTGTCTCTAGGGCCCCTTCCGCATCAGCCAACACGTTTTCTGGCATCTGCCAAGTGTTTTCAGCAAGTCGGGGGAGCCGGGTGGGAGTCTTCTCCAGCAAGCCTCCCAACCGCTTGGCTTTGCAGCTTTTAAATATGTTGCTTTGGTAACAGCTGCCACCACAACCCAAGATTCTTCGCCATAAGACGGAGGGCAGGTAATGGCAGCCATTTTGTGGTTGGTCCCACCTTTTGCGGCAGCCATTTTGTGCCAGGCTCCACCTCCTGCGGCAGCCATTTTGTGGCGGAGTACACTCAGCTTCTCAGAGCTGCAAAAGTACTCGCGGGCTTCAAAGATGGGGGATCCCGTGTTAATGTTTGAAGCAAGCCTTTCCACCCCAAAACCCATGCTCGTTGCGGGGTGTTGTGTTGTGTTCAAACAGGTGTCCCTCCCCCGCTCATTTTAAATATGGTGCCCAACGAAATCTCTGGGGCTTTGCGTCTTTCAAATTAAATGGAGGGCGTGAGGTCAAAGAGGCACTGGTTCCGTTGTGCAACAGGGCAGTCTGTTCACACGACTTGTGGGACCATCACTGATCACAACGTCCAAGAGTTCTCTTTGCCGAAAGCGGTCATGGCAGGGTGCGTGTATGAGACTACACCACAGGTGTCAAACTCGCGCCCCTCCAGATGTTATGGACTACAATTCCCATCACCCCCTGCCAGAATCATGCTGGCAGGGGATGATGGGAACTGTAGTCCATAACATCTGGAGGGCCGTAGGTTTTACACCTATGGACTACACCAATACCCTTTCTACCTTCCACCGAGGTGGGTCCATCTAGTCCGGAAGCCGCAGGCATTTCATTTCCCTTTGCTATTAGACTGTATTGGCTGTTTCCTCAGTGGGGCAAATGGTCCCATAACCCCTACCACTAGTCTCCAGCTTTGGTCCAGAGGAGGGCAACCAACATGGGAAAAGGCCTGGAATCCATGCCCTTTGAGGAGAGACTTAGGGAGCTGGGGATGTTTAGTTTGGTGAAGAGAAGGTGAAGAGGTGACATGATAGCCATGTTTAGATATTTGAAGGGATGTCATGCTGGTGAGGGAGCAAGCTTGTTTTCTGCTGCTCCAGAGACTGGGACCAGGAGTCGTGGGTTCAAGGTGCAGGAAAAGAGATTCCACCTAAACATCAGGAGAAACTTCCTGACAGCAAGGGCTGTTCAACAGTGGAATTCACTGCCTCAGAGTGTGGTGGATTCTCCTTCTTTCAAGGTTTTTTAAGCGAGGCTGGATGGCCATCTGTAGGGAGTGCTTTGATTGTGTGTTGGACTGGATGGGCCCTGGGATAGAAAATGTTGACAGAGAGACATTTTTCTCTCTTTCTCACAATACCAGAACCAGGGGGCATCCATTGAAAATGCTGGGGGGAAGAATTAGGACTAATAAAAGGAAACACTTCTCCACGCAACGTGTGATTGGTGTTTGGAATCTGCTGCCACAGGAGGTGGTGATGGCCACTAACCCTTTAAAAAGGGCTTGGACAGATTTATGGAGGAGAAGTTGATCTCTGGCTGCCAATCTTGATCCGCCTTGATCTCAGATTGCAAATGCCTTAGCAGACCAGGTGCTCGGGAGCAACAGCCGCAGAAGGCCATTGCTTTCACCTCCTGCACGTGAGCTCCCAAAGGCACCTGGTGGGCCACTGCGAGTAGCAGAGAGCTGGACTAGATGGACTCTGGTCTGATCCAGCTGGCTAGTTCTTATGTTCTTATGTCTCTTCCAACTGTACGATTCTAAATCACTGGAGACTTGGAGGTGGAGATTGGGGAGCTGCTGTTTCCTCTGGAGAATGGTTTTATGTAGTCCAAAGATCAGCTATAATTTTGGAAAAATGTCAGAATCTACCTGGACATTGGCCACCCTACCTATCAGTTGTGATTCGGCTCAGTCATCAAAGCACCCCATCAAGAGGGGGGTAGGACTGTTAACCCCGCTCCCCCCCAGACCACCTACAGAGCATTCCTACTTGCTTTCCTGTGCAAACAGCAATCTTTCTTTCTTTCTTTCTTTCTTTCTTTCTTTCTTTCTTTCTTTCTTTCTTTCTTTCTTTCTTTCTTTCTTTCTTTCTTTCTTTCTTTCTTAATTAATTTTATAGGCCACCTCATCCCCGAAGGGCTCGAGGCGGCTCACAACATGACTGTTTCCAGAACAGTAAATCAATATAACATAAAATCTAACTCATTAAAATTCAGCATCTTCTTATATGTCTGGCTGCAGCGGCAGCATCTTGCAAATGCAAAACATCCAGATTACACCGGACCCCTCAAGATAGGAAGTCTGGGACCATTTAGAGCTCGGATCTCCAATGTGGTGCCCGTGGCACCCAACCAACAACTTTCCTGCCCCCAACTAAGTGGTTTTAGAAAGTGTGTGGGAACCAGGCAGGGCTGAGAGAGCTCCAAAAAACTAGCCCAAGGAAGGCCACCCAGCTGGCATGTGTTGGAGTGCACAAGATAATCTGGCTCACCAGATAAGCCTCCGCAGCTCAAGTGGCAGAGCGGGGAACCAAACCCAGTTCTCCAGATTAGAGTGCACCTGCTCTTAACCACTACACCACACCACTACACCATACTTTTTTGAGATTTTGAGTGTGGAGTCTGAGGAAAACAGGGTTTGGGGAGGGAAGGGAACTCAACGGCGGTCCGGTGCCATAGAGTCCACCCTCCAGAGCGGCCATTTTTTTTTCCAGGGAAACTGATCTCTGTTGTCTGGAGATGAGCTGAAATTCCAGGGGATCCCCAGGTAACCACCTGGCAGTGGCGTATTTGCCTAGGGACAAGGGGTACCCCTTGCCCCCAGGCGCCACTCTCCTGGTCATGTGGGGGGCACAAAATTGCCTCCCCACGTGACCAGGAAGACGGCAGTGGGGATGTCGAGCTGGGCACCCCTGACCCCACCTATGTCGATGACACATGGGTGGGGTCGAGGACCCTCGAAGATGACGAGGTAGCAGGACTTCCTCCTGCTGTTGTCTCTGAGCACCCTTAACCCGCCCATGTCATCATCAACATGGACATGGGCCGGGTCGAGGGTGCCTGGCTCCACCCCCAAGGGGGGGTCATCCGGAGACAATGTGTCTCTGGGCGCCATTTACCCCTGGTATGCCTCTGCCCCCTGGAGAGGAAGGAGAAGAGTTTGAATTTATACCCCCCTTTTGTATCCAGTAACGAGATTCAAGGTGGTCCACAAACTCCTTTCTGTTCCTTTCTCCACAACAGGGACCCTGTGAGAATGGTGGGGCGGAGAGAGTCCCAAAGAACTGTGACTGGCCCACGGTCACCAGAAGGCTTCATGTGTAGGAGCAGGGAAACAAATCCAGTTCACCAGATGAGAGTCTGCGGCTCATGGGGAAGAGGGGAATCAAACTGGGTTCTCCAGATTAGAGTTCACTGCCCTCAGCCAGTACACCCCTCTAGTCCCAAAGAGACTGGCATCTCTAGCCCCAATTGGGTTTTCCAACAAGCAGCAAAGCCGGTCGAATAATAACAATTCTGGCTGGCTCTCCAAAAAAAACCCTAATCTATTTGTTAGTGAGACGAAGACACCCACGTATTTAAAATGTGTATTTTATTGGTCCAATTACAAATTCCAAAAAAGTCTTGCTCTTTCCCCGTTTTAAAAAGTATTTATGCACCTCATACAAAAATCTGTATAAATAACCCCGATTTTTCTTCTTCAGATCCAATATATATAAAAAAAATTCCACCCCTTTGTGTTTAAAAAATAGTTACAGCATAAAATTTGAGGGGGGGGGGAAATAGTGTCTCTCTTTCCAAAACTCCCCAGGATACGCCCTTCTTAAATAACATAAATTAAAAAAAAAAAAGTTTTGACTCGAAACAAATAAAAAAATATTAAAGACAGCCGTTGTGTGATTGAGTTTCTTCCACATATATACATGACACACACACAAATAGATTTCAAAATAAATAAAAGGGAAGAACACATAATACTGAAGAGGTTTAAAATAAGGTGTTTTTTTTTAAGTTAAAACAAAACAAAAAGCAAAGAAGCAGTTGGATTTCCCCAGGTGTCTCAGTTTGGGTGAGTATGGAGCGAGACGCGTTAGCAGCCAAGGGGTGTCAAAGGTGCCCGATCCGCCTGTATGTGTCGGCATGCAGGGATCGCTGTTCCGGAAGCGAGGCCTGAAGAAAGAAGGGAAGGAAGACACACTTCACCCGGTGTCTTGGAAAACAGCACAGTCGACTTATTAAGACATACACACACACGCACGCACAACCGGCATTGGTTTAGCAATTGAAGCAAGCGGGCCCCAAAAAGCGAGAGCCGAAGCAGGAAAACACGGGACAGCTTGTAGCAAAAGATTAGTATCTGCCGTACAGTCGACACGCAACTTGCGAACGGCCTCGTTTGTTCGCGCCGGGCCTGCGGATACCAAATCTGAAACCCTGAGGAGTCACCTGAACACCCCTCCTTCTACAGGCCACCGTTTCAAAGATGGTCTTTTTAAATTCGTGTGATTATTTACTTTCTTTATATCTCGCCTTTTCTCCCTAATAAGGATCCAAAGCCGCTTACAGGCGCCGTTTTACAAAGCTACGCCCTGGCCTAATTCAGCAGAAGGTAGCTTCAGAAGTTCACGTGAAGAACAAGAAGGGGGTAGATGTATTGTCAAAGGCTTTCAAGGCTGGAAACTGGTTGTGGTGGGTTTTCCAAGCTGTGTGGCCGTGGTCTGGTAGATCTTGTTCCAAACGTTTCGCCTGCATCTGTGGGTGGCATCTTCAGAGGTGAATCACAGAGAGAAGTGTGCTACACACTGTGTACCCAACTAAACATTCCTATGATGAAGTTGCATCCTGTAATTCCAACAGGCAAACTCACACTAACAGGGAGCTTTGATCTCTGGATGGAGAAACCGGAAAGGCTATGAAAATTTACCCAACACAAAAATAGGAGCCAAATGGGCACTTTAAAGGGTGGGAGCGCCAAATGGCAAGGAGGGGAGTTTTCCTGAGGGGAAAAGACAAAGGGAAAGGAGTATTCCATCATGGACCTAGCCCAGAGAAGCATCTCTCTTGGCTTGGGGTCTGGACAGAACAAGAACGTGTTTAGCCGAGAAATCTCCGCAACTGAAGTTTATTTTCATTTCTTTGTTTTGAATTTTCATAATAAAATCCTTGAGAACTCAGCTGGTTTTGGAGTTTTTGGAAGAAAGGACCCAGGTTTTACAGAAACAAGCATGGCTCTCCCAGGCTTGATTTTGTCATACCGTATCCTGTTTCCCCAAATATAAGACATCCCCTGAAAATAAGACGAAGTGGAGGTTTTGCTGAAGTGCGAAATATAAGGCATCCCCCAAAAGTAAGACGTAGCAAAGTTTTTGTTTGGAAGCATGTCCGACGAACAGAACACAGGAAAAATAAGACATCCCCTGAAAATAAGACATGGCGCAACTTTGGGAGCAAAATTAATATAAGGCTGGCTGTCTTATTTTCAGGGAAACACGGTATTTTCTTTCTTTCTTTCTTTCTTTCTTTCTTTCTTTCTTTCTTTCTTTCTTTCTTTCTTTCTTTCTTTCTATCTATCTATCTATCTATCTATCTATCTATCTATCTATCTATCTATCTATCTATCTATCTATCTATCTATCTATCTATCTATCTATCTATCTATCTATCTATCTATCTATTTGATATACCGCCCTATCCCCGGAGGGCTCAGGGCAGTGCACAATATAAAACATCATATAAAAACATAAATATAATATAAACAGCAATTATAACCAAAAACAGCGTCCCACGAAACCCTTACATAACCCTCCTAAAAAGAAATAAAGAGAGAATAATGGGTCCCAATGGTATTAGGGACCCATAGGAGTTGACCTCCACTGATCCTGTCTATTCATCATAATTCCCTTCTCACTGGACACAGTGCGGAACGGACTTCCCTCTGTGATACACCTCTGAAGACGCCGGCCACAGGTGCAGGCGAAACATTCGGAGCAAGATCCACCAGACCAGGGCCATGCAGCCGGGAAAGCCCCCCACAACCAGTAGCTTCAGAAGTTTGTGTGAAGAAGAACACAACGTCTGCTCTGCCCAGTGAGGGACTGTCAAGAGGATCGGCCGTACCTGTGGCATGTTTGTGTCCAGGGGACGGTTCTCTAGCTCCTCCTGCAGGCACTGGGTCCTCCTCTCGGCCTGGAAGAGTTGGTGCCGCAGCTGCTGGTACTGCTCCCAGGGGACCATGGCGCAGCCGGGTGGCGGGTGCAAGTGAGGCTGCAGCTCACGGGGGCGCTGGCTCTGGCTGATCCTCACGCTGGCGCTCGGGTGGAGCCGCTGCCCGAGAGAAGAAGCATCACAGGACTTCAGAATGGCCACGCCGGAACCCCCCCTTGGCCGGAACTCCCCTTCCGTCAGCAAAGGCACGAGGGGAAGCCCCCCACCGCCACCAAAACCCTTCCATCGCACTTTCAGAAATGACAGGTGAGCCCACCTGTGGCCACAGGCTTCGGTCACACTCAGAGGAGAAAACACTTCTTTACCCAAGGAGTGATCAAAATGTGGAATAAGCTGCCGCAGGATGGTGGCCTCAGGTATAAACGGCTTTAAAGGGGGATTGGATAGATCACAGGTGTCAAACTCGTGGCCCTCCAGATGTTATGGACTACAGTTCCCATCATCCCCTGCCAGCATGATGCTGGCAGGGGATGATGGGAACTGTAGTCCATAACATCTGGAGGGCCGCGAGTTTGACACCTGTGGGATAGATTCATGGAGGAGAGATCTATTAGTGGCCGCTGGCCGTGGGGACTAAAGAGAACCTCCACCCTCAGAGGCAGTCAACCTCTGAATCCCTGTGCCAGGAAGCAACACGAGGGGAAGTCTGTGCCCTGCTGTTGGCCCTCCGGAGGAACTGGTTGGCTGCTATGTGAGACGGGATGCTGGAATGGATGGACCACTGGTCTGATCCAGCAGGGCTCTTCTGATGTTCTTATGAAGGCCTCGGCCTCTATGCCCTGTTGTTGGCCCTCCAGAAGAACTGGCTGGCCACTGTGTAAGACAGGATGCTGGACTAGATGGACCACCAGTCTGATCCAGCAGGGCTCTTCTGATGTTCTTATGAAGGCCTCGGCCTCCATGCCTTGTTGTTGGCCACTGTGTGGGACAGGATGCCGGACTAGATGGATCCCGCCCTACCCCAGCACAAGGCCAAGCTGCAGGTGGCAAATAAAATAATTTCCCGCACAAATTTCACAACAGTAAAACCATTCCATAGAATAGCTATCAAATATTGTAAGTCCGTTAAAACCATTAAAACTTATGTTTTTATGTTCTTATATTATGTTCTTATAAAATCTTATGTTCTTATAAAAGGGGCTTAGACAGATTTATGGAGGAGAAGTCGATCTATGGCTACCAATCTTGATCCTCCTTGATCTGAGATTGCAAATGCCTTAGCAGACCAGGTGCTCGGGAGCAGCAGCAGCAGCAGAAGGCCATTGCTTTCACCTCCTGCAGGTGAGCTCCCAAAGGCACCTGGTGGGCCACTGCGAGTAGCAGAATTCTGGACTAGATGGACTCTGGTCTGATCCAGCAGGCTCGTTCTTATGTTCTTAACTAACTCCTCAAGATGGCACTCCTCGGACAGGCTGAGCGATCTCCCAGTTTCTAATGCCTCCTTCCCAATCTAAATTTACCTTAAAAGGGATGGAGGAGCAGTAAAAGGGCCAGGCAGAGGGGGACGTAAAAGGCCTCGTCTTGAAACCCCGGAGAGCCGCTGCCAGTTTGAATAGACAACAGAGATCTATAGTCTGAGTCTCTCAAGGCAGCTTCATGTGTTCATAAGAAAGTGCGTGGGGATGCCACCAGTGGCGTATCTGCCAGTGGGACATGGGGGGTCAATGCAGCCGAGCACCCCCCCACTAGATCACACGGGGGGCGCCTGGTGGGCCCGCAGCAGGCTCCCAACCTGGCTGCTCCTCAGGAAGGAGCAGACTGGCGGGACCGGGAGGCGACGGAAGACACTGCCCCCCCCACAAACTCCTCTGGCCACAAGTCAGCGGATCTAGTGGGGGGCGCCTACTGGCAGCTAAGTGGGGTGCAGGGGTGCCCAGAGCAGGTGTTGCCCCAGGCACCATTTCCCCCCAAGTATGCCTCTGGATGCCACTAATTGCTGGGGGGGGGCGGAAGGCAAAGACCCCCAGGGGGCTGCAGTTCCTGAAAACACCTTATGAAAATCAGCAAACCCAGGAACAAGACTTTCAACCTGATAATTCCATGGAAGGCATGCAGGCAGAAAGGGGAAAAGGACGATGGAAAGAGACACTCGCAACCTCACAAAAGAACAAATGGATTGGCGGAAAAAACACACAGAAAATGAGGATGGGAGCCACTTTTCATTTCGGGAACAGCTAACTGAAACGTTCCCTCTCCCTGCTAGGAGAATTAACTGCTGCCCGGTCTTTGCCGATCGTGAATAAAATGCATGAACATGTTCCTGCCCAGGAATTAAGATCGCACCAAGAGGCCCTCCTGACTATCCTGTCAATCAAAGCAGTTTGCCAGTTGGGCATGTGAGGGGGGAGCTTTTTGGATGGCAGCCCCCCCCCATTACGGAACGACCTTTTAGAAGAAGAAGAAGAAGAGTTTGGATTTATATCCCCCCTTTCTCTCCTGCAGGAGACTCAAAGGGGCTGACAATCTCCTTGCCCTTCCCCCCTCACAACAAACACCCTGTGAGGTGGGTGGGGCTGAGAGAGCTCCGAGAAGCTGTGACTAGCCCAAGGTCACCCAGCTGGCATGCGTGGGAGTGCACAGGCTAATCTGAATTCCCCAGATAAGCCTCCACAGCTCAGGCGGCAGAGCGGGGAATCAAACCCGGTTCCTCCAGATTAGATACACGAGCTCTTAACCTCCTACGCCACTGCTTTTAGGGTCGTGCGCCTGCCCTCCTCCCTTTCAATCTTTCAGATGCAGACGAAGGTAGTTTTCTTTAGGACTGCGTTTGGTTAAGTCTACTAGCAGCCCTGAGTTGTGATTTTAAATTTTGCTTTTTATCTGGTCCATCCATTTTCTATCCGTGTTCTAAGCCACCTTGTGCTCCGTAAGGAAGAAACGTGGCGAATATGCATTTTAAAGAAACGAGCAGTTTTGATTGTTCCACGAAAATGAAAAGTAGCTTCTTCAGGAGAGACGAGCAATTGTTACCCATTCAGTATTAAGTCTGAAGAACAAATGAAGGAAGGGGGGAGAGAAATTAAGAAATGAGATTATTTTTTTTCCCTCCATGCAGCGGAATGACACGAAAAAGGTTTTGTTCTACCTTCGCACGCTGGCAGAACCCTGCCTTCCTCTCTGCTAGTTCCAATCACCAAGGTCTACACAAGGATTAGCCAGCGGGGAAAGTCAGCAAGCAGAGAGAGAAAGTTATATGAGTCAGAAGGGGGGGGGGAAATAGTTTGCACAGAGAAAAAGGCTTCTGAATAAAGAAAATCAAGGATCAGAAATCTTCCATGGTAGAGGGGGCACAAACGCCATCTTCTCCCGCTTGCAGGAATCAAAGCAACGTATAAATAATAAAAAACAAAACATCTCTTTCAATTCCATTGTCCGCAACAGAATATCCTGAACACAATGTTGGGTGCATTCCACAGAGGTCAGCTTTTTTACAAACTTCAGCTAAAATACACATTCCTGTCGCTCCAGGCTGCAAAAATGGAACAGCTAGCAATAACAGAAAATATGTGTTTATTGAGGGGGGGTGGGTTCCCCCCCCCCCCCATCGTGATGCAGACAACATCCGGGGAAATCTCCGAAGCAAGCGGAATGCGCTGAATAAATATTTACAGCGGTTCAAGTAAGGTCGGTTTCAATGCTCTGCTCAGCGATTTCCCCGTGATGTCTAACAAAAGCCGAAAAAAATATATGCAAAAAAATAGCTTTGCTCATCTACAGCTCGAGCATCTCGGCAGATTTTCACAGCCGCTGGCGAACGGAACGCCTCGGATGCCCCCCTTTTAAATGTGGGCTCAGGCACCTATATTGCAAGCAGGCACCTATATTGCAAATGTGGGCTCAGGCACCTATATTGCAAGCAGCGACTGGGGAAGACCCTTTTTCCTTCTCTACCCAAGGGCCAAGAACGTTGCGTCAAATAATGGCGCTCAATATTTGAATGAGGTGGGACCTGCAAGAAGTCCCCCCCCTCCACCACCACCCCCCGCAATATTCTGGAGAGCCAGTGTATGCTCAACAATAATTCTTAAGGTGTTTTATTATTATTATTATTATTATTATTATTATTATTATTATTATTATTATTATTATTATTATTATTATTATTATTATTATTATTATTATTTATTAAACTTGCTATACCGCCCTATCCCCGGAGGGCTCAGGGCGGTGAACAACATAAAATCATACAAAAAACATAAAAATCTTAAAACAGGTACATTCTACAATAGGGCCCGCGAGACCCATATACCACCCTCTTCCAAAAATGAGGAGAGAGGAAGGGAAAGGTGTTTATTGCGGAGAGAGGAAGGGAAAGGTGTTTTGTAAGCTGCTTTGAGACTCCTTACGGTTGAGAAAAGCGGGGTATAAATCCAAAACTCTTCTTCTCATAACCTTAAAAGTTGGAATCATATGCACAGTGTAGGAAGGATGGCAGGTGACAGCCAACCAGCTATTGATGGATTTAGAAACCAGACTGTTGATGGATTTAGCTACTGAGGTGCCTTTAACGACGGTGGCAGGAGAAAAATTAAGAAAAACTACGAAAAAAAATCAGTGGGGTGCTGTGTGGTTTCTGGGCTGTATGGCCGTGTTCTAGCAGCATTCTCTCCTGACGTTTCGCCTGCATCTGTGGCTGGCATCTTCAGAGGATCTGATAGTAGGAATGGAAAGCAAGTGGAGTATATATACTGTGAGGTCAAAAGGTGAGGCCATCTGAATGGAGTAGCCTGGCATGTGAGTCACAAAGAAGTCACAAAGAAGTCTCACATGCCAGGCTACTCTATTCAGAGGGCCTCACCTTTTGACCTCACAGTATATATACTCCACTTGCTTTCCATTCCTACTATCAGATCCTCTGAAGATGCCAGCCACAGATGCAGGCGAAACGTCAGGAGAGAATGCTGCTAGAACACGGCCATACAGCCCGGAAACCACACAGCACCCCAGTGATTCTGGCCGTGAAAGCCTTTGACAATACAAAAAAAAAATCAGCCTTGTGTGGTTACTGAAGTGCCTACCGGAAGTGACAAAGGTCTAGGAATCAACAGAACCCCTTCAGTTTTAGCACAGTTTCTGACAAACCCTAGAGATACCCTCTGTCACTTCCTGTATGAATCTCCAAAACGTACACAAGGCTTCAAAATAATTCTCCTACAATACTATACCCCCCCCCACACACAATTTTTCAGAGGTGAGGTGGACAATGACAGGGGTCTGCAACCTGCGGCTCTCCAGATGTTCATGGACTACAATTCCCATCTGCCCCTGCCACCATGGCCAGTTGGTTCTCGGCACTGGAGCCCATGAACATCTGGAGAGCCGCAGGTTGCGGACCCCTGGGCTAAAAGGAGAGCCTTCTCAAGCCCCTTCCACACATGCAGAATAATGTACTTTCAGTCCACTTTCACAATTGCTTGTGTAACGCCCATGCTCAGAATGGGTTGACCCAGAAAGGGGTGGAGACTCAAAGCAGCAAGAGGCTGCAGAGCTCATGTAGTTTGGAGGAGACAAGGCTACCAGACTCGGACCTTGGGTTTTAGTGTTTGTAATGGGTGAGAGTTCTCCTGGAAACCTTCCTCATGTTGAATCCTGTTCACCAAGCCCTTGGAGTCTTCAGGAGCCAACCCACTTGCAAAGAAGAATTGGACTTGGCAGTATCAGTAGATGGTAAATATAAGGACTTGAAAATGCAACCTGAACAGGACCTTGAAGTGTGATGTTAAATGTTGATGTTTGATGTTATATGTTAAGAAAGTAAACCATTTTGTTTTTAAAATGTGTTGTTGCACACTCATTCCAAGTTCTGCCCCACAGAACCCACAGATAGAGGTTACACTTGCAAGTGGATTTTGCTCTTCCGCACAGTCAAATCCAACTGCAAAGTGCACTGAAAGTGGATTGAAAGTGGATTATTCTGCGTGTGTGGGAGGGGCCTCAGTTATGACACCGCACCTTTGAAACAGCCCCTCCCTCAATGCTCTCCTGGCACCAGATCTGTTGACTTTCTTTTAATAAACCCACTCATTTTACAAGCTCTTTGGTGGCATTTGTATTTTTCTCCATCGGCTGCCGATTAGTACCACCTCGACTGGTTTATTTGCTGGCCCTGATAAGTTTTAAACTTGGCAACTGTTTACATTCCTCATATTTCAGCTGCTCGATAGTTTTCATTCAATTTATCTTCTCTTTGAGAATGTTCTTATGGTTTTTTTTTGTCATTTGACGCTTCTGTTTATTGCGAGACTTTCCAGATACTTATTCTTCTGGAAGGGGGGAAAGAAAATGTTTGAGAATATCCTGTGGTGGGACGTTTTCATCTTGTCACTGGGCTGGATAAACCAGCAGGTAGAGGAAAAGCCAAAACTCAAAAGAGCCGGACAAATCTCTTTGCTGCAGCCTGTAAAGAGAGCCCCCCCCCCTCATTATTTCTTTCCTAGGAAATAGAATAAAGGAAGATTCTGCTACTAAAAATGTACCTCCATCAGCTGTTCGTCCAGTTTTACTTGTTTTTTCCTGAGGCTCTCGTTTTCCATCTTTACGGTTTCCAGGTCATGTTCCAGAGCATTCAACTGGCCGACCTGCCAAAGAATTTGATCTAATTTTAGAGAAAAGCGGCGCAGGCGATGGTTTCTCTCTTTGGACGTAGCCAGGCGTAGGTCCCAGTCTAATAGCATCAGAGCCCAGCCTGCAGCCAGAGAACTTTTCCCACTCATAGCCAAAGTGTCCCGGTGGGTGAGCTACATTGGGAACAAACCACTCTAGACTCCGTGGTTGCCTTCCGTCTCAGACCACAGCTGAGCAGATGGAGATTAGTGAGGACTAGCAACGATTACATCAAATTGGATACCGTCTACAATTAGCAATAAAACAAACAGCCTTGTATCCTGTTGGATCAGCCCCAAATGTTAGCCTTGACCAATGTCCCCGTTTCGCACAGCTGCCTACATATATGAAGTTGCCTTCTACTTGAGAGCCAGGGTGGTGTAGTGGTTAAGAGCAGGTTGTATTATAATCTGGAGAACCGGGTCTGATTCCCCACTTCTGCACTCCAGTGGCGGAGGCTTATCTGGTGAATCAGATGTGTTTCTGCACTCCTACATTCCTGCTGGGTGACCTTGGGCTAGTCACAGTTCTCTCAGGACTCTCTCAGCCCCACCTACCACCAATACGAACAGCTCCCCACCCTCCTCTGACAGCCCTTCGAACTCTTTTAAGAGAGCAGCAGTGGCGTAGTGGTTAAGAGCAGGTGCACTCTAATCTGGAGAACCGGGTTTGATTCCCCACTCTGCCACTTGAGCTGTCGAGGCTTATCTGGTGAGCCAGATGTGTTTCCGCACTCCTACATTCCTGCTGCCTGACCTTGGGCTAGTCACAGTTCTCTCTGAACTCTCTCAGCCCCACCCACCTCACAAGGTGTCTGTTGTGGGGAGAGGAAGGGAAAGGAGCTTGTAGGCCACCTTGAGTCTCCTTACAGGAGAGAAAGAGGGGATATAAATACAAACTCTTCTTCTCATTCTTCTTAAATAAATCAAATTAACAAACAGGCAGGGGAGTACAATTTCATGAAGGGTTAGGAACTTGTTTTGAAGGTGGCATGAGCCAAAGTTCAAATTCGGCTTTTGGATGAATGACAAATTACTCAGGCTCATTTCTTCATGCTGGAAAAGACAACCTCTGGTCTCGAACTGACCTTCCTGGTAGCAGAAATCAGCTCCTTCTGCAACCGCTCACATTCCCTCCTCAGCTTCTCTTGCTCAACCGCTTTCACGACCCCCGACTGGCTTTGGTGCTTCAGGGAGAGGAGGGCGGAGTCCAGCTGCCTCACCTGGGGTCCAAGCGAACAAATCATCAGCAAAGATGGCAGGCGGTCAGCAACAGGCCCCAGCAAAGCATTCTCATAGGATCACAGAGTTGGAAGAGATCCCTAAGGGCCATCCAGTCCAACCCCCTGCCATGCAGGAACACACAATCAAAGCACTCCTGACAGGTGGCCATCCAGCTTCTCTTTAAAACCCTCCAAAGAAGGAGACTCCACCACACTCCGAGGTAGTGCATTCCACTGTCAAACAGCCCTGACTGTCCGGAAGTTCTTTCTAATGTTTAGATGGAATCTCTTTTCCTGTACCTTGAATCCACTACTCTGGATCATAGTCTCTGGAGTCGCAGAAAATAAGCTTGCTCCCTCACCAACACGACATCCCTTCAAATATCTAAACATGGCTATCATGTCACCTTTTAATTTTCTCTTCACCAAACTAAACATCCCCAGCTCCCCAAGCCTCTCTTCGTAGGACATGGATTTCGAACCTTTGACCATTTTGGTCGCCCTCCTCTGGACCCATTCCAGCTTGTCCTGAATTGCGATGCCCAGAACTGTATACAGTATTCCAGGTGAGGTCTAACCAATGCAGAATAGAGAGGTATAATTACATCCCTCGATTTTGACACTGTACTCCTATTGATACAGCCCAGAATCGCATTGGCTTTCTTGGCAGCCACATCACACTGCTGACTCATGTTCAGTTTATGGTCGACTAAGACTCCCAGATTCCTTTCACACGTAGTGTTGTCTAGCCAGGTGTCACCCATCCTATATCTGTGCATTTCATTTTTTCTGCCTTAGTATCTTACATTTATCTCTGTTGAAATTCATTTTGTTTGTTTTGGCCCAGCTCTCTAATCTGTCCAGGTCATTTTGAATTCTGACTCTGTCCTCTGGATTAACGATTTTTTGGTTCAATCCATTATCATTTTCAAAAACCACCTGCAGTTCTCTTCGTTAAGATTCGTGTCCTGTATTTAATACTTTAGAAACTGTTGAAAGTCGCAGCATTGATGTGGCATTGAATTACCTAATTGCAGAGAACTACTAATGTACCTAATGGTTACAGCATTCTACTGAGGAAGAGCTCTCATTTATCACGAATGGCGTTTTAGAATGCCTCATTCTGGATATTTTTGCAATCCTTAAGAAAGTGTACAGCCAGTGGTGGGATCCAAAAATTTTAGTAACAGGTTACCTTGGTGGTGGGATTCAAACAGTGGCGTAGCGCCAATGGGGCTGGGAGGGCACGACGGGGGCGTAGCCGGGCATTCTGGGGGCGGGGCATTAATGATTTCTCTGTTACTGTAAAAAACTCTTACTGTAAAAAAAAAGTTCCTAATTTCCAGCTGGTATCTCTCTGTCCATAATTTAAACTCATTATAGCAAGTCCTATCGTCTACTGCCAACAGAAACAACGACTTCTCCTCTGCCTGTCAAATACTTAATACTTCCAAATACTTGATTTTGTTTCTAGAAATCAAAAGAAGGATACTTTCCTTAAACAAGGAACTTTACCGTCTTTCTAAAACATGTCTTTAAAACAGCCCAACAGGGAGAATTATCCCGTTTTCTGCCTTCGCTAACCAGCCACATAGGAAACAACAGGACTTTATGACTTTTTGGACCTAATGGGATTTCTAACGGAAAAGCAGACCCAATTAGTCACCTCCTCTCGGCACACACAAATAATGAGTAACCCACTCTTGGGAACGGGTGAGAACCTGCTGGATCCCACCTCTGGGTACAACTATTATAACCACTAACCAAAGTCCCTTCTGAATGCTGACCATTACGATCTCCAGTAAAGGACGGTATCCTTGAATTTAATCTGTGTTTCATTACAGTTAAAAACAAAAAAGAATTCCTAGATCATAATTATGTATACAATTGTATTTTCTGCACATGCATATTGTTAGTGCTTTGTATTTTTTGTAATTTTTGTATTTTTGTATTTACGCATGTTCATAACTGTTTTAGACAGTAGTGCATTTATACTCACTTTTCAATACACTTAAGTAAATGAGTAAGTATAGAAGTTTGTGTGTGTGTGTGTGTGTGTGTGTGTGTGTGTGTGTGTGTGTGTGTGTGTGTGTGTGTTGTCAAGCTGCCGGGCTGGCAATGTTTTTTGTTAGAAGTAGAAGAGTTTGGATTTATATCCCCCCTTTCTCTCCTGCAGGAGACTCAAAGGGGCTGACAATCTTCCCCACTCACAACAAACACCCTGTGAGGTGGGTGGGGCCGAGAGAGCTCCGAGAAGCTGTGACTCGCCCAAGGTCACCCAGCTGGCGTGTGTGGGAGTGCACAGGCTAATCCGAATTCCCCAGAGAAGCCTCCACAGCTCAGGCGGCAGAGCGGGGAATCAAACCCGGTTCCTCCAGATTAGATACACGAGCTCTTAACCTCCTACACCACTGCTGCTAGAGCCCTATTTATAGTGTGTAGCCCCCCAAACAACCCCCAAATCTTCTTGATCTCGAAGGGGTCACTGGACTCGAAACTAGCTGTCCTACTGAAGACCACACGGCTACCCTCTGAAAAAATCTCCTGGCCCAGAGACCCTCTTCTAAACATTAAAAATTCAAGGAAGAGGCCTCAAGTACTCCCAAGGGGACCAGGCCCTGCCATGGCTGTGTTGCTCCCTGTTTGTGGTGCTCTTCCAGGATCAAGAAATGATCTCTGAAGGGGCTGGGGAAAACACCTGCCCCCGCCCGTTTCAAGCGAGCTTCTAACTCAGTGGTGGGATCCAAAAATTTTAGTAACAGGTTCCCATGGTGGTGGGATTCAAACTGTGGCGTAGCGCCAATGGGGCTGGGCGGGGCACGATGGGGGCGTGGCCTGGCATTCCAGGGGCGGGGCATGACTGGGCGGGGCTGTGGCAAGGACGCAGCCACTGCGCTGGTCCTTGGGCGGGAAACGAATGCACGCAGGCGCAGGCTGCCACGCACGCCGGTGCACCTCCTGCTAGACTGCTTCAAGTCCTGCGCGCTACTGCTGAGAGGAGGGGTGTAACTAAGGCAAAAATCACGTGGCAAAATCACCAATGAGTAACCCCCTCTCGGCACACACAAATAATGAGTAACCTACTCTTGGGAACCTGTGAGAACCTGCTGGATCCCACCTCTGCTCTAACTGCTCCAACACAAAAAAATGCCACAAGGGAGTTTCGGACCCTCATAGCTTTGGGATCACTTTTCCCCTGCACTTCACTGTGACCACTGAGATCCACTAAGGCTGCCATCTTGAATTACACCTCTGTATCCTGGCTTCTGTCTGAACAACACCCCCTTCCCACTTTCTGCTTGGGATATAAAGGCTCAGTGATTTCTGTGCAGCCTCCAGCAGAAAGATGCAGATAGTATGTGTGTAAAATGGAACATATTTCTTTAAAGGGATCACATCTAGGGCAGGAATCTGCAGCCTGCGGCTCTCCAGATGTTCATGAACTACAAATCCCATCAGCCCCTGCCAGCAGACCCCTGATCTAGGGAAATGCAGTCAATTACAGCAATAAATGATGTGATTCCATCTTTCCTTCTTTCGTGGTTCTTTCCCACTTCCTTCTGGTGCCTGTTCTCGGTGCCAAGATTTATTGTTCCCTCCCTTACAAGATGTAAACGTCTGATGGAATGGGTTATGAGGGGGACAACCATCGCCCTTTTACTGTTCCTGGTCCCAAGGCAAGAATTATGAATTTACCTTCATCACAGGACAGTTTAACGTGGCTCTTATAATGGGAGTTTTATGAAGGATTTTGAACCCTGCAGGTGTTTCTAGAGAGACTATAAGTCATGCCTGTCTATTTTGATGTATGTTGGAGTTGAATGGGAAAAAGATATCAGTCACAGATGCAGATGAAATGTGAGAAGAAGGAGGAGGAGTAATAGTTTGGATTTATCCCCCCCCCCCTTTCTCTCCTGTAAGGAGACTCAAAGGGCCTTACAATCTCCTTTCCCCTCCCCCCCCCACAACAAACCCTGTGAGGTGGGTGGGGATGAGGGAGCTCCGAAAAGCTGTGACTAGCCCAAGGTCACCCAACTGGCATGTGTGGGAGTGCGCAGGCTAACCTAGTTCTCCAGATAAGCCTCCACAGCTCAAGTGGCAGAGCGGGGAATCAAACCCAGTTCTCCAAATTAGAGTGCACGTGCTGTTAACCACTAAGCCACTAGCCGTTCAGCAGAGGCCAATTTGCTAGTGGTCCCTGGCCCCTCAATGATGCAGCTGGCCTCCACACGGGCCAGGTGGAACACTCTTCCTCCAGCTGTCCGGGTCCTGCGGGACCTTGGTGGGTTCCGCAGGGCCTGTAAGACTGAGTTGTTCCGCCGGGCCTTTGGAGTATCCAGTCTCTGAAGCCCCCCCCCCCCCTTACGCCCTTACGCATTTATTTTACCATCTTATTTTTGTTTCCATCTATGCTACCCTCCTAGGGAGGAGTCCGCCCGTCCCCTCCTTTTAGGGAGGCTCCTAATAAATTGGGTTTTGGGACGCCTGATATTTTTGCACTGACTGCTGTTTGAATGGATTTTACTGGATTTTATTTATTTATTTATTTATTTATTTATTTATTATGGGATTTATAAGCCGCCTCACCCCCGAAGGGCTCGAGGCGGCTCACAGAATAGCTGCACGTTCAACAACAATCAACAAAACATATCAATTACAAGGGTGCAGCTTAGTTCATTAAAACTAACTTAAAACTTTAAAACTTAATAACAGTTTCAATTACATACCGGTTAAAACATCAAAGCGCCCGATCTACAGGCCAGCGGAGGGAGGGGATAGGTCGGGCCCAAGATGGAAACCAGGGCCCGGCCAGATAGGAAACGGCAGCTTCAATGGGGGGGTAATAAAACCGCAGCCAGCCCCCCCAAAGGCCCGGTGGAATAGCTCAGTCTTACAGGCCCTGCGGAACTCACCAAGGTCCCGCAGGGCCCGGACAGCTGGAGGTAGAGCATTCCACCAGGCAGGGGCCTGGTGGAATTTTAGCAAACGTAATGATTGTTATGTGGTCACTATTGTGAACCTTTATGATATATTGTATACATGTGGATATTGTTGTGCACCGCCCAGAGCCCCTTGGGGATGGGGCGGTCTACAAATCCAAATAATAAATAAAAATAAATAAAATAGCCAGGAAAACTCACAACAGCCACTTGATTCTGGCTGTGAAAACCTTCCGTCAGTACACAGGAGTTACCTTTTCCCTGGAATGAGCGAGCTCGGCCTTGGCGCTCTGGACGTCCCGCTGGAGCCTCTCGTTCTCCTGCCTCAACAGCTGCTGTTCTTGCTTGACTAGCTGATCCAGTTCCTCCCAGCACAGCTTCTTCTGCTGGCTCTGCAGCCCCGTGGAATGAGTGGCCAGTTCCAGAACTCGATTCTGAAGGACACCCAAGACACGGCAGGGTTAGAACTCTTGCAGCAAGAGAGTCAGGTTTCAGTCTGGGAGGGCAGAGTTCCAAGGTAGAGCTCAGCTGTGGCATCACTCCTTGCAGCCTTGGCCAAGTCATTGTCTCTCATGAGCCAGCGTGGTGTAGTGGTTAAGAGCAGGTGCACTCTACTCTGTAGAACCGGGTTGGATTCCCCGCTCTGCCACTTGAGCTGTGGAAGCTTATCTGGTGAACTAGATTAGCTTGTGCACTCTGACACATGCCAGTTGGGTGACCTTAGGCTAGTCACAGCTTTTCGGAGCTCCCTCATCCCCACCCACCTCACAGGGTGTTTGTTGTGGGGGGGGGGGGAAGGGGAAAGGAGATTGCGAGAGTGGGTAACAATCTAAATTCTCTCTTAAAAATGTGGGCCATGATGATGACCATTATGTATATTCCCTTTTATTACAATCAGTACGTTATTCAGAAGATTCTCAGATTAATTCTACTGCTAAGAATTTGATCGAATTTGCCATTAAGCACAATATGTTATGGCTTAACGGCCTAAAATGTTATGACTCCTCCAGTAATTTCACGTTTGTTAGTAAGTTGGGAAATAGCGTTATTGATTACTGTCTGATGTCACCAAAACTTAGAACACTTGTACAGTCATTTATGATAGATGATTTTTTATTGGGGGATCACCTTTCACTCAATCTCGTTCTGTATAAGGATGTGATGACGGATGCTCCTACTGATACAATCAAGGAAAGTTTACCCACATTCTACTGGTCATCACACCTGGCTTCTGTCATCAATGAGTTAATTAAATCATATCAATTAGGCTTTCTTTCAAGTGCCACCTTGAATGCAGCTTCTCCCTATGAGACAATTGGCAATTTTGAATTGATGATTAAGTATATTGCAGACCACCTTATGAAGTCTGCTAAACATAGGTCTCTTGGTAAAACCGAGAACCATGCCCTTTCTGAAATAATGAAACAAAATTAACACCCATTTTTTGAAGGGCACACCCCTGAACTAACGAGCTACCTTGTCATTGGCCGTCTGCAGCTGCTTGTGTAGTGACACCACTTCCTGCTTCAGAGCGTCGCTCTCCTGCTGAGTCGTCCTGAGGTCTGACTTAAGTCTGGACATCTAAAAGTTCCAGGGACGGAGCTGTGTTAATCTACTGTAGCCGAAAAATGATATTCTGTACAGCATCAGCAAAATTCTGGAACTAACATGCAAGTGAAAGATAAAAAGGTCAACCGAGCAGGAGCTGAGAGCAAAGGAGTTCAAGTTACCAGACCCCGGCCACATAGCCCGGAAAACCCACAACCACCAGTCAAATCCGGCCGTGAAAGTCTTTGATAATACACAGAGTTCGAGCTAATTGGTTTCTCTTTTTGGGCAAATTACTATTAGCAATATAAGCTACACAAACACGTGTGGCACATGGGCGCTGGCTCAAGCAATTTGTATTACCTGTTAGTTACTTGTAAAGTATGCCAAATTGTTGGCTACCACGGTATTTATAAGAAATTCAAGCCACCAATCCAGGATTTTCATTAATTGTTATGAACTTGTATCACAGTCACAACGGGTGACATTGACGCAATAATATTTACAAGATTATGGACATTGTTGGATATGATTGAAGTCTATAAAATTATGCAGGGGGTAGAAAATGTTGACAGAGAGAAATTTTTCTCTCTTTCTCACAATACTAGAACCAGGGGGCATCCATTGAAAATGCTGGGGGGAAGAATTAGGACTAATAAAAGGAAACACTTCTTCATGCAACGTGTGACTGGTGTTTGGAATATGCTGCCACAGGAGGTGGTGATGGCCACTAACCTGGATAGCTTTAAAAAGGGCTTGGACAGATTTATGGAGGAGAAGTCGATTTATGGCTACCAATCTTGATCCTCTTTGATCTGAGATTGCAAATGCCTTAACAGACCAGGTGCTCGGGAGCAACAGCCGCAGAAGGCCATTGCTTTCACATCCTGCACGTGAGCTCCCAAAGGCACCTGGTGGGCCACTGCGAGTAGCAGAGTGCTGGACTAGATGGACTCTGGTCTGATCCAGCTGGCTTGTTCTTATGTTCTTATGTTCTTATGTTGGTTTAACAAATACATGATTATGGACTTGAGAGAAGGTGGTCTTGTAATAAATTGTAGCATGAATTGGATTTAAAGTGGAGATACATATGTGTTATGGAGATATAATAGTTTGATAAGTCTAATAGCCAACCATTTGGCATACTTTACAAGTAACTAGCAGGTAATATAAATTGCTTGAGCCAGCACCGATGTGCCACGCGTGTTTGTGTAGCTTACATTGTTTTGAACGTAGCACATTCATTTCATAGATTGTCCAAATTACTATTAGCCTCACCTATCTTAAAGCACCATTGTGAGGATAAAATGGGGAAAACTCCACATACCGGAGGAAATTTCAGTGCAGGACTGTGTAAGAAAGATAGCTATGCTTTTCATAAGCAGTAGGGACAAAAACGTGTGAAATGATAACAGGTTTGCCATTTTTCTTAAGCAAAGACCAAATATATAAAAGGGGAAAGCGGAACAGTCCGTGCATTGTGGCCAGCGGCGGGGGGGGGGGGGGGGGGGGGGGCACCTGAAGCAACACGTGCTCTGGGCGGCACCACCCCACCCTGCTGAAGGAGCAACCTGGCGGGACGGGGCAGGGCCGAGGGGAGGGGTGTCCTGCTGGCGTGAGTCCGGGGACATGTAACCCTACATCAGTGGTGGCGAACCTATGGCCCGGGTGCCAGAGGTGGCACTCAGAGCCCTCTCTGTGGGCACGCGCGCACAGAGTTCATAATGTGGGGGAGAAATCGCCCCCCCCCACACATCTAGGCTGACCTGGGACGCTAGACTTGATGTGCGTGCACCTCAGCGAGCAGGATGGACTCAGCTGGCGGGCCTGGTGCCTGTGCTCCAGGTGGCTGCTGCCTGGGGAGAGAGGGGGCAGAGATGCTAGAGAGGCACAGAGCGGCGCATGTGGAACTTGCTGGAGGCTACAACAGGCTGGCCCAGGGGTAGGGAACCTGCGGCTCTCCAGATGTTCAGGAACTACAATTCCCATCAGCCTCTGTCAGCATGGCCAATTGGCCATGCTGGTAGGGGCTGATGGGAATTGTAGTTCCTGAACATCTGGAGAGCCGCAGGTTCCCTACCCCTGGGCTGGCCCCTGCTCGAGGGGGTTATTCAGGTTCAATTGCCGTGTTGGCACTTTGCGATAAATAAGTGGGTTTTGAGTTGCAATTTGGGCACTCCGTTTCGAAAAAGTTCACCATCCCTGCCCTACATGTCCCCGAGAGCGCTCCGCCTCTGCTTGTGGCAGACCTATGAGAACCCAGCTCCCTAATTTCTTTGCTTTTCTGCTGTCAAGTTGCAGATAACTTCCACTGACCCTGCAGAGCGGCAATTCCCAACTTTTTCTCACTTGAGGACCACTGGGCAGCCCATTTCCCTACACTGTACCCCCCGTATTAGAATTAGAATGGAAAATTTCATTTTAAACTTAAGTTAAAATGATGCAAAAATTTTTTGCATTAAGTGGAACAACTACCTCACCCAACACTGCACCAAGGCCATCTGTGCTCGAATGTTCACAAAGCGGAGGAGAGGGAGAGCCCGTGAAAAGGCGCGTGAGAACTGCAGAGGCATGCTGGCAAAAATAACAAAGCTAGGGAATGCAGGCTATGCTCCAAGCTAAATAACAAAGGAAACCCGCACCACCACTCCTCATACCATTGAATAAATTTCACAACTTTTGACTCGTATTTTGCCTTACACTGTTGACATTAATGCGCCTTTTCCCTCCATTGTATCATTTTTTCTGCGCATTCCCAAATGTTCTGGTGTGTATTTCTGGGGGGTGCGTGTACTCCAGGATGGGAACCACTGCTGTAGGGTTTTCAAGGCAAGAGATGTTGCCTTGTTGGGAGGGAACCTTAGTTAGACCCTGTCCCTTTAAGAAGCCCTCTAGAGGCAAAGCATTCTTATTAGTTAGCAGTTCCTGTTTTACAGTCTGTTTTAGTTCAGGTGTCTGGGAAAGGCTGGAGACAGCAATATCTCAGACGTTTAAGGTGTTAGAGATCCATAGAACTCAGAGTAAGCAAGTTCAACAGGATTGCAGGAAAAGCAGAGTCCAGTTAAAGGACACTGGGATAACTCAGAAAAAGAAGCAAGCAGAGCAGACTTCTTTAGAAGCGGTTAAGGAAAGAGTTGGTGTCTGCAAGTTCTTCAAACTCCAAACGTTGCCAGCATCGCAAGTATTCTTTAATAGTTAGACTTCATGGGAGGAGTTAGAGTCCTAAACTTTCAATATTATTAAACAGTTTTTGAACTGTTACTTATTAATCTGTGGGGCTTACACTCTGTTCCGGCCAAGCGCAAGGCACCTGATTTTAGTTTGCTTGGGGAACAGAGCAGGCGCGTCATCCGGAAAACTCGGGAGAACCGAAACAAAATGACACACCTTGTCTTGAGACGCGGCTACCTGTGTTTTCAGCGACTGAGTCTGATGCTCCCAAGAGGCCTTTTCCTGCTTCAAGGAAGCAACCAGGTTCTCCAAGAAGGCCACTTTCGCTACCTAGGGCGAAAAAAGACGAGTTGGCGGAGATCTCATTTGGCTTCCTGGGAGGTACGAAAAGATCTGGAGTTTTGTTTTAGGGTGTTTAAATAACCAATTTTCTAGCCCACGAAGGCCAGCCCCATCAGAAGTGATAGCGTGTTGCAGAGGTGAGCCCAGGAAAAATGGCACCCGGAACAACACCTGCTCCCCACCGCCACACCCCACTTAGCCGGTGGTGGCGGTCCTGGGCAGCCGGCCGGGGTCAGGCCAAGGGGAGCCTGGCAGGCCCACGGCAGCCTCCCAGCCTAGCTGCTGGGCCAGGAGCCTGCCGCAGGCCCACAGGGCGCCCCCCACGTGATCCAATGGGGGGCACCCAGGGTCAATTGACACCCCCCCATGTCCCTCTGGCAGATACACCACTGGCGGTTTGTGCCATAATTTAACAACATAGCATACAAACGGGGTCCAGCTATCCAAGAAAGAAAAATCTGAAGGGTAAGCTGATTCACAGGGTAGCCATGTTGGTTTCCAGTAGAACATCTAGATTCAAAGTCCAGCAGCGCCCAAGAGACCGACGAGATTTCGAGGGATGTAAGACAGTGGCCCTTTTTGTACAACTCTTTTAAAACGTTTTGAGGCAGGAAATAAATCGGTTCCCCCACATAGTTTTACCCCAAAACGTTTTATATCCAACTGAAAGCATTTTAAATGCATCGTCAAGAGAAAGCGATTCTTTTGCTGAAACGTTTTCAAACATTTTGACTTGCTGTGCGATCTCTTTTAAGACGTTCCCTTTCCTCTCTGAAGTGCCCGGACTTCCTCCTCAGTATCAAGTTTCTGAGCTCTTGGCCTTTGATTCTGGTGTTTTTAAGTATTGGTAGCCAAGTTTTGTTAATTCTCAGAGTCTCTTCCTTCTTGTTGAAGTTGTCTTGGTGTTTGTGGATTTCAATAGCTGCTCTGTGTAGTCCGTAGCACGAATGTAATTGGACTGAAAACCCCACCCGCAATACAGTGCAGTCAACCACACCTTTGAATAGCAAGTTCCACCCAAACACTTACTGATTGGTTCCCCACCCTGGGACACGGACAATCTATACCCCACTAAAAATTCTCTTCTCACTGGACACACAGTGTGTAGCACACTTCTCTCTGTGATACACCTCTGAAGATGCCAGCCACAGATGCAGGAAAAGAAGATAGGAACAAGATCTACTAGACCACGGCCACACAGCCTGGAAAGCCCATGACAACCAACCTTAATATGGGTTTTATTGTAGTCCACCCTGAGACTGTAGTAAAAGCCGGGGAACAAATCTAAATAAACAAATAAATAACCTCCCCCTCAAGGCTATCTATCTATCTATCTATCTATCTATCTATCTATCTATCTATCTATCTATCTATCTATCTGTCTGTCTGTCTGTCTGTCTGTCTGTCTGTCTGTCTGTCTGTCTGTCTGTCTGTCTGTCTGTCTGTCTGTCTGTCTGTCTGTCTGTCTATTAAATTTAATATACTGCCCTATCCCCGAAGGGCTCAGGGCGGTGAACAGCATAAAATCATATATAAAACATACAATTTAAAACAATTATATTCTAAAATAGGAACCCACAAAACCCATATACAACCCTCCCTAGAAAAGAAATGGGTCCCAATGATGTTAAGGGACCCAATAAACAGCGGGGGGCCTCAGTGGCTGGACTCTCCAAAGGCCCGGTGGAACAGCTCGGTCTTGCAGGCCCTGCGGAATTCTCTAAGGTCCCGCAGGGCCCGGACAGCTGGTGGTAGCGTGTTCCACCAGGCCGGTGCCAGAGCCGTAAAGGCCCTGGCCCATGTGGAGGCCAGCCGCGTCATCGAGGGGCCAGGGATCTCCAGTAGATTTGCCTCTGCTGAGCGCAGAGGACGAGCCGGGACATATGGGGTAATGCGGTCCCGAAGGTACGAGGGTCCCAGGCCGCGTAAGGAAGGTTTGCAGGAAGGTTGCAGGAAGGTTGGGGTAAAAATGTATTTGACAGCTAGGAGTAACATAGTTTATATTCACTTGAAAATCAGGTAGGGGAGTGGGATTTGGACCCCTCACCTTCTCAATGCACCTGTTCAGCTCTTCGCTGAGGGCTTCCTTCTCTTCCATGAGCTTCTCGTTTTTCACAACGATGCTGGAAATCTCGTTCTGGAGATCGGAGAGGTCTGGGCACCTGGGCAGCTGCGGAAGGCACGTGCTGTTCAACGCTAACAATTTGTCCAGGCAACATTACAACGGCTCTTTTAAGGTATCTACCTCCCATTAGCAACCACTTGGGACACCACTATGGCTATTGTGCTGGCCATAAAGAAAGGTCTCAGTACTTCTTTGTGTGCTTGTGCATGCGATTGGGGAAATTAATGTGTTTCCAGCGCTCCGACACATGGATATAGGTACATCCAGAGGTGGGATCCAGCAGGTTCTCATCAGTTCCCGAGAGGGGGTTACTCATTATTTGTGTGTGCCGAGAGGGGGTTACTAACTGGGTCTGCTTTTCCATGAGAAATTCCATTAGGTCCAAAAATCATAAAGTCCTGTTGTTTCCTATGTGGCTGGTTAGCGAAGGTAGAAAACGGGATAATTCTCCCTGTTGGGCTGTTTTAAAAACATGTTTTAGAAATAGGGTAAAGTTCCTTGTTTAAGGAAAGTCTCCTTCTTTTGATTTCTAGAAACAAAATTAAGTATTTGAAAGTATTAAGTATTTGACAGGCAGTCAATTAGAGGAGAAGTAGTTGTTTCTGTGGGCAGTAGACGATAGGACTTGCTAGAATGAGTTTAAATTATGGACAGAAAGAGACCAGCTGGAAATTAGGAACTTTTTTTTTACAGTAAGAGCTTTTTACACTAACAGAGAAATTATTAATGCCCCGCCCCCGGAATGCCCGGCCACACCCCATTGGCGCTACGCCACAGTTTGAATCCCACCACCATGGGAACCTGTTACTAAAATTTTTGGATCCCACCACTGGGTACATCGCTTGAGTATTTGGTGAATTAAAATGCCTCCCACACTGGAGGTTTCGGGTAGATGATGATGATGAAGAAGAAGAAGAGGAGGAAGAGGAGGAGGAGGAGTTTATACCCACCTTTTTCTACTGTAAGAAGACTCAAGGTGGCTTACAAGCTCCTTTCCCTTCCTCCCCCACACAACAAACACCTTGTGAGGTAGGTGGGGCTGAGAGAGTTCAGAGAGAACTGTGACTAGCCCAAGGTCACCCAGCGGGAAAGCAGGAGTGTGGAAACGCACCTGGTTCACCAGATAAGCCTCTGCCACTCAGGTGGAGAAGTGGGGAATCAAACCTGGTTCTCCAGATTAGAATCCACCTGTTCTTAACCACCACACCACGCTGAACAGAGCATTAAAAATAAGCGGAGGCCAAGCCCTATGAGGAAAGACTGAGGGACTTGGGCATATTTAGTCTGGAGAAGAGGGGAGACGTGATTGCTCTCTTGAAGTATTTGAAGGGCTGTCACTTAGAAGAAGAAGAAGAGTTTGGATTTATATCCCCCCTTTCTCTCCTGCAGGAGACTCAAAGGGGTTTACAATCTCCTTGCCCTTCCCCCCTCACAACAAACACCCTGTGAGGTAGGTGGGGCTGAGAGAGCTCCGAGAAGCTGTGACTAGCCCAAGGTCACCAGCTGGCGTGTGTGGGAGTGCCCAGGCTAATCTGAATTCCCCAGATAAACCTCCACAGCTCAGGCGGCAGAGCTGGGAATCAAACCCGGTTCCCCCAGATTAGATACACGAGCTCTTAACCTCCTACGCCACTGCTGCTCCTAAGAGGTGCACAGGGAGCTGTTCTTGTTGGCAGCAGAGCAGAGGATGCACAAAAATGGGTATCAAAAATGGGGACAAAGGATCCGACTAGATATTTGGAATACAAATGTACAGCCAGAGTTGTGCAGAAGGGGAGCGGGTTGCCTCGGGAGTCTCACCTGCCGCACGCTCTCCAATTCTTGCTTCAAGAAGAGGTTCTCTTGCTCCACGCTGCACGCCTGAGCCCTGAGCTGAGCTAGCTCCGCCTCCAAAGACGACACCAGCGCGGATGACTAGAAACAAACAAACAAAAAAACACAGGAAGCAAAGGTCAAAGGGAGCGCTGGCTAACAGGATTTTATTTGCTGGTTGGTTGATTTATACTTTGATGTCCTTGGCCAGCCTTCCCTCTTGATGGGCTCAGGGGAAGGTAGATTAACAGATTAAAATAAGGGAAAATACATTATAAAAGGGATCATAAAAGCCAATCCCTCACTAGCTAAAAATAGGTAAAGTTTCCTCTTCAGTCGTATCCGACCCTGGGGGACCACTGCAAGCAGTGATTTTATAGGCAAGACGCTTTTGTGGGGTAGTTTGTGTGGTAGAGCAGCAGTGGCGTAGGAGGTTAAGAGCTCCTGCTGGCAGGGGCTGATGGGAATTGTAGTCCATAACATCTGGAATGCCAAAGGTTCGCCACCATGGGCCTATTCAGACTGGCAGAGATTCTCCAAGGCCACAGCTGGAGGTTTTTAAAATCACCTGCTGCCTGGTCCTTCTAACTGGAGATGCCGGGGACAGAACCTGGGACCTTCTGTGTGCCAAAGAGATGCTCTGCCACTTAGCTATGGCCTCTCCCAAGGGAAAGAGTTTCATCTGACCAAGATCCTGGAGGGCGGCTGCCAGTCAGAGCAGGCAACACTGAATCAGATGAGCCAATACCCTGATGCCCTGGTAGCTTTACATAATCATATGCCCCTTAGAGATTCGGTTTCTAGAGACCACTCTTATGCCACCCCCCAATTGCTGATCTGGGGAGAGGCTCAGCCCAGAATAGAGTCAAGGCTTTCCCAAAGGCATTTGGGACGCCCATGGCGCAAGTGAGATTTTAACCCCCGCACCCCTTTACTCAGCTCCACCAGTATCGAGTCCTTGTTACCTGAATTTTACAGTTCTCCAATTCTTCCTTGAGCTGAGAGCTCTCTCTCCTCCATTCTTCCGGGGCACAATTCTCCGGCTCTCTCTCTCGCTGCCGGAGGGCCCTCAGTAGCTGCTGGTTAAGATCTTCTGCGTCTGACTGGTTGGGGGAACTCTGTTGGCCCCGATTGGCATTTTCCTCTTCCAGCTGCTGATTCCTGGCTTTCAATTCGTGCACCTGATTAGAGAACAGGAGCTGGTCAGGAATCAGTGGAATCAAAGAACAACAAGAAGTACGTTCCTGGGCTGCACAAGTGGAGAGGGGCGGGGGGTGACTAAGGCTCCCCTGTGTTATTTCCGATGGAATCATTTTTTCATTGTGGGAGGGAAGAAAGAGGACACGGCCCACAAAGAGATTTTGGGATACGATGGGCACAGTTACTGCGCATCCCTGTTCCTGGATCCTATTCCTACCAGCAGGCTTTGCTCAATGCTATAGGGGCAGAACTGACCCCTCCGAGGCATTGCATGTATAGGAGATAAGGCAGACGTATGAAAGAGGCTATACCCTATTGCCCCAGAGATGGCATTTGTGCATGGAGGAGAGACTTACTTGCTTCTTCAGATTTTCAGCCATCTTCTGGACTGCCATTTTCTCTTTCTGCACAGCCTCTATTTTTTGCCTAAAACATCCACAATAAAAATGGTTATAGATATAGTAATACTTTCATCGACAGTCCGGGGGGGTGGGGGTGGGGGGGACTAATGAAAACAGCAGACACATCTCACAAACAGCTGAGCATAAATCCTGAAAAACTAACAGACCTTTCTGGTACCATAAGGAATATTAGTAATAGGACCACAACTACTGTTGCACTCTGGTTATAACTAATTTTTCAAATGCGTATATCTATATACATGAGTTTATATCATTGTTCATATTTTTTTATATTTCATTAGCTATAAATACAATCATTTCTTGTCAACACCATCCAACAGGTAAGTCCAACTTATTTTTAACAATTATAACAAATAGATTCAGGGTCATCCATATTAGTTCAGGTAAGTATTTAGTTCATACTCTCCCGTCAGTTCAACATCCATAAGGTAAGTATTCAATCTAATAAAAGGAAACACTTCTTCACGCAACGTGTGATTGGTGTTTGGAATATGCTGCCACAGGAGGTGGTGATGGCCACTAACCTGGATAGCTTTAAAAGGGGCTTGGACAGATTTATGGAGGAGAAGTCGATTTATGGCTACCAATCTTGATCCTCTTTGATCTGAGATTGCAAATGCCTTAGCAGACCAGGTGATCGGGAGCAACAGCCGCAGAAGGCCATTGCTTTCACATCCTGCATGTGAGCTCCCAAGAGGGCACCCTGATGGAGCCCATAGGTAGCAGAGAGCTGGACTAGATGGACTCTGGTCTGATCCAGCTGGCTTGTTCTTATGTTCTTATGTTCTAATCCATGCGAAAACATATATACACATAAATATATATTCAGTCTATCTTGATTCATCAACATTTTATATAAATCCACTCAGGTATCTATTTGTTATAATTGTTAAAAATAAGTTGAACTCACCTGTTGGATGGTGTTGACAAGAAATGATTGTATTTATAGCTAATGAAATATAAAAAATATGAACAGTGATATAAACTCACGTATATAGATACACGCATTTGAAAAATTAGTTACAGCCAGAGTGCAACAGTAGCTGTGGTCCTATTACTAATATTGACAGCTGCACCCCTTTTCTTATGTGAACCATGAGGAATATGCCAAAACATTTCCCCAACCGCCACAGCAAGCGAAGATAAGCCTGCATCTTTGTTCAGGGATTATTCTGCGCCCAACCCCATGACTCTGGGCGTTTTTAGAGGGACTTACCAGAATTCTTCTCGAGAGCCATTCAGCTCCCTCAGTCGCAGGCCTGCAAGGCTCCCTTCCTTGCTCAACAAAGCGATTTCGTTCCTCAAGACGGCGTTTTCCTCTCGGAGACTCTCAGCCTTACATCTGTAGGAGAAAAAGCACGGAAACTTTGAGGGTACTTCACATCCCGAGTAACTCATCCAGCCTCAATCTCTGACCCAAACGGAATTATATTTGTGATTTACACTGAGCAGTTTTCAAGCCTTCTACTCTGAAGGACTCTTCTCGGCATTGGTGTAGCCGAGAAGAAGTCCCAGAGCACCTTCCGTGGAAATCCTGATGGGTTATACACTGCTGCTCTCCCCCATAGTGAGGGTACATCTCCTTCAGGGCAGAGTTTTGACTGCAGAACAGCTTGGACTACACAGCAGATCCGGTGGTGGGATCCAAACATTTTAGTAACAGGTTCCCATGGTGGTGGGATTCAAACTGTGGCGTAGCGCCAATGGGGGAGCTGGAGTGGAAGGGGGGCATTCCTGGGAAGTAGCTGAGGGCATTCCTGGGGCGGGAGCTGTGGCAGAAGGACACAGCTGCTGCGCGCCCGATCCTTGCAGGCGGAAACTTGAGATGCCTGCAGAAGCGAAGCGGGCTGCCACGCACGCCGGTGCACCTCCTGCTAGACTGCTTCCAGTTCTGCGCGCTACTGCTGAGAGGAGGGGCGTAACTAAGGCAAAAATCGCGTGGCAAAATCATCAATTGGTAACCCCCTCTTGGCACACACAAATAATTAGTCACCTACTCTCGGGAACCTGTGAGAACCTGCTGGATCCCACCTCTGGTTTAGAGGCAAAATAACCCTGATTGTCAGATTCCGGTCAACAGGGAAAGTCCACGTGGGGTTCCGTGTAGCATCTGCCAGGCCACTTTGAGAGGCTGGATTCTAATCTAGGTAGACAATGGTCTATTATGTTCTCATAGCCCCCCATAAACCAAAGTGTGCCCTCAAAAGCACCCAGTTCGGTTTTGTCTCTTCTTACGTTCTTCCCAGACAGCCACTGACCTTCCCTTAAACTTGACTTATTTCTAAATATAAACAGATATTTAAACGCTTGAGCTTTGGCTGGAAGAAACAACAGGGAAAACATAATGGAACATAAATGAAATATGCTATTGGAACGATGCACACAGTTGGAACGATGCACACAGAAGAAGAGGAGGAGGAATAAGAGTTGGTTTTATGCAGCCCAATTTTCTCTACCTTTTAAGAGAAACAGACACCTTGTGAGGTGGGTGGGGCTGGAGAGTTCTGAGAGAACTGACTGGCCCAAGATCACCCAACAGGCTTCACATGGAGGAGTGGGGAATAGAACCCTGTTCTCCAGATTAGAGCCTGCTGCTCTTAACCATTATACCACACTAGCCCGTGTGAGGCCAAAAGAAAGAAGGAAGAGATGGAGCAATCCTAAGTACCAGTCCAAACTCTCAGGAACATTTGCATCGGGCAATTTCTTTCTGCAGTTGACCAAACAAATCACTCTCTTTTGACCATTAGAAAGGGACCATCATTCCCCACAAACCCCCTTCCCCGACTTCAAGCTGCAGACCGCCCCAGCCCGTGTTAAAAGTGAGGGGTCTCCATCAGAGGACAGCGAAGAGAATCCCCGAAGGCATCAGACCCGGGTCATAATCTACTTGTTAGTAAGAGAAGCAGGAAAAAGTCAGCAGTGGTAGTTGTTACGAGGTTGCAGCGGAGCGGGAGGTGGTTAGTGTCAAGAAGCAGAGCCAAGCACCAGAGGCGAGGTTGCGGCAAAAGCCCCCGTTACCTCAAGCACGCCCGCTGCTGCGGCTGCTCTCCGCAGGCGCACTGCAAGCTGCGCAGGGCCGCGTTCAAGTCGTCCGTCTCCTGGGCGCGCGAGTCCTTTTGCTTCAGCAGCGCCGTCACTCTCTCCTTCAGCTTCCAGTTCAGCTGACGGAGCCCCCTCTTCTCTGCCTCTGCCTCTTTGGTGCCGTCCATGTAGAGTTCCGGCCTCTCTTTCAGGGCCTTCAGAGTCACCACGAACTCTTCCAGCTTCCCAAGCCGGCTGTGCAAGTACAGATTGGCGCTCTGCAGCTCCCGGTTTTCCGCCGCCATCCGGTCCCGCCCGTCTTCCAGCTCTCTCGCGCTCTCCAGGAGCCGCTGCTTTTCTTCCTCCCACTTGAGGCTCTCTCGGCCGCTTTCCTCCAGCTTGTGCTGCAAACCGATCAGCTGCGGCAAACAGTTCTCCAGCGTGCTGTTGCGGGCGCACAAGGTGACCAGCTTGGCTTTCAGGACCTGGTTCTCCAACTGGAGCTCTTTGGACAACGCAGCAGCTTTGGGTTGGTCTGCGTTGCTGGCCTCTGTTTCCAGCCCCTCCTCAACGGCTTCCCCGTGGTCCTTCCAAAACTGTGACGAATAATCACTCACCTCCTCAATACTCGGGCAAACCTTTTCAGAAAAGAGGTTACCCGCCGAACAGTCGGGATGCGTCTGTACGCTGTCGCTTTCCCCCCAAGAGGACGTTTCCTCGCTCTTGCCGGCTTCGCAAGGCAAAGTCTTCGGCCTGGGAATCGCTTGAAGGATCTCGTCCAGTTCTTTCTGGACCTGTGTCGCCATGTCTTGCCGTTCGAGAGCCGCTCGCTCGCACTCCGTCTCCAGGAAACAGACCCTCTCCCGCAGCTGCCGTTGCTGGAGCTTGAGGGTCGCGTTCTCCGACCGAATTTCTTCGTAGGTCTTTCTCGAGTCGGAAAAGGTCTCCGTCGTTCTGGTTTCTATGAGAGGGCGCCTACTCGCGTCTTCCATTTCCTCTTCTTCCATTTCTTCTTCTTCGTCCACTTCGTCTGGTGAACTTGAGAGATGGGGCTCCACAAATTTTTCTGGCATCAGCAAGCTGAAACTTGGGGACTGAACAGTATCTTCTGGCTCGTACAAGAAACTACCCATTCCTGAGCCTGCGGTCACGTTCCCGTCTCCGGCTGGCTCCTGGAACTCCGGCAGGTTTGGAAGATCATCTTGGATGGCTCTTGTCTCCGGGGTTTTCTCAGGTCTTGGAGATTTAGCACCCCTACGTTCGTCATCTTGGCTTGGGAGGTCATAATTGCTTTGTAGTTCGGACAGGCGGAACAACTCCTCTTGCAGCTCTTCCACTTCGTTTTCGAGCTTTGAGACTTTCACCCTCAGCTCTCTTTCTTCGGCCGACGCTCTCGAAAGCAGCTCTCGCTTCGAATGTTCAAGAGCGGCCAGTCTGGAGTTCAGCTCTTCTTTCTCCCGCAAAAACTCTACCTCCAGACCTTCAAACTTCTCGATCACGCGCTTCCGACTTGCCTCGGCGGCAGCCATTTCTTCTTCTCTCTCTCGCAGCTCCTTCTCGTGAGCGACCTGAACTTGTAAGAGCTGACCGCGCAGGTCGTTTTCCAGCTCCTTCACCTCTTGGAGTTCGTTCTGCAGTTGCTCTTTTTCCAGGGTCAGCAAGTTCACACGCTCCTTGAAATCCTTCTCCAGCCGCTCCTTCTCTTGGGCCAGGGCTGATGAAACGGCCTTCTCCTTCTCTAGCGTCTCTTTCCATTTCTCCTGGGCCTCAGCACCTTCCTGGATCAGTTCATCCTTTTCAAATTCCCACCGGGATTTCTCCTCGCCCTGCAGCTCGGAAAGGTCTCGCAACTCTTGCCGGTAGCGTTCTTCCAGGTTTTTGACCGCCTCCCCGTATTTGCTCACCAGGGCCTGCCGGTCAGCGGCAAACTGCTCCTCAGCCCAAGAGAGTCTTCCGTTAAACTCGTTTTCCAGTTTTGTCCTAAACGTGTTCAACACAACATGTTACTGAAACATCTCAGTATTTACAGAGGAGCGCAGATTGTCTTAAGACGCTAGTCCACAGCTATTTCAGACTCAGGCCCTCTCCTGACACCCCAGAATACAAGATAAGAACATAAGAACATAAGAACAAGCCAGCAGGATCAGACCAGAGCCCATCTAGTCCAGCTCTCTGCTACTCGCAGTGGCCCACCAGGTGCCTTTGGGAGCTCACGTGCAGGATGTGAAAGCAATGGCCTTCTGCGGCTGTTGCTCCCGAGCACCTGGTCTGGTAAGGCCTTTGCAATCTCAGATCAAAGAGGATCAAGATTGGTAGCCATAGACCAACTTCTCCTCCATCAATCTGTCCAAGCCATTTTTAAAGCTATCCAGGTTGGTGGCCATCACCACCTCCTGTGGCAGCATATTCCAAACACCAATCACATGTTGCGTGTAGAAGTGTTTCCTTTTATTAGTCCTAATTCTTCCCCCCAGCATTTTCAATGGATGCCCCCTGGTTCTAGTATTGTGAGAAAGAGAGAAAAATTTCTCTCTGTCAACATTTTCTACCCCATGCATAATTTTATAGACTTCAATCCTATCCCCCCTCAGCCGTCTCCTCTCCAAACTAAAGAGTCCCAAATGCTGCAGCCTCTCCTCATAAGGAAGATGCCCCAATCCCTCAATCATTCTTGTTGCCCTTCTCTGCCCTTTTTCTATCTCTTCGATACCCTTTTTGAGATGTGGCAAACAGAACTGAACACAGAACTCCAAGTGCAGTCGCACCACTGCTTTATATAAGGGCATGACAATCTTTGAACCAGAAACAGTATAGATACTGCAAAAAGAAACCCTCTGTCTGGCTCAAAGAACAGCGGTAAAACTATAACTTTAAATGAAATAACTAAAAAGTCTGTCTCAAAAAACCAAAATACCAACGATAAAGAAAATGACACAACGTGGGCAACACATTACAAACAGCAAGCGGATCCCAAAATATACACTTAGAACTTCAAGTCTGTGTGTGAGTGATATCCCCTTAGGGCAGTGGTGGCGAACCTATGGCACGGGTGCCAGAGGTGGCACTCAGAGCCTTCTCTGTGGGCACGCGCGCACAGAGTTCATCATGTTGGGGGTGGAAAATCGCCCCCCACACATATCTAGGCTGGCCTGGGCTGCGGGGCACGACATATAGGTAACCCTGTTAAGTGCTGTTAAACCCCACTGATTTTCATGCGAAGAACTAAAGCGTGATCCTTTACATGGGAGTAAGCTCAGTTGCTGGCAATGGGGCTTGCTTCTAAACCCTCCTAGGGTTGTGATTCACCCATTCGAAGCATTGCACGGTTGTGTCAAAGCAAAGCCACCAACTACCACCAAACTTACTCCAGAGTAATGCACGCTTTGGAACCAACCGTTTTTTCTAAACTAAAACCTCAGTATTCAGGTTAAATAGCCGTGTTGGCACTTTGCGATAAATAATTGGGTTTTGGGTTGCAGTTTGGGCACTCGGTCTCGAAAAGGTTCACCATCACTGCCTTAGGGAAAATCCAAAAAATAGCTTGAGTTGGAAGGATTCCAATTGCCAGATGTCGAGCTGGATTCCTCTTCAAGCCATAGGCCTCATACAAACAGCAGTTAGTAGAAATGTCAGTTAGTGATAGCATTGACCCAGGTGAGTTCAACACTTTCAACCTTGGTCATACTCAGCCACAACAACCATATTCCAGAGAGTGGCAAGGCATTTAGGCCAAAATTATAACTTCAATCGAGTAACAGCCACATGCATCCAAGAACGGTGTTGAACTCACCATGGTCAATACTACCACTAACTGACATTTCTACTAACTGCTTAATCCAGCTCAACACCTGGCAATTGGAATTCTTCCAACTCATGCTATTTTTTGGATTTTCCCTAAAGGGATATCACTTATACACAGACTTGAAGTTCTAAGTGTGGACTACTGTAACTCGCTCTATGCGGGCCTACCCTTGCGGCTGATCCGGAGGGTGCAACTGGTCCAAAATGCAGTGGCCCGTTTGCTCACGGGGGGCGCCTTCCGTGACCATATTCAACCAATATTGTGTCGTCTGCATTGGCTCCCGGTTGAGTTCCGAATCATCTTCAAGGTATGGGTGCTCACCTTTAAGGCCTTACGCGGCCTGGGACCCTCATACCTTCGGGACTGCGTTACCCCATATGTCCCCACTAGACCTCTGCGCTCAGCAGAGGCCAATTTACTGACAGTCCCTGGCCCCTCAATGATGCGACTGGCCTCCACTCGGGCCAGGACCTTTACAGCCCTGGCCCCTGCCTGGTGGAACACTCTCCCTCCAGCTGTCCGGGCCCTGCGGGATCTTGGTGAGTTCCGCAGGGCCTGTAAGACGGAGTTGTTCCGCCGGGCTTTTTGAGTGTCTAGCCGCTGAAAGTGCCCCCCCCCCCTCCCTTCCATCCTCATGGAAATTTGGGTTCATTATCATCTACAGAACCCACCCTTTCTTCTCTCCTCTCGGGAGGGTTTAAGAAGGATTTTAACGGGCATTGTTATATAATCAGTGATGGCAAACCTTTTCGAGACCGAGTGCTCAAATTGCAACCCAAAACCCGCTTATTTATCGCAAAGTGCCAACACGGCAATTTAACCTGAATACTGAGGTTTTAGTTTAGAAAAACCGGTTGGCTCCGAGGCGTGCGTTACTCGGGAGTAAGCTTGGTGGTAGTCGGTGGCCTTGCTTTGAAGCAACCGTGCAACTCTTCTAATGGGTGAATCACGATCCTAGGAGGGTTTCCTCAGAAGCAAGCCCCATTGCCAGCAACCGAGCTTACTCCCAGGTAAAGGATCGCGCTTTAGTTCTTGGCATGAAAATCAGTGGGGTTTAACAGCACTTAACAGGGTTACCTATACTGCTTCCCCAAAACGAGGTCTTAGGTTTAATGCTAATAATCGAGCCCAGCGGCCCAGGCCAGCCTAGATGTGTGTGTGTGTGGGGGGGGGGGAACACTCTGTTTGCACGTGCCCACAGAGAGGGCTCTGAGTGCCACCTCTGGCACCCGTGCCATAGGTTCGCCGCCACTGTTATATATTAATTGCTGCATTTTAATTTATATTTTTGAGAGATTATTGTATTTGATTTTCCAATTCCAAAGCCTTTATTGGCATTATAAGTATTTGATTTTATGTTTATTTGTATTTGAATTTTATGCTGTTCACCGCCCAGAACCCTTCGGGAATTGGGAGGTATATAAGTTTGAAAAATAAAAATAAAATAATATTTTGGGGTCCTCTTGCTGTTTTTAATTAGTTATCCACATTGCGTAATTTTCTTTATTGTTGGTATTATGGTTTTTTGATACAGACCTCTCCTGACACCCCCCCAGCAGACAACACGAGACCCATCCTGCAAGCATTCAGCATCATTTTGTTTCTCCTCGTCTCCAAAAAAGGATTCAATAGAGCAGTGGTGGCGAACCTTTGGCACTCCAGATTTTATGGACTACAATTCCCATCAGCCCCAATTGGCCATGCTGGCAGGGGCTGATGGGAATTGTAGTCCATAACTCCAGTGGCCAGCTCTTGGCAGGGGCTGATGGGGAATTGTAGTCCCATAACATCTGGAGTGCCAAGGCTGCGTATTGGCCATGCTGGCAGGGGCTGATGGGAATTGTAGTCCATAACATCTGGAGTGCCAAAGGCTCGCCAATTGGCCATGCTGGCAGGGGCTGATGGGAATTGTAGTCCATAACATCTGGAGTGCCAAAGGTTCGCCAATTGGCCATGCTGGCAGGGGGTGATGGGAATTGTAGTCCATAACATCTGGAGTGCCAAAGGTTCGCCACCACGGCAATAGAGGTTCACATTGAGTCAGGTTGAAGAAGAAGAGCAATTTACACCCCCGCTTTTCTCAACCATAAGGAACCTCAGAGCGGCTTACAAACCCCTTTCCCTTTCTCTCCCCACAACAGACACCTTGGGAGGCAGGAGGGGCTGAGAGAGTTCCAAAGAACTGTGACTTGCCCAAGGTCACCCCAGCAGGCTTCATGTGTAGGAGCGGGGAATCAAACCTGGTTCTCCAGATTAGAATGCACCTGCTCTTAATCACTTCACCACAGTGGTTCACAGTTTATAGTTCTTTTTAAGTATCTGAAGGGCTGACTTTTAGAAGAGGTCAAAGGGACGTTTTCAGTGGGTAAGGGAGGATTGGACTCGTAATAATGGTTTTTAAATTATGGGCCAGGAGATATCAATGGGATAGAAGGAAACACGTTTTAACAATAAGGGCAATTCAGTGGGGGAATTGCTTGCCCAGGATACTGTGAAGTTCTTTCTCCTTCTTTCTTCTTGGAGCTGTTTAGACAGAGGCTGGTAGGTTATTTGCATGGGTTAAAGAATCATAGAGTTGGATGAGATCCCCAAGGGCCATCAAGTCCACCCCCCTGCCATGCAGGAACATTTTCTACCCCCTGCATAATTTGATAGACTTCAATCGTATCCCCCCTCAGACGTCTCCTCTCCAAACTAAAGAGTCCCAAACGCTGCAGCCTCTCCTCATAAGGAAGGTGCTCCAGTCCCTCAATCATCCTCGTTGCCCAGATTAAGGGTCTTCCCTGCAGGACAGGTTTAAAGAGACGTTGCAAAAGGCAACCTGAGGCCAACCTCTCTTCCTGCAGGTCCTGCCGGTGCTTCTCGGCCAGTTCTCCCCGGATCTGCGCCTTCTCCAGGGCGTGCTTCTCCACCAACATCTGCAGCTGATCGCAGAAGCGGAGTTCCAGCTCGGCTTTCTCTCCTCGGACGGTCTCCGCCACGGTCCTCATTTTTTCCTCCATCCACGCCCCGGCCTGTATCAACTCCTGCTGCTCTTGGTTAAAATCCTCCCGGGCCTGCGCCATCCTGGTCTGGAGCTCGTCTCGGTAACCAAGCCTCGGGGACTCCCTGCCGTCGGCTTTTTCCTCCATGCTTATTGGCCCCGCCCGCTGTCCTGGGTCGGCCTCCTGACCAATCCTGGCCAGCTCTGCCTGGAGGTCAGAAACTTGGGCCTGGAGGTCGTCGATTTGCCGCTCCCTGGTCAGCATCTCCTGGCAGAATTTCTGCTGAAGCGTCTCCTTCTCCTCCTCGTCGTGGCTCCGCGTCTCCTCCAGCTGCCTCTCGTAATGGTGAACCTGAGCCGAGAGAAGGGAAGCACCCCTGGTTAGCATCTCAGCAGGCTCCTGGTTCACAAAGACCTTGGGCAACCTAGCTGAGCGGCAGGCAAGGAAATGAGAGAACTTCACAGAGCAATAACAACGAAGAAGAAGAAGACGACGAAGAAGAAGAAGAAGTAGAAGAAGAAGGAGGAGGAGGAGGAGGAGGAGGAGGAGAAGGAGGAGGAAGACACAGAAAGAAGAAGGAGGAGGAGGAGGAGGAGGAGGAGAAGAAGAAGAAGGAGAAGAAGGAGGAGGAGGAGAAGGAGGAGGAGGAGGGAGGAGGGAAAAAGGAGAAGAAGGAGGAGGAGGGAGAAAGAAGAAGAAGGAAGGGAGGAGGAGGAAAGAAGAAGAGGAAAGAGAGAAGGGAGGAGGGAGGGAGGAAGGGAGGGAGGAGGAGGAAGGGAAAGAAAGAGAAGAAGGAAGAGAAGGAGGAGGAGGAGGAGGAGGGAGGAGGAGAGAGAAGGAAGGAGAGAGGAGGAGAAGGGAGGAGGGAGGAAAGAAGAGGAGAGAGAGAAGAAGAGGAGGAGGAGGAGCAAGAAGAAGGAGAAAGAAGGAGGAGGAGGAGGAGGAGGAAAAGAAAGAAGAGGAGAAAGAAGAAGAAGGAGGAAGGAGGAGGAGGAGGAGAAGAAGGAAAAGAAGAAGAAGAAGGAGAAGGAGGAGGAGGAGGAGGAGAAAAAGGAGGAGGAGGAGTTTGGATTTATACTCTGTCTTCCTCTCCTGTAAGGAGACTTGAGGTGGCTTACAAGCTCCTTTCCCTTCCTCTCCCCACAACAGACACCTGGTGAGGTAGGTGGGGCTGAGAGAGTTCCAAAAAACTGTGACTAGCTTAAGGTCACCCTGCAGGAAGGTAGGAGTGCGGAAACACATCTGGTTCACCAGATAAGCCTCTGCCACTCAGGTGGAGGAGTGGGGAATCAAACCCGGTTCTCCAGATTAGAATCCACCTGCTCTTAACCACCACACCATGCTGGCTCTGAGAGAAAGACACAGAGCAATGGGTCCCCGTTGTGATGCCCACGAAAACCAGGTACCTGTGGATATCTTTCTGGGAGCCTGCCAAGTTATTTTTTAAAGTGGGCAGAGCTAGGTGTGGCTTTTGCCCAGGAGGGCATCTGATTGGCTGTGGAGATTTAAAAGCATCCCATTGCTTAATTGCCTAAAAGGCCCTGGTTAAAAACCTCAAGTTAAAAGAATACTCCAATTAATACTTTAAACACCTTCTCTGAAAATCTAAGTCTACAAGTAATTACTTAAAACTGTCACGGCCATCAGACCACGACGCCCCCGGGTCTCTCCCGCTACCTCCAGATAATTTGATTTAAGGGACTCCCAGCAAAGGTTCAGCAAAAACAGGAAGGTGGTCCAACAACAGGCCAGAGAGTCTGAGGTCTTCCCCCGAGGAGGTCTCCTGGCACTGGGATTCAGAGTCTCTGAACTTGGAGGTTAGCTGGAGGTCACCACGGCTAGTGGTGAGTGCGGAGGTAGGAGTGCAGAGAAGGGCAACTAGGATGATTGAGGGACTGGAGCACCTTCCTTATGAGGAGAGGCTGCAGCGTTTGGGACTCTTTAGTTTGGAGAGGAGACGGCTGAGGGGGGATAGGATTGAAGTCTATCAAATGATGCATGGGGTAGAAAATGTTGACAGAGAGAAATTTCTCTCTCTTTCTCACAATACTAGAACCAGGGGGCATGCATTGAAAATGCTGGGGGGAAGAATTAGGACTAATAAAAGGAAACACTTCTTCACACAACGTGTGATTGGGGTTTGGAATATGCTGCCACAGGAGGTGGTGATGGCCACTAACCTGGATAGCTTTAAAAAGGGCTTGGACAGATTGATGGAGGAGAAGTTGGTCTATGGCTACCAATCTTGATCCTCCTTGATCTGAGGTTGCAAATGCCTTAGCAGACCAGGTGCTTGGGAGGAGCAGCAGCAGCAGAAGGCCGTTGCTTTCACCTCCTGCACGTGAGCTCCCAAAGGCACCTGGTGGGCCACTGCGAGTAGCAGAGAGCTGGACTAGATGGACTCTGACGGGCCCCTCCTCCATGAATCTGCTCAGTCTGTCCCCGTGGCCATCACCACACCTCCCGGCTGAGTTTCAGGCTTCCTGTTCCAATGAAGGCACCTTACTTACCGTGTTTTCAAGCTTCTGATGTAGGTCATAAATGTCCTGGCAGTACTGATCCTTCATTTGCTCCATGGCCATTTCCGCTTCTATGCTCATGTTCAGCGGGTTGCCTTCCTCAGAACCGGCCTCTACAAAGCACAAGTCAACACAAAAGCACACGGATCAATTATTTTTGAA